>NW_004443977.1:7570137-7584432 GCF_000243295.1 Trichechus manatus latirostris
GGTTGTTAACCAATGTCATAAAACAGCATGTGTGTTACTGCTACATGAGAAACTATCTGTTCTGTAAGCCTTCACCTGAAGTACAATAAAATATTTAAAAAAAAAAAAAGAAAATGAGGGAAACCCTCAAAGAGATGGATTGACACAATAGCCGCAACAATGTACCAAACATACCAACAATCATGAAGATGGAGCATGACTGGGCAATGTTTCCTTCTGTTATACATATACATATGAGTCAGAGCCAACTAACAACAACACTGTAGGCCTCCTTGTTTGCATATCTGTAAAATGAGGAGGCAGGGCCAAAGGAGTGGTCCTGACCAGTGATTGGTCTCTGAGAATATAATGGGAATCTCTGGACTGTCTGGAGTACTTGGGTGGTACAAGCGGTTAACATGCTCCGCTGCTAGCCAAAAGGTTGGAGGTTCCAGTCTACTCAGAGGTGCCTCGGAAGAAAGGCCTGGTGATTTACTTTTAAAAAATCAGCCATTGAAAACCCTATGGAGCACAATTCTTCTCTGATACACACGGGGTTTTCATGAATTGGACTTGACGGCAACTAGTTTTATGGACTCTCTCCCCAGAAAAGTGCCCGGACCCACAACATTTTGCATAAAACTTCAGAATATCACAGATTCCCCAGAAACACATTGAGGAACCATGTGGACTCCAGGTTAGGAATTCCTGGGCTGGAAGTTCTCTGAAGTTCCTTATGGCACCGAAACCAGGCAAATAAACTAAGAAAGCTAAGGGACTGGGAGACCGGTTAAAACTTTAAAGCACTGAATGAGTCCAAAAAGAAACACTTTTTTAAATGGCTAAGAGACATCTGTGAAAAGTGCAGAGTGAAGAAGGTGGCAACGTGTGTGGAGACCACAAAGCTTCCTGGGAAACTAGCAAGTCACTTTAGAATGAGGTAAGAAACGAGAACAACTAGATGGTGCCTGGTTACCACCACCAACTGCTCTGGCAGGGATCACAATAGAGGTTACTGGACGTAGTGGGAGAAAAATGTAGAACAAAGTTCAAATTCACACACACACACAAAAGACCAGGCTTGCTGGTCTGACAGAGACTGGAGAAATCCCAAGAGTATGGCCTCCAGACACCCTTTTAACTCAGTACTGAAGTCACTCCTGAGGTTCATTCACCTTTCAGCCAAAGATTAGACAGGTCTACAGAGCCAACAATAGCACACGTGAGGGCCATTCTTCATGGCTCAATCATGTATATGAGACTAACGGGCACACCGGCCCAAAAGCAAAGATGAGAAGGCGGGAAGCGACAGGAAAACTGGATAAATGGAAACAGGGAAACTGGAGTGGAGAAGGGGAGAGTGTTGACACATCGCAGGGTTGGCAAACAATGTCACAAAACAATTTGTGTATTAACTGTTCAATGAGAAACTAATTTGCTCTGTAAACTTTCACCTAAATCACAATTATAAAGAAAAGAAGAAGAGGAAAGAAAAACAAAGTAAATCCATACCCATAGCGTAGAAATCAACGGGTTAGCAGATAAAGGAGACTGCAGGAAATGGGAGAATTCCGCTAAGCAGAGCTGACTCATGAAATGTTTGCACTAACAGGACCCTGGGGAGCTTACCTAAATTCCACAGTGGGAGTGACAGCCGCTAGCCTGGTGTCTGATGGGCCACTGAGAGATTTCTGGGGCCAGCTGGCCAATGCTCCGGAAAGAAAGAGTGGGTAGATGCTGTCTCCAAAGAAAGCAACTCAGGGCCTGGGGAAAAAGTAAAGAGGGCAGAGGAGAATGGAGATTTGAAGTGACTGGAGCAGCAAATGGCATGGCAAAAAGGCTTCAGTTCAAAAAGGAAGACCAATGCCAGGAGAAATGAACAGACAAATGACGCATACAGCGGGGAAGAGGGCAACCACCAGCCGGGTACAAATGAGCATGTGAATTTCTTATGTTCATAGGAGATGTGATACATGGATGGTTTTGTTTGTGGGAAAGGACATGTGATACTTGTGTTAAACATTTCACAATTTAATTGCATAATTTGTGAAAAATTGAAAACCAGCACAAAACAATACCAGATGTTATTCATGGACACCTGGATTGAAAAGGAAGTCTCCCCAAGGAGGTGACCAGGCTGTACACATGAGAGGAGTGATTCTTCTAGAGTGGAGACCCCTGAGAGCAAGAGCCAGAGATTGGGAAGAATATTTGGAATCAGGCTTAAATCTGTATGCTGCCACTCTTAGCAGTTGATTATAGTTATTTAAGTTACTTAAATTACAGTTTCATTATTCATAAAATAAGGGAAAGTAATATTTGTCATGGCTATGCCACAGGGTAGTTTACAGACTCCTACGGGGAAAAATGTATGTGTAATAGCTTTGTAAACTGTAAATCACTTCAAACATAAAATATTGTTTCTTTACTCATTTATTTATTACAAATCCAAGTATTCCCATTATTCCAGCTAAACAAAAAGTGTCAGTGCAAATACTATTCAGACCCCTTTGTCCTTCATTTTATTTCTGTTATCAGGGAAAGGTGGGCTGGCATGGGGCTTTATCCAAGCATTCTTTCACTTGTTTATTCTTTTTATTGGATCCATCATTCATTCAACCTACAGTGACTGTGTCAATTCCTGGAGCCCTGTTTTTCGCCTGTGTCTTCAGTGCAGCTTGGACTTCTTCCTTCAGTACCATTGGTTCTTGATCATATGCTACCTCCTGAAATGGCTGAACATCGACCGATTCTTTCTGGTACAGTGATTTTGTGTATTCCTTCCATCTTCTTTTGATGCTTCCTGAGAAGAATAATTGACTCATTTCAATCATAGTTCTGGCGAAGAATATTGAGTATACCATGGAATGCCAGAAGAGTGAACAAATCTGTTTGAAAGAAGTACAACTGGAATGCTCCATACAAGCAAGGACGGCGAGACTTCATCTCATATACTTTAGACATGTTATCAGAAGGGACCAGTCCCTGGAGAAGGACATCATGCTTGGTTTCTTAGGCTGGGTTCTCTAGATAAGCAAAACCAGTAAAGCATATAAATATATATAGAGAGACAGATTTATATCAACGAAACAGCTCACGTGATTGTAGAGGCTAGAACATCCCAAGTCTGTGGATGAGGGTAGAGGCCTCTCCCAAGTCACGCAGCCGCAGAAGCTGGCAAGCCGAAGATCAGCAGGTCGGAGAGCAGGGCTTCCGCTCACAGGCTGTGAAGGTTGATGAATTCCAAGATCGGCAGGCAAGACCACAACGTTTCTCCTGATTCACGCTACAGGGGCTGGCGAACTCAAGATCGGCAGGTCAGAGAGCAGGGCTCCACTCACAGGCTGTGAAGATGGACGAATACCAAGTTCGGCAGATAAGCTGACGGCTCAAGTCCTAAGAACCGGAGATGAAATGACAGAAGGCAGCTGCAGGATCCAGAGAGAGCAAAAAGCCAGAACATCTGCTTATATTCAGATGCAGGCCACACCCTCAATGAAACTCCCTTTCATCTGACTGGCTGCTCACAGTATATTCAATCATGGGAGTGATCACATTTAAACACTGAGAATCATGGCCCAGCCAAGTTGACACACAATCTTAACCATCACACTTGGTAAAATAGAGGGTCAGCGAAAAAGAGGAAGAACCTCAAGGAGACAGATCGACACAGTGGCTGCAACAATGGGCTCAAACATGGCAATGATTGTGAGAATGGCATGGGACCAGCAGTGTTTTGTTTCATTGTACAAGGGTCCCTATGAGTTGGAACTGACTTGATGGCATCTAATAACAATAAGAACAGTGACTGAGACCCTACTGAGGGCCAGACATCCCACAAGTCACAGGGGAGAGAATGAGGCATTTTCTATCCTAGGGAAGCTCATTGGCTAGCGAGTGTTGGATGTCCCAACAATAGGAGGGGAAGGACCCTCTGTACCGAACAGTCTAAGCCTCAACACCCCTTTACCTCCGTTCATGGTGGAACTCATCTAAGTTCTATTTTGAAATTTTTGCCAAACCAAAGCAAGTTTTTGTCCAGGCTTCTAGAGATTAATTTGACTTCTACCTGGGCCACTGCTAGTTTTTCTTCATTTCCATTTCTTTGAGACCCATCCATTTTCTGCTCAATGTGTTAATTAACCCCTGCTTAGGGAGACCACTTTTTTTATTTTTAATTTGTCCCAGCTATAGAATATGACACCCTCTTCTTGGACTGCAAATTCCTTAAGGGTAAAAGCCTAATTTCTCCCAAATTAACCTAACCTCTAAATCCCACGGCTCAAAAAACGTCGAAGTGCTGGCCTTTGGAGTCTATCTATCATCCCTCTGAGGAAACTCAATACTCAGGAAGGAAGTATCAGCATTTCTTCTTTATCCTGCTTCTTCCTCAAGGTGACTTCCAATGCCTGAGTTGGGAACATGGAAAGCCAAGTCCGGACCATGGTTGTGCCCTTGGAAGTTGATCACAGCCAGCTGGGGATGGTCATTCAGGGCCTGTAGGAAGTCTTGCAAAGAAGTGGAGGAGTGGAAGAATCTCAGTGCAGGACACGGGTACTGTCACATGGGAGGGTGCCACGAACTTCTATGGTCACAGACTGTGGAGCACAGTGGTGACAATTCTAGTTACTTAAGTAACACTAAAGTCAAGTCTTGATGCCCTCTCTAAGTCTAGGAACTCTTCGCTTAAGAAAAAAAAGAAATCTACTGGTAACACACCCTACCCATGCGCCTCTTCAGTGCATGTCTCATCCAACTCATGCCCCCCTCCCTACCATGGTTCGCTTCTCTACTCCAACTCCTTCCATTGCACCATCTATGTTTTGTTTTGCTTTGCTTTTTTCTAGGCAAAAACTCCTGCACCCGGCAACTTTTCCAAGCATGCTCAGGCCCATCTACACTTTAGCTTACCTGAAATGACCTTGTCCCAGACGCTACTCTTTCTCTGAAGACTTTACTTTCCCCTCTCCTGAGACAGGAGGACTGCGCACTTATGGTTCCTCCATGTCCCAAATCCATATTATTATTCAGCTACCATCAACTAAGGCTTCTTTTTCTTCTCCTTCTCCTCCTTCCCCTCCTGCTTGTCTTCCTCCTCCTCCTTTTTAATTTTATTGTGGTAAAATATATATAGCAAAAAACTTGCCATTGTAACCATTTTTAAGTGTACAATTCAGTGACATTAGTTACATTCACCATGTTGTGCAACCATAACCACTATCTATTTCCAAAACTTTTTCGTCACCCCAAACAGAAACTCAGTACCCCTTAGAAATGTCTCTATGCATTTGCCTTTTCTAGATATTTCATATAAGTGGGATCATGCTACATTTGTCCTTTTGTGTGTCATTTATTTCACTTAGCATAATGTTTTCGTAGTTCATCCATGTCATGGCATATATCAGGACTTCATTTCTCTTTATGGCTGAATAATATTCGATCGTATGTCTATACCACATTTTGTTTATCCATTCATCTGTTCACGAACAGTTGCGTTGTTTTCACCTTTTGGCTATTGTGAATAACACTGCAGTGAATACTGGTGTACACATATCTGTTTGCATCCCTGCTTTCAAGTCTTTGGGGTATATACCTAGGAGTGGAATTGGTGTATCGTATGATAATTCTACGTCTACCTATACTTGAGAGTCCTTTCCACCTTGTAGGGTCTTGCTTCATCACTGTCTGCCTTCTTCTAGCATCCTTTTTTTTTTTTTTTCTGTCTACTGGCTTCTTCCTTTCTGTCTTGCAGGCCTGGGTGAAAATTCAACTTTACCCACCCAGGAGGAGATGGGAGACTGCACTGTATCTAGGAAGAGACCACAGCTCTGGAGCAGCTGGGCTTGTTGCTTATTAACTCTCTGATCTTGGCAAATTGTTTAACTTTTCAAATGTTAATTCCTTTATCTGTAAAAATAGACATAATAGCACCCAACCCAAAGAGGTAACATGAGAATTAAATTAGATGACGCATAGAAGATGTACATTGGGAGGCAATAGTGGTGAGAATACTGGCTTGGGTGTGAATCCTGTCTCCACTGTTTCTTAGCTGTACAACCTAAGGGGAATTATTTGACCTCTGAGCTAAGGACCTTGGTATTTTTTAAGTGCAAAATGAGGATAATAATTGTACTCACTTCATACGATGAAAGGAGATAATGTGTATATGGTGCTCAGCATGGTCCTGGGACACGGCGAGCCTTCTGCCGTCATAGACAATCCCACCATGTCCGGTACACACCAGACTTTCAGGGAACGTTCGTTTCCTTCTTTCCTTCCCAAGCAAATACTGTAAACACGATAATGGGAACCACATTTTAACTATTAGAGAGAAATGTTTTCTGGGACTCTAGAACATTTTATGCAACCACTGTGACTAATTACCAGTCCTGTTAGGTTATTTGTTTGTGTTTCTCTCCTGCACTAACCTGTAAGCAGTTCCAGGGTGGGGCCATGACTAGTCATTTTTGCTTCCCCAGCACATAAAACAGCCCTGGGTACATGGTAGGTGATTAAAAGGGTTTGCTGAATCATTATCATAAACTGGCTCTTTAGGGGGGAAAAATAATGCATTTTGTGAAAAAGAAATAGAAAGTAGCATGAATATTTTCTTGGTGGACTATAAATATAAAATAATAAAATCTTAGGGCAGTTTCTGAGTGTCAAGTACTGTTCTGAGTATGTGATAATGTGTTTTAATCTTGCTACAACCCTATGAGATGTATACTGTTGTTATCCCCATTTTATGAATGAAGAAACTGAGGCACAGAGAGGTTAAGTAACTTGTTGGAGGTTGTGTGGTAGAACCAGGATTGGAATTCAGGTGACATGGCAGTAGAGCCTGTCCTTCTAACCACTATGCTAGAGTCCGCTCCCCCTCAGGGTTGTGACTTATATCTGTCCAGGGACTTGTGAGGGTTACATAAATGTAAAACACAATGGCCCAGAACATAGTAAATGCTCAAACTATTCAAACGAAGAAACAAAACAGTTGCCATCAAGCTGATTTCGACTCATAGCCATCCCGTGTGTATCAGAGTAGAAATGTCCTCCATGAGATTTCATGGCTAATGTTTTCAGAAGGCCTTTCTTTTGAGGCACCTCTCGGTGAACTTGAACCTCCAACCTTTCGGTTAGCAGCCAAGCACATCAACTGTTTGCACCACCCAGGGACCCCTCCAATAACTATTAGCTTCTTAGAAAAACATCCCACCTACCCACATAGCTCAGGCCATTTGAGATTTGCAGTTGGCAAGCTAGTGATACAAGAGTAGCTGCTCTTGTCAGACGTGTTAGCAATATAATAGGATTTCCTTTAAAAACATTTTCTGACTAATTAACCGGACTCCTCTTTCACCTTCTATTTCCATCTCCCCACCTATGACCCACATCTTTTGGGTGGTATAATCCTTTGCGCAGGTATCTGTCTCCCCCACTGGACGGAATCTCTTACTTGAGGAAAGAGACTTCATAAAAACCAAACCAAACCAAACCCGCCGCCGTCAAATCCAGCTCATAGTGACACTCCAGGACAGGGTAGAACTGCCTCATAGGGTTTCCATGGAGTGACTGGTGGATTTGAACTGCTGACCTTTTGGTTAGCAGCTGAGCTCTTAACTACTGCACCACCAGGGCCCCAGAGACCCAATAAGGCCTCATTAATCTTTCCATTTCCTGCCGTGCCTAGGACAGTGCTTGGCTCATAATAAGCATACCATAAATAGTTGTGGAATTTTTGAACTAAATTAAATCTTCGCAGTGGAAAAACAAGAAAGAAAAAGCGGAAAGTAATCTGTAACGTCATAGTGCCAATGATTTATAAGATTTTATGCGTCCTTTTTAAATAGAAATACCATTTCATTAGGCAAATAATACATGTTTGTGGTAGAAAAATGAAAAAATATAGATAAGCACTCACCCATGATTTCATAGTCAACATTGTAGCTTATTTCCTTCCACTTTTCCTTTTTGTTTTTTTCTACCCCCTTCTGATCTGTGCATACAGACACCTTGCATGGCAATGATAAGGATAGTGACCTATTTTCTGGTCATTTTTTTCCTTAACTGTATTTTATACAGGTTTACTCATTTGTTTGAAGAGGGCACAGCACTGAGCTTTGTTCTGTTATACACGGGGTCACCATGAGTCAGAACTAACTCAAAGGCAACTAACAGCAACAACAATCCATGTGTTTAATGGCAAAATCTTTGCTATTAACGTTCATTGTGGAAAATTTGGAAAATCAAAAAGCTGGGGATAAAAAAACAGAAATCAAACTTAATCTTGGCACCCGGAGTTAATATCTGGGTCTTTCCTTGCTATCTCTCTCTCTCTCCCTAAACACACACACACACACACACACACACACACACACACACATACATATAATAAAACTAGCTTTCTCTATATACTTAGTTTTATATCTTTTTTTATTTTAGAAAATATACCTTACATTTATATAGTGAATATTTATTTTCCTATGTTTTCAAGTGTTCTTCAAAAGTGTGAATTTTCATGGTTACTTGTTATTCCATTAGCCGGATGTTACCATAATGTATTTTTTAAATGTGGTAGGCTATTCAATAATAGAAAAAAATCTTAAAGGCTCAAGGTTCAAAGGATGAGTCTCTCATGGGGAAATGTTTTTTTCGTCCTCTTTTTTAAATAGCTTGATTGAGGTAGGATTTACATACCATTCAGTTTACCCTAGTAAGTGTACCATTCGATGATTTATACAGTTGTGCAAACATCACCACAATCCAGTTTTCAAATATTTCCATCTACCCTAGTGGGGAAATTTTAAGCACTATAGACAGGTTTACCGGTTGCTGTTGAGTTGTTTCTGAGTCATGGCCATCCCTGATTTTTCCGAAGTAGCTTGTCAGGCCTTTCTTCTGAGGTGCCTCTGGGTGGACTTGCACTTCTAACCTTTCAGTTAGCAGCCTAGTGTGTTAACCCTTTGTACCACCCAGTGCAGGAAACACAGGTTCAATTCCTGGCCAATGCACCTTGAGGGACCGGTGCACCTCAAGTGCAGCCACCACGCATCTGTCAGTGGAGGCTTGCCTGCTGCTATGATGCTGAACAGATTTCAGTGGAGATTCCAGACTAATACAGACTAGGAAGAAAAGCGTGGCAATCTACTTCCAAAATTCAACTATTGAAAACCCTATGGAGCACGGTTCTACTCCAACACACATGGGCTTTTTATCCTAGACCTGTGGGATCAGAAATTCGAGGGTAGGGCCCAGAGACCTGATCTGTGTTTTAGCAAGCCCTGCAGGGGGCCCTGATGCTCATTTAAGTTTGGGAACCACTAGTATGAGACAGTAAACTGATAGCCCACAGGCTGAGTGAGGCTTATAGATGTTTCCACCTGGACCGCACAATAGTGGAATTTTTTTCAATTAGGTGCCAACATTTAAAATTCTGCAGATTTCACATGAAATCTCAGATTTCCACCTTCTCAGTTGGCTGGAGGGGATAGTAGCTGCCTCAGAAGAAGCAAGACCCATACCTTCCACTTCCTGTTGTACTACACCTGGCAAGTTTTACTCATTCGCTTTACCTGTCTGGACCTTGTAGCACCTGTTATAGAACCATTTATCTATAAGGGGTATTAGATGTCGTTCAACAGAACCCTCACCTGGTACAGATGAGGGAACAGAATCCATGGAGGCGAAGTGGTCTGAGTGCCCGCCATGACCAAGTCCCAAGGTGATGGGACTCCAGACCTGCCCTCTGGAGGGAACCAGGGCAAAGGCGTCGCTGATGGGTTGGAACCTCTCAGAGCCTCTGGTCTCAAAGGCTGAGTCATTAAGATGCTTTTGAAGATGAGGCTCTGGAGGATACAGACGATTCTCCTTTTGCCTTGGAGGCTGGCAGTGAGCAGAGAGCGGATGAGCTGGTGGAGAAGATCTGTTACTTTTCTGCGCTCAGCCTGAGAGAAACGCTGGGTGGGGAGAGAGATGGGGGAGGGGCTGTTGCTAAAGAAGGGCCCAGAACATCTGCGGGGCCAGCCCAGACATCAGCCTTTATCATGCAAAGTGGGCACCCCTCAGACACTGTCAGGTCTAAAGCTGCAAAGAACAAAGCCCCAGTGGCCAACTGGCTAAAGTAAGGATGTCCGAAGCTAAGTCGGCTTAACTCTGAGCAAACCACGTTATTTACTTCATGGGGCTGCCAAGAGTTCACTGAGAGGAGGAGCAGGAGGAGGACCCTGCAAGGCAGAGACATGGTTCCCAGGCCTCCAGGGAAGCCTCTTCGTCTAGGCTCTGGGGATGCCAGTTTGAGCCTTTTCAAATCTTTCCTTTACCCGCCTCACAAGTCACTTCTCAAACTTGTCCTTGAAGAACACCTCTTTGTCTCCTGACTGTTTCAAGGACCACCCTTCCAGGTATACTGTACTTTTCATCCTTCCTTCGACTTAATCCCTCTCCCCACTCTGAGATAAGATAATCCCTCTAAGGGAATGCTTTTTCCTCATAACTGACCCCTGACTTCAAACCTCAAACATTATTCCCCTTCTTCACATAAATAACCCAAAGCCTGCTCCTTCAAATTCTCCATGCTCTGACTGTAAATGCCAACCTTCTCCCCCTTGTCATTGCCACCTCTTTCCCTCCCAGCCCCAGGGGCTACCATGGCCAACTGCCCTGTCATCCACTTGTCGGCACCCAGAGCACTTTTCTGGAATCCTACAGTGGGGAGGGGTCTGGGAGAGGAGGAACAGGGTCACTTAGGGATCAGGGGGAGAGGGGAAGTCAAATCTCTGTGGCTCCGAGGAGAAAGGGAGGGATATGTGTGTGAGAAAGAGGAGAGGAAGTGGTGTTTGTTACAGGGTCAGAAGGAGCAAGGGTGTTGAAAAGCGTGAAGGGTAGAATTATGGGAATTTAGGTGATTTAACCTAAAGTAGTGGTTTCAATTTTTTTTGACCAAGATCTACACACACATTTTATTTCACAACACAGTACACCACACATACACGCACACATATATACTACCTGAAATTCAAGTTTCACAGAATAATGCTTGCCATTACTACGTCTGATACACTAATATTTTCTATTATACTCTTCCCTTGTTCCTTGTATGCTTGTGTGAACCTATTAATGGACTCTTTACAACTCACTAATTGTTCATAACCCACAGATTGAAAAGCAATGGCCTGAAGAGTGAACTTATTACTGGTTTCTAAATCTATGGAGGATGATTAATAAATAATTATAACAATAATAAATAATGATAGCTAACCCACACAGTTCTAAGCACTTACACATGAACAACTTTATTTAATCTTTTTATTTTTTTACCAGTTGCCAGGTTCTGACTCAAGGTGACCCTATGTGTGTCAGAGTAGAACTGTGCTCTATAGGGTTTTTAATGCCTGATCTTTTGGAAGTAGATTGCCAGGACTTTCTTCTGAGGCATCTCTGAGTGGACTCAAACTTCCAGCCTTTCAGCTAGCAGCCAAGTATGTTAACCCAGGGACTCCAAAATACAAGGGCACTCAGTTAAATTTGAATTTCAGATAAACTGAATAAATATTTTCTACTAAAAATTATTTGCTATTTATCTGACATTCAGATTTAAGCAGCGTCCTCTAGTTTATCTGGCAATGGAGCTGAAGAGCACTTTTTCCTGGGCTCTGGTCACACCATGGCCTCTTGAGGTCCCTCCAGCCCAGGAAGGCTTTCTACGACCTCTGGAGTCAATTTGCTTTATTAAAGCAAAAGAACTAGAGTGTCTCGCCCCTACCCCCACCTATACCCTGACTGGACCCTGACTGATACAGACCGTGAGAAAGCTCCACTCCCCAATCCCCAAGGCCCCAATATCAGAATAGGGTCCCTGAATGAGCAGAGCAATTCTGAGCGTCCTCGCATCTCACCCAGCCCCTGTTCTATCAGCCCCTCGTTCCTCAGCAGCTCTTAATCCCCTGTTCCAGAAACCACTCCAGGTGTCCTTTTAATTCTCAGGTGCACCTCCCCCGCATAGCCTCGGGTAATTGCTTCCGTGTGTCTGTCTGCCTTTGTCAAACAGCCTCCCCCTCGATCCCCCGCTCAGCCATCCGCCCACCTGCCTCTTTGCTCACAGTTCCTAGTCTCTCAGAGCCCTTCCTGTGGCACGTTTGGCACGTCTCCTGCGTCTGCAGGCTCTCCTGCTCCCTCCCTGCCCCCTTTCAGGACATGACAAAGGAAAGAAAGGGTGGCTCTTGTTGCATTCACTACTTTTATTAATGAATGCATGAACAAAAACAGCTGGCCCTGCACGCATTTCTGTTGAGCTGGGGTGTTGCAAAAGGAGGCGGAATCCTAGCATTTTGGCTTTGGAGGGGACCTTAGGAGCTAACTGATTTCACTCTTGTACAATACAGGGGATTCTCCCTAATTTCCAAAACCAGAAACATGGAGGGAGAGTCTCTCACAAGTCTTTAATGCTGGGATGAGCGGTGGAGGTTACCCACTTCAGCCCTTGGAATCCAGACAAGCAATTCTTCTCAGAGCCCAACTGGAGACTTGGCATCCTCATAGCAAGAGGAGTATATAGGGAAGTGGTTTAGCGTAGGGCCACTCAGAGCGTGTGGCCCATGGACTCGAGCTGTCCTGTGTTCCGTCACTGCCCCATGATGAGATGAATATAGAAACCAAGAGTAAGCCTTCGGAAACTTCTAGAGCAATTACATTGCTGCATCATCTGAGGGTGCAATCATTTTTCCAGTAACTCGCTTCATTATTGTATTTGACAAGTGTTAGTCTGTGATTAGTTGAGGGGGTAAAGCTAGTCCTTCTCCACCGAAGCACTGCTTTAGAGCAAGGACTCTGGAGCTGAGCCTGGGCTTGGAAACAGGATCCATGCGCTAATGAAAGTGACTTAACCTCCCTGTATCTCAGTTTCCCCATCTGTGAAACGGGGATAATAATGTCCCCTGCCTCACGGTGAGAATTATCTGAGTTCACAAATATAAGCACCAGGAGTGTCTGCCATATAGTGAGTGGCATATGTGTCATTGTTGTTAAGTGACGTGGAGTCCATTTCAACTCATAGCAACCCGATGCGACAGATTAGAAGAGCCCCATAGATTTTTCTTGGCTGATCTTTCTCCTGATGTGCTGCTGGTTTGGTTGGAGCTGTCAACCTTTTGGTTAGCAGCCGAGCACTTAACCGTTGTATCAGCCGGGCTCCTTGGCGTATATGTTGTTGTTGTTGGGTGCCGTCAAGTTGGTTCTGACTCATAGCGACCCTGTGTACAACAGAACGAAATGCTGCCCGGTCTTGTACCACCCTCACAATTGTTGTTATGCTTGAGCCCATTGTTGCAGCCACAGTGTCAATCCATGTTGTTGAGGGTCTTCCTCTTTTTTGCTGACCTTCCACTTTACCAAGCATGATGTCCTTCTCCAGAGACTGAGCCCTGCTGAGAACATGTCCAAAGTATGCATTAGCTGTTATTATTGTCAGATGCTTCTTGATTTTTGAGTTGACTAAGGCACCAAGATCACTATCCATTGAGCTTCTTTCTGGGTGTCTCTGAGGAAATAGCTTCTTTTCTCACTCTTTGTTTGCTGTTATAGTAATTACTGATCTTAAAATTCTCTTCTTTCAATGGGCACACTTGCATCCCTGCCCCCACATCTCTTTTTCATTTCTACTCTATGCTTCATCCCTTACTCCTTCCCTCTTTCCCAATCTCTGCTCAACTGGCATTAGCAACTATAGAGCTTTTCTAAGATATTTAGACCTTACGTGTGGTCCCAGAGTCTCCAGGCCTTTACTTGCCCTGGGTCTCCTACCTACTTGGATTAATATTAAAATTTACAGTAATGTATAGAAAGCTATCCCCTGTCGTGTGCCTCCCCTACAACTCAAGATCACACTGTCATCATTTCTCCATGGACTTGGCCACAGCTTTCTGTTTTCTCTATCCTCAAACTCTTTCTCCCCACACTGTGATCTACGTATGTGATACAGATTTCTGACGCTAATCTCTGTATGTAAGTTCCATAATAAAGTCTCGTCTGACCAAACTGGCTTTTTTTAATTGTACTTCAGGTGAAGGCTTACAGAACAAACAGTTTCTCAGGAAACCATAATACACATATTGTTTTATGACATTGGTCAACAACCCCGCAACATGTCAACCCTCTAACTTCTCAACGTTTTTTTTTTTTTTTGGTGAAACTACACATAGCCAAAGATATACCATTTCAAAAATTTCTACATGCACAGTTCAGTGACGTTGACTATGCTCTTCCAATTGTGCTGCTATTCTCACTTAAGATGAAGGCTTACAGAACAAAATAGTTTCTCATTTA
>NW_004443977.1:7584532-7606593 GCF_000243295.1 Trichechus manatus latirostris
CAGCTTCCTTGTCCCCTTCTGCCTTCTGGCCCTTGTCACTGGATTACTGTACCTCATTAGTCCCATTTGGTTTTACGAGGCTGTCCACTCCCAGGCTGAATGGTGAACCTCAGAGATAACTTCACCACTGAGCTAAAAGGGTGTCTGGGGCCAAACTGGCTTTTACTGTCTCTTTTTCTGGAATCCGCTTAGAGCCACTCCTGCAGCTAGTCCTATAGGGTGCAACGCCACTGCAGTGTGACTTCTTGAAGAAAGAATGCGTCTAGATGGGTCACTAGCCAAGTCTGTCTTCAGGAAGATGCTGAGCAGGACGCCTCTAACCTCACAAAGCTTGGGCTTGCACACCGGAAAGCTCTGTTCTGCATCTTGTACTCAGTCCTGCATCGGAAAGAGGTGCAGGACTGGGTCCTGAAAGTTGCTTTCTATTTGGAGACATGAGAGATATTCCTTCATTTATCTATTCATTTAGCATATATTGATTAAGCCCCTACTATAGGCCGAGATTTGGGGATATAGAAATGAATTAGACTCCTGCAGTCCTTGTCCTCAGTGAGCTGACAATCTAACAAAGCAGGCAGGTCTTGTGGGTTCAGGGGCAAGGGCAGTGTTAAAGATACCCCATGGCAATGTAGGGGCTCCTAACTCAGCTTGAAAAGGGATACTTGGAAGTGGTAGAGATTCAGGAACTGAGCCCAGAGGACGAGGAGAGTTGGTTGGGCTGGAAAGGGCTTTCTAGGCCTTTGGAATGGTCCAGGCAAAGGCATGGGGGCAGATACGGCCTGGGTGCAGTGGGAACTGTTGGTGGTTTAGTGTTGCTGGGAAGTCAAGGGTAAGACTGGGGATGGTGGGAAATGGTAGAAGGGGCTGGATCAAGGAGCAACTTTTTAAGCCCTACTAAGTATCTGAAAGGGGTTAATGGTGGTTCAGTGGTAGAATTCTCACCGTCCATGCGGGAGACCCTGGTTTGATTCCCAGCCAATGTACCTCAAGTGCAGCCACTATGCATCTGTCAGTGGAAGCTTGTGTGTGTTGCTATGACACAACAGGTTCAGCAGAGCTTCCAGACTAAGACAGGCTTGGTAATCTACTTCCAAAAACTCAGCCAATGAAAACCCTATGGATCGTAACAATCCTATCCCATTGTGCATGGAGTCGCTGTGAGTCAAAGCTGACTTGATGGTAACTAACAACATTGAAGGTTTTAAGCAGAAGAGTAACTTGGACAAAATTGCATTTTACGAAGATCACAGTGTGGAGAGAAAGAGTTTGAGGGTAGGGAAGCCAGTTAGAGAGCTGTGGCCATGTTCCTGGAGAAATGATGAAAGCATGATCTTGAGTTGTAGAGGAGGCATATGACAGGAGAAGTTCAAGAAAGGTTTAGTAGGTCTATACAAGGAATGGAGCCCTGGTGGCATAGTGGTTAAGAGCTCAGCTACTAACTGAAAGGTCAGCAGTTTGAATCCACCAGTTGTTCCTCGGAAATTCTATGGGGCAGGTTCTACCCTGTCCTATAGGGTCATTATGAGTCTGAATCAACTCGATGGCAACAGGAATACATGGAATAACTAGGATACAATGCAAACAATAATAGTAATTTCCACTTATTTATCTCCTCTACACACCAGGCATTATGTCAAGAGAATTTGGTCTTTGTCCTGGGTTCCTGAGAGATAACCTCTAAAACCTTAGAAATTCCCCAGTGATTGAAATGTCTTTGATGAGGGTTTCAGACCACACCTAACCTAACAGACTATGCTAGTGAAGTGACTCTTGAGTGGGGGCAGGCCAGGCCAGAAAGATCCACCTCAGGATATCAGCTGACCTCAGGGGATGGGGGCATGATTCAATCAATCATGCCTATATAAGGAGACCTCAGTAAAGTCTCTGGGCATGGAAGCTCCAGGGGCTTCCTGGTTGATGAAAAGCAGCGATGCACGTTGAAGGATAGTGTGTCCCTTTTTTGGACATGGAATGTCCACGTTGGAACCTTCCTAGACTTTGCCCTACCCATCTCTTCATTTGTATCCTTTTTTTGCTATAATAAAACTGTAATTGTAGGTGTAACACTTTCCATGAGTTCTGTTAGTCATTCTAGCAAATTATCAATCCCAAAGGAGTAGTGGGAGCCAGAGAGTCAGAAATGAGGGTGTCATGGGAGCCCTCACGCTATGGCTAGCATCTGATGAAGTGCCAAGAGTCACCCAATAAGGTCTGTGCATAATAGTGAGGATTGAGTGTTTATATACTGTATCATCTAATGTTAACGTGTAGGGAGAACAATATGCCCACCTATGTGTAGGGGAGTCTAAACATGGTTAATGGGGTTGTTTTTGTACTAGTCAATGAATTTCAATTGACATTACCCTAAAATCAGGTGTTTGGTGTGTTTCCTGGCCCAGGTCACTGTTTGGTCAGGTACTCTGGTTCTTCCCAGAGTCCTTTGTGTGCAGGATCCGTCTTGTATCGTTCAGGGCCCTCTCAAGTGGTTTCTATTTTTCATCCCAGGTACAGTGACCATCTGACCTAGACTGCCTGAGGTCAAGCATTCTGTCTTTGTCCCCATGATATGCACTTAGACTGTAAGACCATGGGTCACGATTTGAGATTAGGTGCCATGGTCACCCTGCACACAGCTCTTGGTTTCTTGCCTTTTCACCTTTTAGGAAAGGGAGACCTTCACTGATCGGATGAGAAGACCATGGGAAGTATGCACTGGTGGTGTGTAAGACTCATGTATTTCTTCAGCAAATAGCGTGGTACCAGGCCTGGCTAGGTTCTGGGCTTATGACAGTGAGTGCAACAGACACAGTCCTTTTCTCTAAGGGGCTTCCTTGTACAAACACATATGAAACTATAACCATGAGGAGGGCTGCAAAAAAGTCTGTCATGGATTGACTTGTGTCCCCAAAAATATCTGTCAACTTGGCTAGGTCATGATTTCCAGTATTGTATGATTGTCTACCATTGTGTCATCCCTATGTGTTGTAAATCCTATCGGTATGATGGAATAAGATGTATTACTGGCAGTTATATTGATGAAGTCTACAAGATTAGATAGTGTCTTAAGCCAATCTCTTTTGAGATATAAAACAGAGAAGCAAGTAGAGAGGCAGGGAACCTCATACCACCAAGAAAGCAGTGCCGAGAGCAGAGCGCGTCCTTTGAACCTGAGGTTCCTGCGCTGAGATGCTCCCAGACCAAGGGAAGATTGATGCATCACAAGGACCTTCCTCCAGAGCCGACAGAGAGAGAAAGCCTTCCGCTGGAGCTGGTGCTCTGAATTTGGACTTCTTAGCCTACTGGACTGTGAGAGAATAAACTTCTCTTTGTTAAAGCCATCCACTTGTGATATTTCTGTTATAGCAGCACTAGATGACTAAGACAAGGTCCATGACACTTGGAGAGTTTGTAGGAAGGAGTTTGACAGAGGGAGGAGAGGCCTTCCATGAGGCTGCGATGACTGAGAACACAGTTGAAAGAAGAGGCAACTAGTGAAAAGGGAAGGGAAGAGCACGCCTGGAAAATAGGCAGCCTGTGAATGGGCTTGGGCGGGAGGGAGAATGGCTGGTTAGAGAAGGAGAGAGAATTCACTGTGATATGAGGCTGGAGAAGGGCAGAATGTTTATCCTAAGAGCAAGTAGGAAGCCATTGAAGGGTTTGAGTTGATCAGATTTGTGTTCTGGCTGCAATGTGGACAGCTGGTTGGAGCTGGGTCCCATTTTCTTAATAGGAAGGTAGTGAGGAGACACTTCCTCTGGGTTCTGCCAGCCACCCGTCCCACAGTTTCCTGTTGCTCCTTCCTCATGTAAGCTCCACCAGGGCAGGGACAGTTGTCTGCGTTCTCCACTGATTTAAACAGTATCTGGTGCATTGTCAAGTGCCTCCAAAGTGCCCGAAAGCCTCAACAATTCCCAAGTGCTTTGGGGCATGTTTATGTCAATCTCAGATCCTTCTTGAGTTAAGGCACCAATCGTCTAGCCTCCATCAACCAGCTGGTCCCGAGGCCTAGCATGTGCTGATGGAGAGGATACAAAGGACCCCATTCTCTCAAAGGGAAGAAAGATGAGTAATCAAGGAAATGGCAAAGGTAGGATAATAAGGGTTTGACTTTCTACAGTACAGAGTGATGAGTTTATCAAAATTGATCTGTTGGAAGTTCCTCGATTAAATCAAAGTCAGCAAAATCTTGTATGATTCCTGCTTTCTGCAAGCTGTGTGACCCTGGGCAAATCACTTTAACTTTTCAGAACCTTACTTTCCTCCCCTGAAAAGTGGGGATGATAAGAACTGCTTTGTAGGATTTTTGTGAGAATTAAATGCAATAATTTTTATAAATTTTGCAAAAGGCTAACCACTTAGTTGTGTCATTGTTCTTCTCTTCCTCCTCCTTCTTTCTCTTTTTCCTTCCTAGTCCTCCTCCTCCTTTCCTTAATATTATTGTTGCTAGCTTAGCCAGCCTCCCTGGTGTTTCTCCAGAAAACCATTAACCCTTTGCCAACCAGTCAATTCCAACTCATGGTGACCCTATAGGACAGAGTAGAACTGCCCCATAGAGTTTCCAAGGCTGTAATCTTTATGAAGCAGACTGCCACATCTTTCTCCCATGGAGCAGCTGGTGGGTTTGAACCACTGACCTTTTGGTTAGCAGCCAAGCACTTTAACCACTGCACAACCAGGGCTCCTTAGAAAACCATTAGCCATGGTTAAATAAATAAATCCCTGCTGCTACTCCCTTATAATTATATAGAGTTGCCCATGTGAGAAGCAACTCAATTGCGTCTTGGAGTGTAAGTCCTGGTGACTTTGGGTTTGGGGCTCATATTTGAAAAGATGTTTATTTTCTCTGTCCTCATTAACTTAATACATGCAGTGTCTCTCAGAATCAAGAATCACTCTGGCTTCTCATGGCACCCCTGGTGAAACTGCTCAGGAGAATGGCACCCACCCAGCCCTTGGGGGTCCCCCCACTCCGGGCCACTTCAAAGGGAATTTTGCATACTCCTCCTAGCCAATATGTGAAGTCAAATCATTTGAAATAAGCCCTTCAAATTGGGTGGAAAACCTCTCCAGCCATTTTTATGTGAGGTGGAAACAGAAAATCTTATTTTTATAGGAACGACCTCTCCAGGGCTTCATAATCTAGTGGAGAATATCGGGGCAGGCCTGGGATGTATGCTATAGGAAAGGCCCAGGAGTCTAGGCTGCCACCTTCCAGGAAAGGTCACATTAAATTCCTGTGTAACCTTCAGAGCGACTGAGAAGCACCCCAGGAGACAGGAGCTAAAGGGCCCAGCCCTCTCCTGCGTCCTCACCAAGGCAATTTGGGTGAGCAATGGGACTGACTGGCTGTGGAAATGCACGCACTCATGTCACACTGTGGCCAGAAGCGACTAGGACCCAATGGGATGGGGACAGAGTTGTAAACAACTCCACTGGCTACATCACACTGTGCTTATCTTGGCAAATATTGACTCTGGAGGATCAAACATGAGCCTAAAAAACAATAATATTTTCCCTCAGAGAGAAGGTCCTGTTCCTGGCAGCCGCAACCAAGTGGGGCAGGTGGGCGGCCACAGGAGGCACACCTGCAAGGTGAAGGTCTCTATACAAAGGAGCTGCCCTGGCTCGGTGGATGCCCTTGAAATTGTTATGGCCAGGAAGGAGAGGTGGGGCTCAGAGTGCAGTCAGGTGGCCCTGAAGAATACTACCTGTTACTGGTTGCCGTTGAGTCAGTACTGACTCCTGGTGACCCTATTCGTGTCAGAGCAAAACTGTGCTTCACAGGGTTTTCAATGGCTGATTTTTTGGAAGTTGATTGCCAGGGCTTTCTTCCAAAGCACCTCTGGGTGGACTCAAACTTCCAGCCTTTCGGTTAACAGACAAGTATGTTCATTGTTTGTACCACTCAGGGACTCCTGAAGAATACTGGGCACCTGATATTACTGGGCACCCTGTATTCTGAATCAGAGTTTTCAAAATTACAGGATTGCTTAAGAGGCAAGTGCTAGACAGTAAAGACCCAGCTTCAGGTTTGGCAATGTAAAAATGGTATGGCGGGGGCATCTGAGTTCCTCTAACTTCACAAGGGGGAAGGAGAATCAAGATCCACAGCCCAAGGCTGATTCCTATGAGGCGGAGGTCAGACGTGCCTCCACCCTCCAACCTTTTTACCAATTCTGACACCAACTGTCCTTCCCATGGCATTCTCTATTTCTCTACTGGGTTCGATCATTTGTTGCAATGGCCACACAGAACTCACAGATAATACCCAGTATTATGGAGTTTATTAGGGAAGTAACAGGTTACAGTTCAGGTTCAGGAATGCTCAGGATACAGTTCTTTGATCAAGAGAGCCTCTTCTCAGCCGTGCCCACATGCACACCTCTCTCTGGCCCCTTGGCCTCTTGGCCCCTCGGCCCAGCCTCTGCCCAGCCTTTGCAAGTGTTACAAAGCTCTTTTAGCTCTGCCAATAACTGCCTGGAGGCACCCTGCTTTGCCAGTAAGCCTTGTGCCCGAAGGCATTCAGCTTTCTCTCTCTGTGCTCTGTGGCCAGGAAGCCCCACCGCAGCTGTCTTGTGCCAGTCTTCTGATTCCTGCTGTCTCATGCCTCTTACGCTGTCTTCCATGTTACAGCTCTCTCTGTCTCCTGGATCTAGGAGGTTCTCAGCACAGGGATCCCAGGTCCAAAGGACAAGCTCCACTCCTGGCTCTTCTTTTTTGCTGGTGTTGAGATCCTCTCTTTCTACCTCTGGGATGGCTCATTTTAAGCCTAGTGGGATGGCAAAACTGACCAATCCCCTCCATAGGGTTCCATATACTTTATTTGCATGCTCCTACCCCACAAGCATGCCATGCAGCTTATTTACATTATAACAAGCTATCCAATCCCCTTGGAGGGCTACAATTACCTCATTTGCATAGTCCCACCCAGTCATTTGGTGGGAGTTACAAAGACTATGGCTAGAAGGGCCATATTAAGTAATTCACTTCACTGCAGACAAACATTTAGTTGACCCTGTGTTGGCTAGGCATCCTTCCAAAGGTCTTGATGAAGTGATTCCACTCAATCCTCACCCATTTTGCAGATAAGGAAACTGAGGCTTCAAGCCAGCTGAGTGACTTGTACAAAGTCCCACTGTGGGCTACCTGGCATAGGTGGAATTGGAACCCCCAAATAACTACCTTTAATGTATGTTGTGCTCGATCTGATTGTTTCAAACTATGAGTTCCTTTGAGTTACAACTCCAATGCCCCTTTATGCACTGAAAGTCCAGAGAGCAGGCTTCTGGACAAAGAGCAGGAAGTGAGGTCATTGACTTGGCTGAGCTTCCAGCTTGTTTACTATTTTGTAAAGATGTGGATGGAAATAATTATTGATTCTCCATTCTCGCCCACGGGAAGGAGGCACAATTTGGAAAGTATTGGCAAGATGCCCAATGCTGCACCCCAGCCATGCAGCGTGTATGAATGTGAGTGTGTGTGTGTAGGTGGCTGATCATTGTGACTCCCTAAACCTACCCTTCTGCCCAATCCCCAGATGATGATACCTTAGAGTCCCTTGCCCTCTGATTATCATTACAATACAGCAGAGTCACTACAGATTCTTCTCTGCAGAAGGAAAGAGCTGATTCATAGAAGGGGGTCTTCAGTGGGTGTGCAGGGGGATGACAAATAATATCCTAAATGAAGATAACGATGAGGGAGGAAAAGAGGCAGAGAATGCAAAGAGAAAGAGAGACTAATCCCAAGATGAGCTAGAGTGTGACAGAGCACAACAACAAAAGAAGAGATAGAAATAGTTTCACTGCGAGGAGGAGCAGAGAGGAGAAACACTTTACAGAAAGCGAGGAAGAGAAGTTTCACTGGGGGCGGCAGCAGGGGAAGATGCCGAGTGAGAGACAGTCCACACCAGGAGGCTGTTCAAGAGGGGGGCAATGGAGGGTGTGGAGAAGACTTCAGAGCAGCAGAGGGTGCTGAGCGCTGGAGACACCCAGAGACATAGCACTGTTGCTGATGGCCTTTCAGCCCTGTCAACAGCCAGTGGCCTCCAGAAAAACAGTTTCCAACAGGCACCAGCCCTCCAAGACTTCAACCTAGGGGGAAGGAGGAGGTGAAATGTGTGTGTAGGGGGGAAAGGACCTAGAAATCCTTACAATCAAGGAGCCAGAGCTCTGATTGCTAACACCACCTCCAGGAAGCCTTCCAAGCCCAGTGTTTAGGCTACAGAGCTCCCCAGAATTCATCAGAGGCTCACCGGACCCTTGCTTTGCATTCATAACCAACCAATTGCTGTTCAGGTTGATTCTGACTCATGGAGACCCCGTGTGTGTCAGAGTAGAACTGTGCTCTAGAGAGTTTTCAATGGCTGGTTTTTCAGAAGTAGATCACCAGGCCTTTCCTCTGAGGCACCTCTGGGTGGACTCAGACTTTTGGTTAGCAGTCAAGTGAGTTAACTGTTTGCACCACCCAAGGACTCCATTGCATTGATAGCTCTGTAGAATTATAATCAGGGTTATAATTCTCTATACCAAAAAAAGCCAAACCCATTGCCATTGAGTCAATTCCAACTCATAGCAACCCTATAGGACAGAGAAGAACTGCCCTATTATGTTTCCAAGGAGCACCGGGTGGATTTGAACTGCCGACCTTTTGGTTAGCAGCCAAACTCTTAACCACTGTGTTACCAGGGCTTCTAATTCTCTATAGGCTCTTTTATTTGTGTTTTTCATGTGGGTGTATATTGTTTCTTTTAATAGCCTGTACATTTCTCTACTATTTCTGTTACATCTTCTTCACAGTATCTGGTGCAGGACTCCTGTTCTTTCGAGCACATACAACACTCTTCACTCCTCCTTTTTGCAGTTTATATTTTAAAACAATTCCCAAGCTTATTAAATTTTATGCCTTACTCTTGGCCATGTCTTCTATTACAAATTCCCTTTCTACTTCATTTCCCTTTGTCATAGATTGAATTGGGTCCCCTAAAAATATCTGTCCACTTGGCTAGGCCATGATTCCTAGTATTGTGTGATTGTCCACCATTTTGTCATCTGATGTGATTTTCCTTTGTGTTGTAAATCCTACCACTATGATGTTAATGAGATGGATTAGCGACAGTTATATTGATGAGATCTACAAGATTAGATCGAGTCTTAAGCCAATCTCTTTTGAGATATAAAAGAGAGAAGCAAGCAGAGAGACAGGGGAACATCATACCACCAAGAAAGCAGTGCCGGGAGCACAGCGCATCCTTTGGACCCAAGGTTACTGTGCAGAGAAGCTCCTAGACCAGGCGAAGACTGATGACAAGGACCTTCCTCCAGAGCTGACAGAGAAAGAAAGACCTCCCCTGGTGCTGACACCCTGAATTCAGACTTCTAGCACTACCTAACTAAGACACCCTTCACGAGGTATTTATTATCTCACGAAGGTAAAACAGGCATTATTGTTCTCATTTTACCGATGAAGAAACTGACCCTCAGAGACCTGCCTACATTTTTTAACCCAGCCAAAAGATTGAAATATCCTTTACATGCCATGCCAACATGTGGTACACAAGCTAATTTCAGGTGGTATTCCAAGGAACACTTTGTATTTGAAAAATTACATATTCTGTTTTCATGTGTAAGAAGAAAAACAGCACATTAAGCCTACACTTTCAGGGATATTATTGTTTGCAGTAAGGCTAAATTTATTTAAATAAAATAAGTGAGTTTATTTAAAGGCAAATATTAAGGAAATAAAAATTGAGATGGTTGCAAAAATTAGGAGCAGGTCCTTGAATGACTGATGTTTGGAAAACACAGCTTGGGATCAGCTCTGTACACAGCTTATTCAATGATGTCTTCTTGCCTGACGATAGCCAGGATGAAGAGGTAAGAGTGCCAAGTGGAGTGATCAGAGCTCGGAGAGTGAAACTACAAAATCATCCAATGTCTTTGAGTGAGGAGCTTCCTTTCTTCAGGTGACACTTCTTCTATTTATGCAAAGGGGAATCATCATGGTTGCTCACATGTAGTAGGTATGTTAGGAGAATGGTGTAATCTGTCTACTGTGGGCAAAACCTGGCAGGAGGATGTCTAGGGAGTGGGTGGTGGTTTACAGGAGTCAGAGAAGACCAGTCCCTGCCCTCACAGAACTTTCAATGTCATGAGGCAGATAGAGGAGATGGATGTAGAACACGCAAAGAAGAACAGATCTAAAGTTAGATCTTCAAACAGCTTGGATGGAGCGCTATCCCTGAATGCAGGTGTTAGGCGTAATGGACAGGGCTAGATTAGGTTTGCCTGGGAAGGCTTCAGGAAGGCTCTCCACAAGAACGAAAATAAGAATACACATTAGGAGAACCAGGGCTTTGAACCCCTGCTGAGAATTTGCATTTCTAACAAGTTCCCTGCTGAGAATTTGCATTTCCACCCCAGATGTACTGAATCAGAATCTACAGTTTCACTAGATCCCCGCGTGATTCTTAAGTATAACTTCTCAGGGAATTTTTTAGAAATGCAAATTCTCAGTAGTAGTTCCAACTGGTTCAAAGCACTGAGGTGAACCTTCCTCCACCACAGAGCTTCCCTAATCCTCAAACCAGCCTATAAAGAATATCTAAATTGAGAGTCCTACTTTTCCCCTAGGGGATTTTTTTTTGCTACCTCCATCCCCCAATGGCCCACTTTCCGTTGGATTATTTCATCATTTCCTTGCAATCACCCTCCCTTCCCCCTCAATCTCTGCTCAGCAATTGCAGCCTCACCAGCTGGCTTCTGATTGGAGGAGAGAGGCTTCGGGTTAATTACAGAGCAAAGGAGAAACAAGACTTGCCTGTAAAATTGTAGTGTGTCGTCTACACATCCTTCTCCCAAGCAAGAGGCAGAGGGGTGTAGTTCAAACTCATTTTTCACCACCACCCAGCAGCAATTTTGTCAGAGAGCAAATGCATCTGCAGCAACTTCTTGCTTTACATAACCCCCGCTGAGGCAACAGATTTCTCAGAAAGCAGAGTGGGGCTGGAGAGCGTCTGTGAATTGGAGGGAAGAGAGTGGGCCACATTTGGGAAAGGGGAGAGGTCTGTGCACTCAGCTGGACACCTAGATTCTGCAGTCTGCATGGCAACCCCGTTTGCCGTGAACTTGGGTTTCAGCCTTATGAAAGGTTCTGCTTGTTGTTGTTGTTTTCTATGGTGGTGTCGATAGGGGAGGTGGGTGCCTGTAGGGGGTTGAGAGGAAGGCCAGCTGAGCAAATGACTTTGGGATTCCACATTGCCAGGGCCTTGGAAAAGCTGGCTGGGTCGCTTCCCTTCCTTTGTTTGTTTAGCCTTGCCTGCTTCTTGGTGGCCTCAAGAGGGTGAGGGTGGGGTTAATGGCGAGATGAGATAATTGAGAGGGCCTGAACAAGTTTGCTCAGACAGTATTGTGTGGCTGAGATCCATTGAGCAAGCAAGAAAGAGGAGAGAGAGAGAACCCCTGGGAAGAGAAGGGGAGAGAGAGAAGCCAAGCATAAACAATCTTAAAAGTAAATGTGAAGACTTGAAAACAAAAATATGTCCGAGTCGAGAGGGGCCGAAGGTGGCCCGCCTTCTGAACGCCTGCAAAAGTGTATGCAGTCATTCTCCAAGTTGAGGTTCAGGGGGGTGGGGGAGCAGGGGGCTTGCTGAGGGGCGGGGTGTGCCTGCAGACAGATTTAGGATTAAGAAGTCGGCTATGTTTCAGGGGCTCCCCCATCGGAATAAGATGGGCTGTTGTTTGCCAGGGCCTGAAAGGTTTATTTAACGATTCCAGATAGAGTATCGCCAAACAGATGTAGTCTTGTTCCTCGAAAGAAAAGCTGCAGCGAGGAGGAGGGGGCAGACCCGCTCAAATTTTTCACAGACGCTGCACCCTGCTTGAAACATTTTCAGGGAAGCTAGTTCTCTCCCTCTCTGACCCATGGCATCTGCCCTGCCTCGCTCTGCAGCCTGTCCCTCCTTTCTTCTCCAAGAAGTCTCAGGAAGCGCCCTTTCCAGCTCGGAGCCTTGTCCCAGCTGAACAGAGAGGGTCTGCCACAGCCTGGCCAGTTGCCTTCTGGTGATCTTGGGGACCAGGAACACCCCACAGTGGGATTCCATCAGGGAATGTGGACCTACAGAGTGGAAATAGACAGGGAAGGTTATATAGAATGAATTGTGGCCCCCAAAAAGATATGTTGAAGTCTTAACTCCTAGGACTAGTGAACGTAAACTCATTTGGAAATAGTCTTGGAAGATGTTATCAGTTAAGTTAACATGAGGTTATTCTGGCGTGGTGTCCTTATAAAAGACAAGAGACAGAGAGACAGACAGAGGAAGGATGGCCATGTGAAGATGCACCTACAAGCCAAGGAATGCCTGGGGCTACCAGAAGCTGGGAGAGAAAAGAAAGATATTCCCTTAGAGACTTTGGAGGGAGCATGGCCTGGCCTTCTAGCTTCCAGAACTGTAAGACAATACATTTCTGTTCTCATTAGCCACACTACATATCAAAACAGAATATAGTATTGGGAGATGAGCCCCTCAGGTTGGAAGGTACTCCAAATATGACTGGGGGAGAGCTGCCTTCTCAAAGTAGAGTCAACCTTAATGACGTGGATGGAGTAAAGCCTTCAAAACTTCATTTACTGATGTGGAATGACTCAAAGGGAGAGGTAACAGCAGCAGACACTGCCCTGGTGGTGCAGTGGTTAAGAGCTCAGCTGCTAACCAAAAGGTCGGCAGTTCAAATCCACCAGCCTCTCCTTGGAAACCCTATGTGGCAGTTATTAGTTGCTATGGGTTTGTGGTATTTTATTACAGCAGCCCTAGGGAACTAAGACAGAAAGGGTAGGGGCTGGAAACTGCTGGGAAAATCAAATCCCACTTCTTTGACACCAAATATAATGATCAATTGCAATCAGTTCTATTCTGTTCTTTTCCCAACTCAACTGCACATGCAGTACTTCCTCCTCTGAGCCTAATCATCCAGAACTAGGTCAGATCTCACAAGATAAAGGGCACAGTCCTTAAGACTGCCAAGTCTGTCCAAGATGTCAGGTGACAGCTACAAGCTTGGGGGTCCCCATGATGCTGTCTCTTCTGACCTGCTGGCTATAAATTTGGGGGTTTCCCACTACCCCCTCAGGATACTAGCCATAAGCTTGGGGGTCTACAGGGCCCCTCTCACTTCTGACTCGCTGGGTCCCATTACTCCCTCTGTTTGATAATTCACTACAATGATTAACAGAGCTCATAGAAAGTGTTACACTTACAATTACAGTATTATTATAAAAAGGATACAAATGAAGAGTTGCATAGGGCAAAGTCTGGGAGGGCTCCAACGTGGAGCTTCCATGTCCCAAAAAGGGAAGCACTTTCCTCCCACGTGTATCAATATCTTTCGTCAACCAGGAAGCCCCTGGAGCCTTCACTGGGGCCTCATTACATGGGCATAATTGATTGAATCATACTTGAGGTCAGTTGATATCAGGAGGTGGGTCTTTCTGGCCTGGCCAGCCCCCCGCTCAAGAGTCATCTCATTAACATAACCTGTTAGGTTAGGTGTGATCTGGAGCCTTCATCAAAAACGTTTCAATCACAGGGCAATTTCTAGGGTTTTAGAGGTTATCTCTTAGGAACCCAGGACAAAGAAGACCAAATTCTCTGGGTAAGATTAAATTCTAAACGTCACAGGCCACCTGGTCTTTGGCCATGTTGTTGTTGTTAGGTGCCATCGATTTGCTTCCGACTCATAGCGACCCTACGTACAACAAAAGAAAATGCTGCCCAGTCCTGCATCATCCTCACAATCATTGCTATGCTTGAGCCCATTGTTGCAGCCACTGTGTCAGTCCATCTAGTTGAGGGTCTTCCTCTTTTTTGCCGACCCTCGACTTTACCAAGCATGATGTCCTTCTCTAAGGACTCATCCTTCTTGATAACATGTCCAAAGTATGTGAGAAGTCTTGCCATCCTTGCTTCTAAGGGGCATTCTGGCTGTACTTCTTCCAAGAGAGATTTGTGTGTTCTCTGGTAGTCCATGTCTATTCAATATTCTTCACCAACACCATAATTCAAAGGCATCATTTCCTCTCTGGTCTTCCTTATTCATTGTCCAGCTTTCCTATGCCTATGAGGTGACTGAAAACACCATGGCTTGGGTCGTGTTCACCTAAGTCCACAAAGTGACATCCTTGCTTTTCAACACTTTAAAGAGGTCTTTTGCAGCAGATTTGCCCAATGCAATGCATCATCTGATTTCTTGACTGCTGCTTCCATGGGCGTTGATTGTATTCAAATAAAATGAAATATTTGACAAATTCAATCTTTTCTCCATTTATCACGATGTTGCTTAATGGTCCAGTTGTGAGGATTTTTGTTTTCTTTATGTTGAGGTGCAATCCATACTGATGGCTGTAGTCTTTGATCTTCAGTAAGTGCTTCAAGTCCTCTTCACTTTCAGCAAGCAAGGTTGTGTCATCTGCATATCATAGGTTGTTAATGCATCTTCCTCCAATCCTGATGCCGAGTTCTTTCTTCTTCATATAGTCTATCTTCTCTGATTATTTGGTCAGTGTACAGATTGAATAAGTATGGTAAAAGGATACAACCCTGACACACACACCTTTTCTGACTTTAAACCACAGAATATCACAACTACCTCATGGTCTATGTAGATGTTCCTCATGAGCACAATTAAGTGTTCTGGAATTTCCATTCTTCGCAATGTTATCCATAATTTGTTACGATCCACACAGTTCAATGCCTTTGCATAGTCAATAAAACACTGGTAAATATCCTTCCGGTAGTCTCCGCTTTGGCCATAGCTCTTTTTACAACTCCCCTCTTAATTTACTGCTATTTATATGATTATCTGGAGCCCTGGTGGTGCAGTGGTTAAGAACTCGGCTGCTAACCAAAAGGTCAGCAGTTTGAATCCACCAGCCGCTCCTTGGAAACCCTACGGCGCAGTTCTACTCTGTTCTATATGGTTGCTATGAGGCGGAATCAACTCGATGGAAATGAGTTTTTGGTTTGGTTATATGATTATCTAGATCCAATTGTTCCTCAGGCAGGCCAGTCACTCGTTGCATCCTGAGGAAGCTTTAACTCAATTTCCCAACACATTTGACCATCAATATCTGTATTCTAATCCTATCAACGATGCCAATGTTATACCATATCACAGAATGGTAGAAGTAACTGGCGTATTGCTAGAGTCCCAATCAGTCATTAGCAATTGTGCCAGTGTATCATCATATCAGATGACCAAAACAGCTCCAGGGCGAGGCCATTCAAATTTGCTGCAGGCTTCCATTGGATCTTGTCAGGTTCTAAAAGCAGGAATGGTCTAAGCAATATAGGGGTTCGCCCTTTTGGACATCTGGCATAATTGTGCTGAAAGACAAGTATTATCTCCTGCTCAGAGCTTCTTTTGAGGTGTTAATGTAATTTTTGGATTTTCCTCATTTGTCTTTTGTCTTCTTTTTTTCACTATCTAACTTTTGTATACGTATGAGGTTATTGAAAAGACTATGGCTTGGATCAGACTCACCTTAGCCATCAAAGTGACATCTTTGCTTTTTAAAAGGTTTTAGGAGGGTCTGTTGCAGTAGATTTTCTCAAAGCAAAGACTAAGACACATCTGGTGAAGAAAGAAACGCCTGATGATCATTTTTCTGAAAACCCTACGTATCTCAGCAGAATATTGCCCAACATGGTACTAGGAGACGAGCCCTTCGGGTTGGAAGGCACTCCAGATATGACTGGGGAAGAACTGCCTTCTCAAAGTATAGTCAACCTTAATGACCTGGATTGAGTAAAGCCTTTGGACCTTCATTTGCTGATATGGCATGACTCAAAAAGAGAAGTAATAGCAGCAAGATGCATTAGTAATTGGAACACGGAATGTACAATGTATGAATCAACAAAAATTAGAAGTTGTCAAAAATAAAATGGATGGTCCAGACTACGAAAAAACAAACAAACAAAAACCTCGTACGCTAATGTTTACAGCAGCATTATTCAGAATTGCCAAAAGGTGGAAACAGCCTAAGGGTCCATAAACAGATGAATGAATACATAAAATGTGGTACATACATACAACGATGGAATATTGTTGTTATTGTTGGTTGCTGTCTCTCGAGGACCTCATGTGTGCAGAGAAGAACTGCTCCATAGGATTTTCAAGCTGTGACCTTTTGGAAACCTGTGGTTTTGGAAACCTCTGGGTGGTTTCAGACTGCCAACGTTTCCTACTTAGCCATAAAGAGAAATGAAGTCCTGATACATGGGACCACATGGATGCATCCTGAAAACGTTATGCTGAGTGAAATAAGTCACAAAAGGATAAATATTGTATAATTCCACTTAAATATCTAGAATAGGCAAACGTACAGAGGCCAAAGTTTATTAGTAGTTACCAGAGGCGGGAGGGAGTACTGCTTAGGGGGCACTGAGCTTCTCTTAATGGTGATGGAATAATTGGAAAATGGATAATGGTAATGGTTCTACAGTATAAACATAATGTCACTGAGTTGTACAAGGGAAACATGTTGAATTGGCAAATATTTTGTCATATATATTTTTACCACAATAAAAAAGTTATGAATAAAAAAAATGAAATGGAACAATTGAAGATCGATATCCTAGGTGTTACGAAACAAACAAACAAACAAAAACTCATTGCTGTTGAGTCAATTCTGACTCCTAGCGACCCTATAGGACAGAATAGAACTGCCCTATAGGGTTCCCAAGGAGCAGCTGGTGGATTTGAACTGCTGATCTTTTGCTAGCAACCAAGCTTTTAACCACCCCACCCCCAGGGCTCCATCCCAGGTGTTAGTGAGCTTAAATTGGCCATTTTGAATCAGACAATCATATGGTCTGCTATACTGGGCACAATAAATTGAAGAGGAATGGCATTGCACTCATTGTCAAAAAGAACATTTCAAGATCTATCCTGAAGCACAATGCCATCAGTGATGGGTTAATATCAATATGTCTACAACAAAGACCAGTTAATGACTATTATTCAAATTAAAGCACCAACCACGAATGCCGAAGATGAAGAAATGGAAGATTTTTACAAACTGCTGCAGTCTGAAATTGATAGACCATGTGATCTAGATGTACTGATAATTACTGGTGATTGGAATGTGAAAGTTGGAAATCAAGAAGGATCGGTAGTTGGAAAATACGGCCTTGGTGATAGAAACAACGTAAGAGATCACATGATAGAGTTCTGCAAGACCAATGACTTATTCATTGGAAATACTTTTTTCAACAACATAATTGATGACTATAAATGTGGACCTTGATGGATGGACTACACAGTTATCAACTTGACTACATGTGTGGAAAGAGATGATGGAGAAGCTCAATATCACCAGTCAAGAGAAAGCCAGGGGTTGACTGTGGAACAGACGTGATTAGGCCCCTTTAATGTTGGGGAACCAACAGGAGCTCCCACTGGTCCACCTAACTTACCATAGGGATGCACTGAAGCCTTTGTTTCAACCCCATCAGTGTCCACTTGTTCATCCCATTCTCAATAACCATCTAAAGATTTCCACCCTGCTTAGCTGAGTCCCTTTATCTTAACCTTTATCTTTTTCCAGTTTGGTGAGGATGAGGAACAAGTGGAGCCTTTGTACACTGCTGGTAGGAGTGTAAATTCATACATTTACTTGGCAGAACTTATTGACTATATCTACTGCAGCCAAACATACCTATGACCTAGCAATTCCAACTCTAGGTGTAGTCCCAACAGAAACATGTGCATATGCTCAACAAAAAAAATGTCCTGGAAAGTTCATAGCAACTCTATTCATAATAGTCAAGAACTGGAAACTACCCAAATGCATATCAGCAGTAGAATGGATAAATAAAGTCTAATGTAGTCATACAAAGGAAGGAGCCCTGGTGGCTGAAATGTTCAAGCGCTTGGCTACTAACCAAATAGTTAGCAGTTCCAACACATCTAGTTGCTCTGAAGGAGAAAGACCTGGCAATCTGCTTCCATAAAGATAACAGCCAAGAAAACCCTATGGGGCAGTTCTTCTCTGTCACACTGGGTCGCTATGAGTTGGAATCCACTTGAAGGCACCTAGCAACAATATATAACGGAACACTACCCAACAGTGAGAAAGAACGATCTATAATACACCCAAGAATATGGATGCACTTCACAGGCATAGCTGAGCAAATGAAGCCAGACACAAAGGAGTACATACTGTATGATTTCATTTATATAAAATACAAAAACTCACCTGTGCCAGTAGACAACAGGATAATGGTGACACCTGAAAGGGTGTGTGTGTGTATGTGTGTGTGTAATAGCTGTAAGGGTATGTGAAGGGGACTTCTGGGTGCTGTTAATGTTCTCTTTCTTGATCTGGGTACTGATTATATGGTATGATTAGTTTGTGAAAATTTATCGAGTTTACATTGTACATCTTTTTGCACGTATATTATACTTCAATAAAGTGTTTTTAAAATATTCCTATCCTTCTGATTACTTCATGGAGAAAATCTCAGCTTTGGTCTGGCTTGCCTTTAATGTTTCTAGACTTGCTCATCTATTTTATCTAGAAGAGAATGTGTCAGGCTCAGAGGCTTCAGTAAGTAACAATATCCAGCTCAAATTGAATAACACTGATTTGTTTTCATTGTGTTTATCTTTATGGTTACCATCCATATATGGCCATTAATACTGGCTTTCCGTTTATGGTAGTGATATAAAGTTTCTTTTAAAAATAGCTTTAAGTAGGAAAAAAAAAAAGTGAACTGACGAGCATTAAAAATATATTATGTAAATAATAGTACAGGCAATATTTAGTTACGATAAACCTTGTGAGGGTGGAGTTTGTAAAACACTGTTCAAATGGAAAAAGGCAGGGATTTGGAGGAGGAGAGAAAACCAGTCTCAGCCCGTCCCCATCTCTCAACCAGTCCTCACTGCTGGGCACAGACAGGCTCTCAGGCCTAAGAACCTATCCTTTGCCAAGGACTAATGAGAAATTTAAAGTAAGGAGTGCTCCAGGGAATAACGAGCAAAGCAGAAGACGAGGAACAGAGGACTTGCATTTGCTCAACAAATATGCATTGAGCATCTGTGTACCAGGCACTGTTCTAGGCCCTGGGCCTACAGCAATGAACAAAACGGTCACGTCCCAGGTCAGCCAGTAACCAGACCTGGAGCCTCGGCCAAGTCCCCCCACTTTTCTAGGTTTCAGTTGGTTGAGGATATTCTGTGATGCAAGACTCACCAGCAACTGGCCTTTCTGGACTGAGACTTGGAGGGTTAGGGTGTTTAGGAAAGGACTTAAAAAGATGGGGTTAGTGGTGGAGATGGCGGTGGGGTAATCACTGATTATTAACTAGGGGGCTAGAAGAAAGAGAAATCTCACAGAGCACTTTGCACTTGTCAAGTTAGCTTCACATTGTCTGCCTTCACAGTTCTTGGCTAAGCAAGAACTTTAAAAGGAGGAGGAAGGAGAATGAACTGCAAAAGGTGAGTAGCTGAATGAATGAATGAATACCTCTCCTAGCTTGTTAACAGAGCCATCACTAAGTTTCATCCTTAGCTGCTGAGCATTGGAAGAGAGATGGAATGTGAATGAGGGGCCCTGCCAAGAGTATTTTTAGAGTGAGACATTCACTAACTCATTCATTCCAGAAATATTTATTGAGTTCCTACTAGGTGCCAGGCACTATATTTTTGATCTGTGCACTGTCCAATATGGTAGCTGTTAGCCATATGTGGCTATCGAGTATTTGAATTTTGTCTAGTTCAAACTGAGATGTGCTGTAAGTATAAAACGCACTTCAGAGTTTGAGGACTTAGTATGAAAAAAGGAATGCTAAATCACTCATGAATACTTTCTAAGATTGATTACATATTGAAGTGATAATATTTTTGATCTATTGAGTCCAAGTGTATTATTAAAATGAATTTTGCCTGTTCCATTTTACTGTTTTTTTTTTTTTTTTTAATGTGGCTACTAGAAAATTGAAAATTACACATGTGGCTTGCATTTGTGGTTTGCATTAGATTTCGAGTTGACAGCATCATGCTAGACACTGTTCCTACGCTGAAGGAGCTTAAACTCCTTCGCGTTTAATGTCATGTTTAATGCTATGACCAGCAGAAACGTTACGTCAGGGCACACGGAGGTGAAGTGACTGGAACCTCCCATGCCGTCTCTTTTGACTTCTGCCAGGTCTGCAGCAGACACAGCTCCAGATGATTTCCAGAGGCTCAGGCCTGTCTATTTCACTCCTCTGCTCAAACGTCAATGGTGTATATCCACCCGCTGCCTGTCAAATGAAGCCAAACCTCCCCACAAACCAACCGGCCTTTCCTGCCAGTCTCGCACTGTCCCTCCAAGCACTCTGCTCTCTGGCCAACGTGGACTTACTTTCTGGTCTCCAACCTTGCTTTTCCATTTCTGTGCCCTTGCTTTGGCTGGTTCCTCTGATTGGGGTGCTCTTGCTATCCCTCCAATGCCCTTAGTAAAATTCCCACCTCCAACTTCAGTTCTGACTTCCCATAAGCCCCCTTCCCAGGACTACCATCACCCCACTGTGTAAATAGCTCTCCTCCTCAAAGCCTCTGGCAACCAGTTAATTGTTTATTGGTCTTACAAACTCTCTGCCATAACATTGTGAATTCCTGATATCAGGAACTTATATGAGTTTTACCATCTTCCAGGGCATCTAGCTCACCTCCTTCAGGGCCTCGTGGCCACTTGGTAAGCAGCTGTTGAACTGACTCAGATGGCTCTGAGCCGTATAGTTAGAAAGAACTGGAGGGAAGGGGTCTGGTGGGAGAAGGGTGGCACTGGGGTTGCTGTTGTTAGTTGCCCTGGAGTGGACCCTGACTCACGGCCACCTTAGGTATAACAGAACTTATAGGATGAAACATTGCTGGGTCCTTCACCATCCTCACAGTGGTTGGTATGTCCGAGCCTATTGTTGCAGCTACTGTGTCAGTCCATAGAGGGTTTCCCTGGTTTTCGCAGACCCTCCAATCTACCAAACATGATGTTTTTTTTTTCCATAATGACCACACTGTGATATTGGGAAATTAAACCTGGGCAGCTTAATGGTCCCTCTGTCTTCGACTAATCTCCCTGACAAGGGTCTTTGTTAGGGTTCCGAAAAAGGGAGGTGGGTAATAACTAAGGCCGAGTCCTGCCTGAAATAATGGGGGGGGGGGGACGGAGGAGGGCAGCTCCGAGAGTAAATCAGACAGAACAATGGTGGCCGGTTTTGTCCGTCTGTGTTATTGGAGAGAGCAGTAAATGACCTTACCCCAGGATTTACACCTGGAGGGTTGACCTCTCCAAGACCCCTCACAGCGGGGTGTTCTGGGATCTCTCCTGCAACAAACGTCTCTGGATTTGTGGCTGAGGCCCCAGGTCTCCAAGGGATTATGAGGGAGGGAGGGAAAAAATGAAAATCTCCAAGTGCCCAGAAATTGCATTTCTGGTTCTTATCAGGTGCTCCCAGATTTGGGAAGCTGGTTATCAGCAAGGGGAGCTGTGCGGAGACTGAAATCTATTTGAAGGTTTTATTTCCTTTGTAACCTTCCCACACCCCGCTGGCCCCAGCAGTTAATCCAGTGCTGGCACATGTGAAGCACGCAAACCAAGTCCTTCCGAAGTGAACTGAGACAGGAGACAACAGCACCCACTCTTTTTCACTCCCACGCGTTCCCACCAAACCCCCAATTTATTCTTATTCTCCGGGAGTCGGGGAACCCGAGGTAGAAGACTGTGGAGGGACAGAGGTCGGGGAGAAACCTGGACGCACAGAAGCGGAAGCAAACTGACGGTGGGCAAGTAGGTGTGCGCGCCCGCACATGCCCGCGCGCGGGAGTGTCGGGGGAAGGGGGTGGTCTCCAAAAGGAGGAGGGGAGAAGGCAGGGGGCGGGGAGAAGCAGGGCCCTTTAGGACCCGGCTGCGGCGGCCGGGGAGGAGAAAGAAGTGGAGGAGGCGGCTCCCTCGCTCGTCGGGGTCGAACCACCTGCCCGCTCGCTCGCCGCCGTCGCGCTCGCCACCGCTAACATGCTGCC
>NW_004443977.1:7606711-7677278 GCF_000243295.1 Trichechus manatus latirostris
GTGCTGAGCTTGTCCGCGAGCCGGGCTGCGGCTGCTGCTCCGTGTGTGCCCGGCTGGAGGGCGAGGCGTGCGGCGTCTACACCCCGCGCTGCGCCCAGGGGCTGCGCTGCTATCCCCACCCGGGCTCCGAGCTGCCCCTGCAGGCGCTGGTCCTGGGCGAGGGTACTTGCGAAAAGCGCCGGGACGCCGAGTACGGCGCCAGCCCCGAGCAGGTTGCAGGTAACGTGGGCTGGGACAACTAGTTCGAAGAAACTTGGAGGGCGCCGGGGGAGCCTGCTTGGCGACCGTTATGTAGGGAAGGAATGTGCCGGAGAGGGGAGTAGTGGTCTCAGGGACTGTTTTAAGGGAGGTAGAGCGGAGCCCTTGACCAGCTCTGGGAGATCGTGGGGAGGGGGCCCCCGAAAGTCAGGCCTGGCGAGGGGACCTGGAGTTCGAGCGTGCGGAAGAACCCTGGCTACTAATTTGGTGGGGATACACGAGGAGAGAACAGGCACCCCTGCTACCGTAGTCTTCCCAGGGTGGAACGTACCCTGTCTTCTGTTTTGGTGGGAGGATTTAGCCGGGAGGAGGCTGTTGATAGCTCTGTGAGAGTATGAATCTTGAGGATGATTTGGGGCACAGCATGAGTCGGTGATCGCAGACCGGAGGGTCCTTCGCGGAGGACGCTGCTGGGGAGGCGGAAGCTACCGGGTGTCGCTCCCCGCAGGGACCTCGGGTGAGGAAGGGGGCGCTGGGAGAAGGCACCGGCGTAGAGGGACCCTTCCTTCACTGGAATTGTGAGATGGGAAGAAAGGATTTGGTGGTACTTTGTAGGGTGGGCTGCTTAGGGGAAAAATAAAAACTACCGCTGTTATTTTTCATAGATTTTGAGGACTCCCGCTACTGTGTTGGATGGAAAAATAAAAGGGGGGCATTTAGGAGGCGAGGAGTAGTTAATGTAACTAAGCCCTCGGATCGCCGGCTGGAATCCCGGGGCGGGGACAGCCAGGCTGGGTAGCTTTGCACGGGGGCCCCGGGGCGGTGGAAGGAACTACTCTGGGGCGATGTGTTCGCCCCCGACTCCGCTCCTAAATCGAGGGAACCCTTCGTATGCGATAGAATGGGAACTCCTCCGGGGTTCTTAGGAAGAGAACCTCATCCCTCCCACAAGTTCTCTGGGGGAGAAAACCTAGCTATATGAATCGCACTTTTTTTTTTTTTTTTTTAATTACAAAAGCCTCCCGCCCCAGTGGTCTGGAGGAAGCTGTAATTATTTTCTTTCCTCTTGAAGACAGTAGTGAAATGTGCCCACTGCCTGCCTGTAGCTATTGTTTAAAAAGCAAGCGAGTCTGACCAAGTTTCTCAAACTAAAAAAAAGTGAGAACATTTATGCGTGCTTCCCAGACCTCTGCGGTCCTTGTGCAACCCCCCTCACCTCCCACCCTTCCCTCTCCCCTACCCCCCCCGCCCGCAACGGGTTTCTGTCCTGATTCCTCTGGCCTACTATTGTTTTTCCCTGTTCTCCTTAAGAATGGAATTAGGGGTCAGAGTTGAAATCTTTCTTGTATTTCTCTGGCGCGTTTTGACCTTGAGTGCTGAGCAAGTTGGGGCTTCCTCCAAGTGGAACTTCTCAGTCCCTTTCTTCTCTCTCCTGCTTGCTTCCCGCCCCAGCCGGCAACGCCATTAACCCTTCCCTCCAGCTCCTTTTAAAAAGGAAAAAGACTCCGCAAAGGTCCTTTCCTGCGGGACGCCCTCCCCCACTCACACGTCCCTCCTCTTTGAGCCCTGCTCTCCATCCACGCTTGCACCCTGTGGCCCACCAGGGCAATTTCTGATCCAAACTCTTGACACTTCCTTCCTAAATGTTTTAGGATTTTTTTAAATTTCACTCTTGATTTACTTTATACCTGAAAACCAACTCTCCTGCTTCCCAGACTCCAGCAGCAGGTTAGGGAGCAGATGTGGGAAGATTCTCCTCATTCACTTCCTCCCTAGAGGCTGGGGTTGGGGGGGAGTTGTCAGGGGAGCCCAGGGACAATGGGTAGGTTCATGGGAAGAATGTTGCTGTGGATTTTCTGCCTGGGGTATGGGACTCCCTTCCACCAGCTCGCCCCAGCCTTCTTCTCAGCCTTCTCCTCCTCCCAGTGCCCAGACACCTTCTGCGTTTTTCTCTTGTGCCCTAGACCGAGAAGAGGGGACACCAAGAATTTTACTCTTAGGGGTGGAGGGTGGAAGCTGGATGTGGAGGCCGAGCGGGCCCGCTGGAAAGTAGCCAAGTGCAGGGGTGCCTGAGTCAGGAGTGGGGAGGGGGGACACTGTAGGAAGAAGCCTGGGAAGAGAGAGAGACAAGGGTTGAGGCAGGCTTCCCAGAGAGGGTCTTGGGCTGGGGTGGGCAGGGACGGTGCAGGGGCTCTGCAATGAGAGTGCTGGGGTTCAAGTTGGGGGGTGCACACTGATCATAGCCTCAGCACTGAATTCTGCTGCTCCCACTCTCCATCATGGCACATCTCCTCTCTCCCCCCTGTAAAGAAGCTCCCCACCCCCCCAGCCTGCATTCCTCCTTGAGCAGGTTGCTTTCGAGAATTTTAAACATACTCCCTTATTTCCAGGCAGCAAACCCCAGCAGTTCCGGCTTTGCCATTAGCTCTTTTGTCTTTGTTCCCTGGACTCTGGGGCTGTATTGCTGGCTTCCTGGGGACGGCAGGGATGCAGGGGGTGGGGGTGGGCACATCAGCGGTAGAAGAAGTGGGTGGTGGTGAGCTGGATCCCATGGGGGTGATGGGCTGGGACTTGTTGGCTCAAAGAAGCTGAGAAGTCAGACTAGGGTAGTGGTAGGTAAGCCTGGGAGAAAAATGGGAGAGGGATCCTGAGATCTGCCTGAAGTTAGAAGAGGGTCTGGACTTTAAAAGCATGTGGGGGTGTTTGATGGTGGAGTGGGCAGAAGGGCCTAGAAGTGTCTGAGGAAGAGGAGAGAATGGGCCTGGGCTAGGTTGGGCCCTTTCAGAATTCAGGGCCTCTGCGCAAGCTGGGCTGGACTGCTTCCTTCAGCATCTCCGCTGCCTCCGTCCCTGCCGTCGCTGCAGTGTACAATGCCTGGGATTATGCCGAGGGGCGGAGCCGCCCAAGTGGCTGTCTGGCCCGCTGCACATATAAAGGTGCTATAGAAATGTGCAGTCATTCAAAGTCCCAGGGCGGCGGGCCTAGGGAAGCTTTGCATCTGCAGTTGCTGAGGGAGAATAAAGGGTGGCAGAGGCGAGCACTGATTTACAGTGGTTCCTTGCAGCTTCAAAAAAAGGGGAAAAAAAGCAATGGGACTTCTGGCTCCCAGCACGGCTTTGCATCTTGCCTTGCATAAATTTGCATACCGAGTTCAAAGTTGTAAAAGGGACTTGGGAATTAGTGGGACCCACTATGACTGATTGCTAACACCACTACCTTCCGCCCCTTCCCCCCTTCTGGACAGAACACTCAGAACCAGCTCTGCTAAGCCTCTGTGCCTGACTCACCACTGTGGGCTGCAAGGAGGTGATGGAGCTGGGGCGGCTGCTCCTAGGTCCTGTCTTGGGAGATGTGCGGTTCCTTGGCTAGGAGAACAAGCAGGGTGTGGTTCTGTGCACTCTGTGCACTCTGGCCGCGGAGGCAGTGTGGGTCTGAAGGATGAGTTTCACTGGGTCCCTGACCAGGGAGGCACAGCAGGTAGTGTTCCCATCTGCTACCTTGGGCTGGGCTGCATTGCACTTGGTGGACTGAGATTTGAGGAGGTCATAGACTCAGGGGCCTCTTTGTCCATGTCTCCTTTTGTGTGGTAATAATGAGCCATTCCTTTGACAAGATATTTGAGGAAGACTTGGGAAAAAGGTCCTATATGTGTGCACTTGACTACTAGCCAAAAAGTTGGCAGTTCGAACCCTCCCAGAGGCACAAAGGCCTGGTGATCTACTTCCAAAAGGTCACAGTCTTGAAAACCCAGCGGAGCAGTTCTACTCTGCACATGTGGGATCGCCATGGGTTGGAATCGACTTGATAGCAACTGACAACAACAACATAGCAATGTTAAAATGTCTTAAGCAAAAGCAGGACTAAGGAATTTCTGAATCAGATTAGGTAGGAAAGTTTAGGGAGAAAGAAACCATGTGTTGTTGTCGCGAGGGTCTCTCTACACAGTGGTTCTTTTCTAAATTGGACTATTGAGTTTCCTGGCAGGCAAAGTGAGAAGAGTAAGTTAGAATGTTCTCATTCTTAACTTACCTAAACATTTAGCTTTCAAATGAATTTCTCAGGCAAATCACTCCTTTGGGTTAAGGGAATATATATGGACATTGTTGCTGTGTGCCATCGAGTAGATTCCTACTCATAGCGACTCTATAGGACAGAGTAGAACTGCCCCATAGGGTTTTCTAGGCTGTCATTTTTATGGGAGCAGATTGCCAGGTCTTTTCTCATGGAGCTGCTGGTGGATTTGAACTGCTGACCTTTCAGTTAGCAGCTGTGTGCTTAACCATTGTGCCACCAGGGCTTCTTATGTGGATATTAGCCCTATAAAAATGCCTGTAGGTTACCTGGGAGCAGGAGCATATTCAGTCACTGATTATCACACATTTCTTTGAGGGCTTACTTTGAGAATCACTGCTCTCTAGCCCAGTTAGCAGGTTGACTCCCTGTTGGTTTTCAGATTAACTGTTCTCTGCCAGTGAACAAGAGCCATAGAAAATGGGATGTACAGCTGCTAAGTATTGATAAGAGGAAGGAGTTCAGCGAATGCTTGGCTCTAATGAAATGAAGAACAGGGCAAGAACAGTACCAGGAGGGGCAGGTCAGGGGCTGCTTGAAGGGAATGAGGGAGGGATAGAAAATAAACAGGCTATGTCCACACTGGTGTGTATATGTGTGTTTTATTTTAATTGTATTGTCATGAAACATATATATGATCAAACATTTGCCATTTCAACCATTTTTGCGTGTACAATTCAGTGACATTAATTACATTCACTAGGCGTATTTGGTTTTGTTGTTGGCTTTCAGCATGTACTTCAATACTATCAAAAACAAAACAAAAAAACTTTTTTTAAGGGATGCTCTATCTGGGGGCTGCATTTAGTCCTCATCTCTCTTCCCTGTCCCCAGCCCTCTATGTCTTGCCCTGCTTTCTCCACCCTGTCCTCTTCTGTCCCTTCCAGACCATGCCTCTCCCACTGCTGGCCTACCATTTAATACTACCTGTTGCGTCAAGTTGATTCTGACTCATGGGAACTGCTCCATAGGATTTTCTTGGCTGTAATCTTTATGGAAGCAAATTGCCAGGCTTTTCTTCTGCAGCGCCGCTGGGTGGGTTTGAACTGCCAGCCTTTAAATTGGCAGCCAATTGTAAACTGCTTGCCCCATTCAGGGACCTCTACTACTGGCCTAGTTTAGGAAAACACCTGGATGGACTCTGAGTAGGGGAGTAGGGCTCAACAAAGAGTCATGGGAAATATATTGGCTCCCTCCCTTCTTCAGAAATCCATTTAGAATAATCACCCTGTAGGTGATTGGGGATTGGAACGTTTGGAAAAAGTCTAATCTTTAAATGAGGAGGGTGGTGGACTGGCAGCACAGGGGCCGGGTTTTTTGGGAAGAGGCTTCTGGGATGGGAGAGATAGTGCTTCTCCCCTAAGGGGGCTGCTTCTGCAGAAACAAAGACGCTGGAAAGAGAGTTTATAATTCCACCAGGGAAGCTGGTGATCTGGTTGGCAGATGTTCTAGGCCCCTCTGTTTCTCCTTGCTATCTCTGGCCAGCATTTTGCTGAGATGGCAGGCAGCCGTCAGGAGATTGGTCCTCACCCCATCTGTCCTCATTCTATTATGAACCAACTTCTTTGCCTGCTTTGTCTCTTCTGTTACAACATCCCCATGAGGGATACATTAGTGCCCCCATTTCACAGGTGCAGACTTTGGAGCTTAGTCAAGAGGCACTCAGCTGGTAAGTAAGGAGACGAGAGAGTTTCCTGTGTACATCTCTGCTCTGTGGGCAAGCAAGGGGTTGAGGCTGCTGGCAGAAAAAAGCTTTTTGACCAGATCAGCCAGAAGTTTTATTCCCAGGGCTGTACTAAGGTAATGTCTTAGTTAACTAGTGCTGCTGTAACACAGATACCACAAACGGGTGGCTGTAAAGAACAGAAATGGATTTTCTCACAGTTCTGGAGGCGAAAAATCAAATGAGAGTCTTGCCCATGTTGTAGCCCCGGGTGTTCCTTAGTTCCTTGGCTCCTGGGCTTGTAGACGATCCTCACAGGCATCTGTCTTCCTCTGTGTGTGCCTGCCTCTGTATCTAATCTGCTCTTTTTGTAACTCAGAAGTGATTAGACTTAGGAACCCATCCTACAAGAAGCCCTGGTGGTATAAACAGTTAAGCGCTCAGCTGCTAACTGAAAGGTTGGCGGTTCCTACCCACCCAGCAGCTCCATGGGAAAAAGACCTGGCAATCTGCTTCTGTAAAGGTTACAGCCAAGCAAACCCTATGGAGCAGTTCTACTCTGTCACACGGGGTGGGTTTGAGTCGAAAATGACCGGACAGCACCTAACATGTATTGGGTATGGTCTAATTAACATAGCAAAACCCTATTTCCGAACGGTATTACATTCACAGGTAATAGGGGTTAGGATTCCAACACATATTTTGGAGGGACACAGTTTAATCTGTATCAGGCAGTTTGTAGGAAAGATAATGGAACCACATTAAATGCAGTATGAACCCAGCTGTCAGTGAATAAATGATTGCCATCAGTAGGCCTGCCGTTTGGCAATGCTCTTTGGGGCTCTTGTCTTGATGCCTGAAACAGACCAGTCTTGGTCAGGAAGCTGACTCTGTAATGCCCAAATTGGGGCTGGGAGGGACGGTGGGGATCAGAAATGGCCCGAGAGCTTGAACACCTGGGTTCTTGTGCCAGCCTCGTTTATAAGCAGGTGACAGATGGCCGAGTCCTGCCTTTACCTGGCCAGCCAACCTATAGGACCTAGGTGTTCAGAGGATTGGAGAATACCAAGGCTGAATCTCGGGACTGGGAACCTCTTTCCTCCAGAGATGGCCATCCAGAGAAAACCTGCTGGGACCTAGGCTCTGGAATGGTGGGATCAAGTATTAAACAAACCCATCCTAAGGGCTCAGTACATACGGTGTGAGGGTGTGCAGTTGTCAAAGCCACTGAAGACCCTGTGGTATGCATTTCCTGCTCCAGGAAAATGGGGCTTTCAAATCTGTCCTCTGAGCCTAGGGTGCCAGAAAGTTGCATGTGAACCTGGCAAAGAAATGGGATGTTCTGTCCAAAAAGTGACGTTTTCTTGCTACACCGCCTCCAGAGCTGACCTCAGTCCTGAGTGGGGGAGCAGCATCCCATCTTGCAGAGTGCTGAGGGGTTCTCAACAGAAAAACTGGGCAGGGACAGTGTATTCTGGGTGCTGGGGGCCTAAAGTCTGATTCCATCTGGTGCCAGAAAGGCCTCTGGAGTGAGGGTCTCTGCATAATGATGCCTGCTCCAGTTCTCAGGTGTCCAGCCTAGATTGTCAGGATGGGGCCTGTTTGGAGGTGAGGCCGCAGAAAAGCTGAGAAAACTCAGTTCCTGAGTCTTTGGGGTCAGCATGGGTTTTCATTGGCTGATTTTCAGAAGTAGATCACCAGGCCTTTCTTCCTAGTCTGTCAGTCTGTGGCTCCACTGAAATGGTTCAGCATCATAGCAACAGGCAAGCCTCCACTGACAGATTTGTGGTGGCTGTGCATGAGGTGCGTTGGTTGGGAATCAAACCCAAGTCTCCCACATCGGAGGTGAGAATTCTATCACTGAGCCACCACTGTTCTTGGTCAGCTTATACTTATGGTGAAATCCAGGACATTGGGCACAGCAGCACAGTATTTGCCATTGGGATAATTTGGGGTGAACGGTCCCCCTTAGACCCTGAGGACCTTCATAGCAGGAAAGGGGAAAGGAAAAGCCCATTTTATAAATGGGATAGTAGGCCCAGAGAAATTGGTTGATTTTCAGGTTACAAAGTAACACCCCTCTCCTTACCTCCTGTCCCACCTTGAGCTGAATGCATGGGATAAAAAACCAAACCCATTGCCATGGAGTGGATTCTGACTCATAGTGACCCTATAGGACAAAGTAGAACTTTCCCACAGGGTTGCCAAAGAGCAGCTGGTAGATTCGAACTGCAGACCTTTTTTGGTTAGCAGCCGAGCTCTTAACCACTAAGCCACCAGGGCTCCAATGTATGGAATAGAGGAGATTTTTCTTCCTACTGGAAAAGGGCCCATCCCCCCTTTGCCCCTCCTCCTGCTTGGCTCCTAACCCCCGACCTTCTCCCCCCTCCCCTGGCCTCTCCTGTTTCTTAACAACGCCAGGGAAGATCTGGGTTGGCTCCTTTCCTGGGTGTCAGTCAAGGCTCAGAAGGAGACCTTGCTCAGAAAGCCGGCTCCCCCAGAAAGAAATACACAGAGTCGACTGTAGTCAGGAATTTTTTCCCTTCCTTTTTTTTTTTTTTTTGTATGTGTGGGGTGGGAGGGAGAGGGGACATTTGGCAGCCCTCTGGGTCCTTCTGGCCACCAGCCCCACCTCTCTTCCTGGCTGTTGGGAGGCAGGGCCAAAGTGGAGACTGGGGAAGGGGGCAGGGGCTGGCTGGCCTCTGACTACGGACAGGGGAATTGGCCCGCAGGCCCTGGCTCAGTTGGCCCGGACAGGGGAATTGGCCCGCAGGCCCTGGCTCAGTTGGCCCGGAGCAGAGCCTGGGGAGGTTTCTAATTAGTGGGCTGTGGAGGTGTGTCAGCTTGTGTTCCTTCAAGGAACTGGGGGCTCTGGGCTCTGGAGCTGGGAAGCCAAAGAGAGGAAGGGAACTGAGCTGCAGAAGGCCTTGGTGAGCTGGGGATGGGGGTGAGAGGCATGCGCTCAGCTGTGCTCCCCTGAATAGGTGTTGAGAAGATAGAGGGCTTTCTAGCTGGAGTGGTATCAGTTGGATTATGGGGGAGCAGAGCATCCTGGGTAGGGAGTGGGTATTGGGGAAGGAGCAAAGTGTGCCACCACCTCGAAGGGTAAATGATAAAATGACCATTAAAATGGCTTTCTTCTAGACATCGTCCATTCCTACCAAATAGCCCATAGGGTTTTTTTCCCTTTAATTTTATTAAAATACATCTAAGCCCATAGCTTGTTTTTTCCAGCTCAGGTTAGCAGCAGGATTCACCCCACTTTACAGGTAAATCAAGACTGTATTCTTGTTCAAATACCAAATCAAGCACAGACTAGGATGGAGTCTGGGTCTCAGGGTTCTCATTCCAGTGTTCCATTCCATCAGACTGACATGCAAAAAAGCAGTGAATTATATACTGCTTCTTGGAAAAGCTCCTTTTCCCTGGGAGGTAGTAATTAAGGCATAACTTCTCAAAAATGTTCCTTTATGCGACTCCCCAGGAAGTTTCTTTTAGGTCTATTGTCCTTTACTTCTGGGTAGTGGTGCCAAGTCACCTCTGTATGGTGAACTGGCTTTCTGTGCCTGAGGCCAAGATAAAATGAAAATGGCAATTCCCCTGTGCCCTGAGAATGCCTTGTAGTCTCTATAGCAACAGTGATGGGAGATGAGCAGGGCAGGATAAAGAGGGTAAAAGTGAGAGTGGGTTTATGGGATCATGTAGGCTTTTGAGATTGGGTGGGGCCCGCTGGCATACCGACTGATGGATTCCTTCCCTGGGAAGATGGTGGTCCTATGGAGATGGGGAGGGGGGAGGTGATAGAGAACAGAAGGATTGAAGATGTTGGGTTAAAAGCTTTTGGTTGAGAGTTTTTCCTTAGGTGATACCAGATGACCAGAAACCATTCTGGTTGAGTTAAGAGCTGAGAAGCTAAACAACCTGGGTTTGGTTCTGGCTATCACTGATGACGTGACTTGGTGCAATTGACCGCAAGTTCAAGTTCTGGGGTGTTTTTGTCAAGTGTGAGCAGGGATAAGGAATAATCAACTTTGTGGGGTTGCTTGATGATAAAATGAAGTAATGCACACAAACCACCTGGCACAGAGTAAACCTCTGTGTTAGCTATGAGCATCAGAAACTCAGATAACCGAACGCCATCATGCAGGTTCTTTCTTCTCCCTCTGATCTCAGCATCTAGAACAGAAGAATTGCAAATGCTGATTTTTAGGTGTTTTCTGACTGGGCAAGTTTATTCAGAATGGACACTTTAGAATCCTACTACAGGGTGTGGCCTGTGTGGTGGGGGTGTAGCCTTATCTGGTGTGGTGTGGCTTATCTGTTGGGGGTGTGGCCTAGCTGATAGGCTATAGCTTCCTTGGACAGCCATCCTTTACTTTGGAAAAGCTTTAATGAGTCCCAGAGTGGAGTCAATGGTTGAGGTGTTTCCCGTGGGCAGTCACGATGCCAGTGTCACTCATATGGCTCTACCAATAGCTTATGGCCAGCTGTGGCCAATTGATGCCCCAGGGGTGGCGGTTGTCTCTGGAGACTCTGCTGGTTGTGTCTAGTTTGGTTTGTTGCCTCTTAAGCCCAGAGAGTATAACCCAGGAAGGCAACGGATGTGATGCAGTGTTATATCAGACAAAATAGTGAACTTTTCATTGAAGAAAGAGAAAAGCATAGTGACCTATTTAAAGGCACTTATTTATATTCAGGACACTTCTTGTGCTGGTTTGAGAGTGTGGCCCGGCAGTCCTAGACATCTTTGCAGGTTTTTGATTTCTTTTTCATCCTCTGGGTTCAGTTGGTCTTGCCTGGAATATTTGGGAGTGGTCTTGTGAGGATGGAGAAGGGTCAGCACGGGGAAAAGTGGCAAGAGATGATTCTGGGGTGTTTTTGTCAAGTGTGAGTATGATTCAGTGTTCATTACTTTATGAAATCTGGGCTGTGGGATTGCATCATCAGAACTGGGTGCAGAGACAGTTGTTTGAATGTGGGTCCAGGGAGAGGGAAATGTCCTTCTTGTCCTATCTCATACTTCCATTTTCTCAGTGCCTTTCACCACCACTGGAGTTCCTGGGGGTGCCAATGGTTAAGGTGCATGACTGCTAACCAAAGGGTCAGAGATTTGAGTCCACCCAGAGGCACCTCAGAAAAAAGCCCTGGTGATCGGCTTCCAAAAAATTGACCCTAGAAAGCTCTGTGGAGCACAGTTCTACTCTGATAACATGTGGTTGCCATGAGTTGGAATCAACTGGATGGCAACTTTTTTTAGATGATTGAGGTAGAGACCAGAAAGGGGAGGAAAAGAGTTAGTACAGCAAGATACTCTAGGGAAAAGCCTAGGTTGGTGGAATGCTCTCTGGGTAGTCAGCTTTTCTAATCTTTAAATATTGAGCATATCCTGTGTGCAAGTTATGAGATGAGACTATATAAAAATGCAGCTGTTGTATCATCTGTAACACATACTTTTTGATCCTGGAGAGGAACAAGAAACACAGTTAAAAAAAAATCAAAAATTATCTAAGAAAAAAATAAATTACAGATATGTATATAAATCTAATGCGGACAAACAGGTGACTTGTTCGGCTTTTTGACCAGAACTCTGGGGAAGATCTTGATGTTAAAGAATGAGGGTCCTCTAGGATGAATCAAGTTTGACAAGTGTGCTTCTTCAGTCGTAGAAGAAAGCACAATTTCTTCCTTCCAAAGGTAAATATAGCACACAGAATGTTTCCCTTTCTATTCTTCTTTTGTTAAGTTAAATTTTTATTTAAAACTCTATGGAAGCTCTCTTAGTTACCTAGCGCTGCTATAACAGAAATACCGCAAATGGGTGGCTTTAACAAACAGATTTATTTTCTCACAGTTTAGGAGGCTAGAAGTCCGAATTCAGGGTGCTGGCTCTAGGGGAAGTCTTTCTCTCTCTGTTGGCTCCGGGGGAAGGTCCTTGTCCCTTCTGTTCCTTGGCAATCTTCGTGTGGCATGGCATTTATCTTCCTCCATCTCTGCTTTGCCCTCTGCTTGCTTAATCTTGCTGTTTTATAGCTCAAAAGAGATTGACTTAATCACACCCTATACTGATACTGCCTCATTAACATAACAAAGAAAACCCATTCCCAAGTGGGATTGTAACTACTATGTGGGTTAGGATTTACAACACCTATTTTTTGGGGGGGACACAATTCAATCCATAACAGAAGCTAAGACCAAGTTTATGTTTTTAAGAAGCTTCCATCCTACAAAAGAGGATGGAAAGGGATGGACCCAAACCTTTTTGCCAAGGGATTCAGGCTAGAGTGCTGTGAACAGAAGTTGAGTCAAATGACAAGAGTGTTTGCCCAGTGATGCCTTCCATATAACTCCATCAAGCGGACTTTGGACACTTGGAGGCCATTTTGTCCATCCTCCTTCCTCCTCAAAAGGTTCCTTTTAAACTGTACCAGAAAAAGCCTGTAGAGAAAGATTTTTTCCAGCTGCAATTTGTCACTTTAGTTTTTTCCCGTGGAACTCTTGGGTGGCTTCTAACCTGGATTTCTTCTGTTTCAGCTTGAGGCTGTTTCCTCTCTAGTCCTCAGGGAGCTGAAACAGCTTTCTCCCTTCCATTGGGCATTTCTAACCCTTGGGCGGCTGGCTCCATCAGTCTGCTCCCTTTGGCGCCCCCTACTGTCCTGTGCACTGTACCACGATTAAGCCCTTGGCTTTCCATTCTTGGGTGAGCCATCTTGATTCCTTTCATCTTCTCTCCTTGGTCCTGTGAGCCTCTTCCGCTATCTTTGGATCTTTCCTCTGACTCATTTCCCAATTCTTTGTGGCATAGAGAACTGGCTAGGAGCCCATGGTCAGACTCTGACCGGTGGCTGGGTAACCCTGATAACGTCTGCTGTGTCACTGTTGTTCAGCTCTTTTCCAGCCAGTAGGCTTCCAAGGACACCCCAAGTTTACTGATACCCCTGCTTGATAAGGAGAGAGGAGGGCGAGAGGTAGAGGGCGTGAGAGAGGTGACTTTTTTAAAAGAGAAACTTAAGAAAATGCCGAAACATACTAGAATAACATAATAATAACACCAGGCTACTACCCAGAACTGAGAGTGGCTCTTATTTTGTTATATTTGCTTCCAATCTTTTTTTTTTTTTAATATAAAAAATAAAACATCCCCTGATGACCCTCCCCACCCACCTCCTGTTTCCTGCCCCTCCTCCCCAGAGGCATCCACTATGCTTTCTTTAGTGTGTTATCTTTCTTGCCTACACAAATTTGCATGCACGTATATGATTGAAAAAACCAAACCAGTTGCCATTGAGTTGATTCCATCTCATGGCAACCCCAAGTGTGTCAGAGTAGAACTGTGCTCCATAGGGTTTTCGGGGACTGATTTTTCAGAAATAGATCACCAGGTCTTTCTTCCAAGGCACCTCTGGGTGCCACCTCTGGGTAGACGCAAATCTCCAACCATTTGGTGGGAAGCCCAGTGCATTAATTGTACCACCTGGGACTCTGTGTACGTGATAGATGACCATTATCTGCAATTGTTCTCTGAAAATGTACAAAAAGATTCCATTATACAACTTTTTTTTTCCTTCTCCATCGACATTAGGTTTTTGAGATCTACTCCTGTTGATATACATAGGTCAGAGATACTCTTTTTAACTGCAGTATGATATTCCATCACATCATCATATTATTCATTCTATTCACAGGCTGTTGGGTTGCTAGTAGTTTTTGCAACTATAAATAATGCTGTAATGAACGTTTGTGTGCACGTGTCCTGTGCACGTATAGGAGAAAAGTAGAATTGCTGGGTCAGGCACATTCTTCATTTCGATAGCCCCTGGTCTAAATTTGTACAAGGCACATTCTCTACTCGACTGGGCTCTCATCAACTCGGTCACCTTGCCAGATTCCCAAATGGCTTTAGCTGAACTAGAGGAGAAATGGTAGGGACCCAGGGAAAGGAGTGAAAGCTGATAGTGCTCTTTGCCATTGGAGATCAATCTCCCCTGGCTTTCAAGGACAGCGTGTCTCGAAGAGCCCCAGAGGACCTTGGCTGAATTTGAGCATATTTTTGTTTTCTCAAACTGTCTTCCTCAGCCCTGACCCTCCCCAGGTATTTGTGATCCCAGGAATGACCCTCGTGTTTATAAAGCAGCCCTTTAGAGAGCGCATAGGCAGGGAGGCTCTGGAGAGGCTGTGCCGTTTCTGCTCACTCAGGGGGGAGCCCGAGATGAGATGACGAGGTGAGGGCACGCTCCAGAAATCTCCATGAGCCTGGCCAAGAAGAGCCTCTCTGCGTGCATCCGGGAGGACATGAGTATCTGTTTATCAACCCACGAGTCTGTGGGTAGAAAGAGCTCACGAAGCTGTATTTGCAAAATGTGTACGTGAGGACCATATCGCTTGAAAAGAAGAGGTATTGTTCTTCCACCGCCGTAAAGTTCATCAGGAAACTCGGGCAGGAGAGAGAGAATGTTGGAGCTTGAAGGGGGTTGTTAACAACAGACTCCTTTGCCCTTGTCCAGACTTGCTGTCTCTGAATGGGCGGGGCCTAATCAGTTGCCGCGGAGTCGATTCCGGCTCATGGTGAGGTGACCCCATGTGTTTCAGAGAACTGTGCTCCATAGGGTTATCAGTGGCTGTGAACTTTAGGGAGGCAGATCGCCAGGCCTTTCTTCTGAGGTGCCTCCGGGTGCCAGCCTTTTGGTTTGTTGCTGAGTGCTTAACCGATTACATCAGCCAGCATGCTCTTCAGATGATTTCTAGTGAACAGCTAGGTTTAGGAACCACTGGTCTCATCTCATTCCCCAATTTATGTTAAATACCCTGCCCAGCATCACTGAGAACCCTAGGGATGATGGTAAAGCCAGCGTTGGAACCTCAGTCCTCCGGCTTCCAGGCCAGTGCTCCTCCTCCTATACTAGAACTGCCTGGTCAAGGCTTTGAACCCAAGAACCTGGTTCCAAGGGAAAACTTCAAAGGCTCCAGGTTGGCTTGGAATGGAGGGGGTTAAGTGGCCAGGTGGTTGGCGTTCTTACCCCTTTCCACAAGCTGTACTTCCTGTAGCAATTCCTTCACTGTATAACGGTGGTGGGGGTACATGGTACAATTTTCGCCTTCCATGTAAGAGACCTGGGTTGAGTTCCTGGCCAATGTACCAAAAGTGCAGCCACCATCCCCGTCAGTGGAGGCTTATGTGTTGCTGTGATGCTGAACAGGTTTCATTTCAGCGGAGCTTCCAGACTCAGACAGACTAGGAGCAAAGGCCAATCAGCTAATGAAAACCCTACAGATCACGTGGTCTGATCTGCAACAACCAATCATGGGGATGGCACAGGACTGGGCAATGTTTTGTTCTGATGTGCGTGGGGTTACCATGAGTTAGGGAGAGCCTTGATGGCGGCCAGCAGCAACCACAATTAGAGTAGTGGTCTGTGCCTGCTGGGTGTTCCACTCCTCAGGGTGTATGGACCTCATCAGCACTCAGAGAGGTGCTAGGCCCTTGGTAGCCGCAGCACAGGGAGATAATCCCAAGATGAGAAAGGCCAGTTCCTGCCCTTGTGAGATATTAGAACCTGGGTGACTTGTGGTTCTAGTACACTCGGAGGAGGTTGTTTGCAGTCATTTCCTACCAGCAGGGGAATTCAAAGTGGAGGAACTGCCTTCTTTTGTTTTAAAATGATGCTGAGGAGCCAAAGGGGCATTTCTCTTAGAACCTGGTGGCATCAAGGGATGCCAGGCTTTGCTTGGCTGGCTTCTTTGCAGGGAGCAGGGCTCAGAGGGTGGGAAAGAATGGGAGGGGTGTTTAGAATGAAGCTGGGTGTCAGCAGGGGGTAGATGGACCAACTGGGAGAGAATGTCATTAGGTTGGAATGTATCCTGGGTGCCAGCCTACACCACAGCAGACATACATTCACCATGCAGAATTGCAGAACTCCAGAGTGAGGGGTCACTGCTGGCTGCCACCTCTGACCTTTTGAAAAAAAGATGAGGGAAGACACGGTGTCACTCACCCACAGAGGCTACAGGCTTCAGGCTTCAGGTTGAAGTTCAGCCAAAAAAGTAACAAATAGACCCCCATCCTCCCCACGTCATGTCTAACTGGTATGCCCTCCCCCCCCACCTTCCCCCTCTCACCGCCCAGTATTGCCTGAATCAGCAATCCTAGCCTGTGGGTGGGCCATGTTATTGAACATAGTGGGCACGTGCTAGATGGTTTGACCACAACTGGCCATCCAAAGGAACTGGCTTTGCATTCTAACAAAAGCTGTTTCCCATGTGTGATTTCGAGTTTACCTGTGAGCCCCACCTCACCTGCACATACACAGCAAGCAGCTGGGACCACCATCTGTCTCCTGCCTAGCTTCCTACCCAGCTCATTGTCATTTAAGACTTCAATCCGGGGTGGCTTTGTGGAAAAGTGAGTTCTGGATCATATCTTGTACAGCCTGCAGATATTTCTTCATGTCTCTGTAGCCCAGTTTTCTAATCTGGACCATGGGAAGGCTCAGCTCTGCCTGTTATTATATCACAGGATTTCTAGGGAAAAGAAAACTGAGAGAATTATTGTGAATATATTGGAAGTTTCCAAGAAGGTCATCTATAGACTTCTTTTTGAACCAACCTCCCTCCCCTTCCTCCCACCCCCTGTCCCTTCCTTCTTTCCTTCCTTCTTCTAAATCTTGTAAACGAAGTTAATTTAGGCAAATCCGTGCTGTCCAATGACTTCCATCAAAAGAGCTATGATTCGTAGTAATATAGAGTATTTATACAATCAACAAAAGCAAGCTTTAGAAGAAATAGGCAAATAGAGTATAGTAGTACTTTCGTATAAGTCATTTTTTTTTCAATGCATTTGGTCATCTTACAGATCAGATATTACTCTTTCCCAATTTCATGTAAGTTATATACCTTTCATTCACCCATTTGTTTGCACATTTCTTCTAAAACTTGATTTTTCCCACACTGTGAGTTTCAGTGATAATAATACTGTATCGCATTTAAATAGCAGCCTTCGCTTTAGCAGGATTATTATCCCTATTTTTCAGACTTGAGGAATTAGAGCTCAGAAAGGTTAAAGGGTTTGGGCAAAATCATGAGTGAACAATAAGTGGCAAAGCGAGGACTGGAATTCAGGGCTCTTGAGTCCCGGTGTTCTTTGCCCATTTTAGTTTGTTAATGACTTGTCCACTGCCCTGGATATTAGTGGAGAAGTTGTCCTGGGAGGAGGAGAGTGGTGGTTAGTATTTATTCTTTGGCCCAGCATATGTCAAGGTGAAGCACATTTTGAGAGAAGTTAACAAAGAAGGAGTCATGTGAGTTCTGTGCACAGCCGGGGTGGAACCAGGAAAGCACTCCATGTTCCCTGGGCCTGTTACTCGGCGTCAGTTCTTGAAGGAGCTGGAATGCTATTACCTGTTGAAGGAAGTGAATCCACTAGGGGGAATGATAGGTTCAGGATTGGATTAGATCATCTCTTGGAGTCCCTGAGTGGCTCACACAGTTAAGCACTTGACTGCTAGTCTGCAAGTTGGTGGTTCAAACCCACCTGGAGATGCCTTGAAAACCCTGTGGAACACAGGGGGTTACCATGAGTTGGAATCAACTCGATTTCAACTAACATCATCAACAACATGGTGCCCCCAGCTCTTATATTTCTAGATAAGAGAAGTAGACTGGAAGTGGTTAGGGTTTCTTCAGAATTAACAAGGGAGACATGTTGACGTATATGAAGACATGTGTGAAGATGCATGATGGCTTTGGGTAAAGGTCTCATTTTCTCACCAGACCTGGATAAGGGCGAATCCTAAGACTCCAAGCAAGAAGGAACAGGGGGTTGCTTTCAGATTCTTGGGGCTTATTTTCCTAAGAGAGCTTTAAGGTCGCTTGTAGATCTAGGATCACCTTGCCATCTGTTGAGTGGAGAATGAGGTCAGAGCATTGCAGTAGGAAAAAATGTGTTTTTATGAGAGTAAGAATCTATCCACCACAAGGGTTTTGATTATTTGTATATGGTCATTAGTGCTACAATCCAGACTGTTTTGGGGAAAGGGACTATGCTAAAATTACATTTTAAAACCAATGTATTAATGCACAGAAGTAGACATAAACTCTTCAGCTCCCAGCTGCCCACCTTGGCTGGAGAAGTAAGAGTGGGTCAAGGAAGAACGTGGAGACCCCATGCCAATTGTGAAGCACCTTTGATGGTGGCAGAGAGGTTGCGTTTGCTCCTTTTGGGCCTTAGGTTTGCCATCTGAAAAATGGAACAACTCATCCATTTCCTCTGGTTCTATCTGCCTTTGTCATCTCCAGCTCTCCTCCAGGTTTATAAGGTTACCAGTTACCAGTGGCTGTCACGTCAACTTCAACTCATGATGATCCCATGTATGTCAGAGCAGAACTGCTTCATAGGGTTTTCAATGGCTGCTGTTTTAGAAGTAGATCGCCAAGCCTTTCTTCAGGGCACCTCTGGGTGGACTTGAGCCTCCAACATTTTAGTTAGCAGCTAAGTTCGTTCACTGGTTGTACCACCCAGGGACTCCTTATACGGTACAGAAGTGTGGCAGTACACTTATGGCAGGGGCAGGAGTTCTTCCCTGTTCTCCAAGCCCTCCACTAAATGGGGCTGGGAAACTTCCAGACGTTTGGATAAAGTCTGACTCCAGAACAGTCTCTATAGTCTCTTCTACTCTCCCTCTATAGTCTTCCTCACTTCTTTTTTTTTAAATTGTTGTCGTTTAGATGAAGTTTACATTTCAAGTTAGTCTCCCATACAAAAACTTATACATACATTGTTATGTGACCCTAATTGCTCTCCCCATACTGTGACAGCACACTTCTTTCCATCCCTGATTCCCCATGTCCATTCAATCAGCTCCTAACCCATCTCACCTCCGGACAGAAGCTCCCCGTTTAGTCTCTTGTATCTACTTGAGCTAAGAGGCACACTCCTCACGAGTATCACTTTATGTCCCACAGTCCAGTCCAATCCCTGTCTGAAGAGTTGGCCTCGGAAATTGTTTTAGTTCTGGACTGATAGAGAATCTGGGGGCTGTGCTTTCCGGGCTTCCTCTAGTCTCAGTCAGACCATTAAGTCTGATCTTCTTACTGAATTTGAGTTCTGCACCCCACCTTTCTCCTGCTTCATCAGGGCTCTCTATTTTGTCTCCTGTCAGGGCGGTCATTGGTGGTAGCTGGGCACCATCTAGTTCTTCTGGTATCAGGCTGATGAAATCTCTGGTTTATGTGGCCCTTTCTATCTCTTGGGCTAATAGTTTCCTTGTGACTTTGGTGTTCTTCATTCTCCTTTACTCCGGGTGGTTGGGACCAATTGATGCATCTTAGATGGCCACTTGCAAGCTTTTAAGACCCCAGATGCCACTCATTGAAGTAGGATGCAGAACATTTTCTTAATAAGCTTTGTTATGTCAGTTGACCTAGATGTCCCCTGAAAGCATGGTCCCCAGATCCCTACCCCTGCTACTCTGTCCCTCAAAGTGTTTGATTGTATTCAGGAAACTTCTTAGCTTTGGTTTAGTCCAGTTGTGCTGACTTCCCCTGTAGTGTGTGCTGTCCTTCCCTTCACCTAAGATAATACTTGTCTCCTATCTAGTTAGTGAATAACCCTCACCCTCCCTCCCCACCCTAGTAACCATCAAAGAATGTTTTCTTCTGTGTTTAAACCTTTTCTTGAGTTCTTATAATAGTGGTCTTATACAATATTTGTCCTTCTGTGACTGACTAAATTCACTCAGCATAATGCTGTCCAGATTCCTCCATGTTATGTTTCACGGCTTCATCGTTGTTCTTTATCATTGGATAGTATTGCATTGTGTTCCCCACTTCTCTTTGGAAACGTTTTGCTTTTTGTATATAATCATAGAACTCTCTGCTTTAGTGTTGACCCTCTTCCTCAGTCCCTATGTAGGGAGAACAACTAATGCCTACTAATCCTTGGGGAAAATCTCTTCAGGGGCCTTGGAAGTCCCTGTCAGACATCTGTAAGCTTGATGCCTTTTCCAGCTGTGTGATTTGGCTTTCTAGCAGCCGGACCAGGTAAGAACCATTTCTTATAATGACCTTTTCACTGCAGCTCGCAGAGTTATATACGTAAGTGATTTCTTAATAAATATTATTCTGAACCTAACTCTCTTAGGCAGAAAAAAATACAGCTTGGTATTTTTGTTCTGAGGGCAAATTCCATCTGTAGCTGGAGTTCTACATCTGGAAGTTTTTCCTACGATTGCTCCTGCAGCCTATAAGAGAACGTATGGGAAGAGCTTGGTAATGGATAATGATGTTCTTGTCTTACTGAGGGGAGCTGTGTGGGTACTCTCTTAGAGGGAAGGAAATGGAAGCAGCTAATAGCTAACCCCATTTGCTGCTGTTGCGTGGCAGGCACTGCATATGCATGCAGCCAATCCAGAATCTTTCTAGCAGCGTACTGGAGGTGGCTGTTGCTTGTCCAGTTTTTACAGAGGAACAGCGGAGGCACAGAGAGCTTAAGTAACTTGTCTAGGGATGCACAGCTAAGTGGTAAAGCTAGGATTCAGACTCAGGCAATTAGAGTTTAGAGCCTGAATTCCTGAACTTCTGCAGTCCTTTCTGATCTCCACCCAGTCAAGTATTTCATTTCCCTTCCCCGGGCTTCTGCTTCAAGATGTGGAGTTCAGAGCTGGCCTTTGGACTTGGTTTCTGAAGCCTGTTCCAGAAAAGAAACGGATGCTGTACCTCCTTTAAAAAGGCTGTGCGCCAGCACACCAGGCCCATGGATTTCCTCATCTTGCTGGCACGTTTGTTGGCAGTCATGGGGTCAATAAAGGAATGGAACAAAACATACCCTTGAATCCAGGTGGCCTCCGTGAGGGTGGACAAACTGACCTTCACCTCAGAGAAGAGAGATCTGTAGGTCAGGTGATGGAAAGAGTGCAGAGTGAAGAGAGGGAGTTCTGCCAAAACATCTGTTTATAGTCTGGAGGCAGAAAGCACCCTAAAGAAACTTCCTTTTCAAACAATTGATTGATTCCATTGGATTACATTATGCAAAGTGATTACATTACATTACGTTACATTACATTACATTACGTTACATTACATTACATTACGTTACATTACATTACATTATGTTACATTACATTACATTACGTTACATTACATTATGGGAACAGCGACTAGTGTTTGGCCAAACCACTGGGAACCATAGCCTAGCCAAGTTGACACATAAAATTACCCATCACACCTGAAACCAACTCTGTTCTCCCCGGGGAAAACAAAACTACCCAGTTGACCTCCATCTCTGGGACCTGGAGCCATGGACACATTATGCCTTCCGTGGACTCTAGCACTTTTGCCTTCATGAGGCTTTTCTTCCATTAAAAGATATTTTAAAATTTATTTTACAACTGCATTGGTATAAAGACGAATGCTTTAATATAATATTGTGTAGTAAGACATTTTCGTTGACCTAAGTGTTTATTTTTTTTCCTTCTGATTTTAAAAGAAATGAAAACATTTTTGTGGGTTCCTAGAAGTGTCATGAGAGGCATTGGTGGTTCATGCGGGAGACATGGGTTCAATTTCCAGCCAATGCACTTCATACACAGCCACAGCCTGTCTGTCAGTGGAGGCTTGTGTGTTGCTATGATGCTGAACAGGTTTCAGAGGAGCTTCCAGACTAAGACAGTTTGGAAAAAAAGATCTGCTTCTGAAAATTAGCCATGAAAAGCCTTTGTATCACAATGATCTGATTCCGTTGTGCACAGGGTTGCCCTGAATCGGAGGCCGACTAGACGGTAGCTAACAAGAGAAGGGATGGATGCACGGGTCCTGGCTGGTGCCTCCAGGTCTAAGTGTATATTTCATGTGTGCCCTTCTCCCTCACTCTTTCAAATAAGAGCTCATTTGCAGTGAGCCTTGTTCTGAGGGTTAAATGTGTGCCAACCTCTAGGACTCAGCCAAGGGATGCTTCTTTGGGCTTAGGGAAGAGGCAGGGACAGGCTGAAGGTCCTCGGGATGCCCAGACCCCCTAGAAGCTGTGACCTTGTAGGCCAGATGTACAGCTGCGGTTGGAAGGATGTGGAGGAGTCTTAGCCATGGGTGGAGAATGCCGTTCTCAGCTGGGTGCGATTTTGCCTCCAAGGGACACTTGGCAATATTTGGAGACATTTGTGATTTTGATTGGAGTGGTGCTACTGGCATCTAGTGGGTAGAGGCCAAGGATGCTGCTAAACATCCTACAAGGCCCAGGAAACCCCCCCAAACAAAGACATATCCAGCACAAAATGTCAGAAGTGCTGAGGTTGAGAGACCCTGCTCCGGAAGTTTCAGGTGAATGATGCCTTCTCAGAAGACCTTGATAGGGTGAAACATGGGCCACCTCTCCTTTCTTCAACCAGAGAACGTATAATTATAGCCACAGTGGAGACTACTGGCAGTCTTAGCCCAAGCTTCAGGGTGGGCAGGTAAGCCTCCTAAAAGGGAGGAACCAGGTGAGCTTCTGAGAGTCAGACAGGCTTCCTGCCTGCAGATGGTCCCAGATCTTCTCTACCATGTGAATGGAATGCAGGGTCACAGGCACTGCAGAGTAGTGGTGTTGAGGACTCCAGGAATTCTTTCTGCTTCTGTTGGCCCAAAGCTGGCTGGACAGGGTGCAATGAGAGTGGAGGACAAGGGGTTTTGCCCAAAGGTGATCACAGGTAGAAAGGGGGTTGGGTGTGGGCCACTGGAGGGTCCCAATTTGGCTTTCCCAGTTTGATCCTGCGTTGTTTGGGAAGGAACGTTTCTCTATAGCCTGATGCAGCAGGATAAAAATGGGTCTTCCTAGCCTCCTTGCTTGCCGCCTCTTTGCCTTGTGTTTCCTGGGCCAGTGTCTGCAGGGACAAGCTGGGGGGAACCTGGGACTGTCCCACCCCAAGTTTATGTGCAGAGAGGCCTGTCAGGGATGGGAAACAGCAGTAGAAGGTAGCTCTGACTGGAGGTGGAGGTGGTGGGAATGGGGATGAGTCCTCCCTGTGCTTTGTGAACACCTGCATTTCTGCTTTGAAGGTTAGTTTTAAAGAGATAGAGGGTTATCAGAATCAGACCATTCCTATTTGTTTTGGCTTATCTCAGACTTTCCCAAGCCCCACTCCCCCCACCCCCAGCCTTCTGTCCTCCACCTCTGGTGTCCATCTGAAGAGGGAATGGGGGATCTTCTTTGTGGTTGGCTCCAGCTGCCTGACCCAGTCCTAGAGGGTGGCCCTGTGCAGATATGGGGAGCAGTGGCATAGAGAAGTCTTCACAGCAAGGCAGGGGGACTCGGATCTTCATCCCAGGGGAACTTGGCAGACAGCTGAGCAAGGGGAGTGCAGAATACTTCCCATGGGGCCCTGGATTCCTGCTGCTCTCAGCCTCAAGGAGCAGGAAGGGGCAGGCAGGAAGAAGGAGGAGGGTCTGATTGAACCCAGTAGAACAGGACCAGAAGTGTCTTGGAAGAAAGGCCTGGTGATCTACTGAAAAAATCAGTCATTGACGACCCTATGGAGCACAATTCTACTCTGACACACATGAGGTTGCCCAACCACGGCAATGGGTTGGTTTTTGGTGGTTATGTTTATGTAAAACCTAGACTACCTTTAGGCCCGATGGAAATAGCCATTCTAGGTAGAAGAATTTTCCAGGTTTCCAAGGGTTTGTTTATTTAAATATTTCAATTTTTATTTTTCTAAAGTTTAGTAATTTGGATATTTTCTTTCTAATGCTGGAAAATTTTAACCCTCTCCCCTTTTTTGATGTCCCCAAATCATCATCATCATCAACATAATTCTTGTTTTGTGCTATAAAATGTGAGAGTCCTCAGAGGCCACTGATGGGTGTGGAATTGTCTGCCATGCACTAAATGTCCCCAGAGTTCTTAGGTTTGGTTTTGTTTAGTTTCCTCTTTCCTTGTTGCTTGATACTTCTTGCCACTGTCCACATGCATTCCTTGTTTTCTCTTTTAATCTTGTTGATTTTATTTGGTAGCGGACTTGGAGGCTAGACATCCAGGCCTACTGGAGGAGTACTGTTGTGAGCTGGCAGGGTTCTTCATGGGATGATTCTCCTGGTGACTCATGGGGAAGTGCCCAAACTTTAAAAAGTGTGGATGCCGTGGCAGCTACTGAGCGTGCTCAGAGGATGCTCATTTTCCTCTGCTTCCTCTTGGTTGGGTTCCACGGTGCAGAGGTAGCAGATAATGGAGGCAGTCATCATCTTCATCATCAAAGTAATAACAACTAGGGTGGATGTAGAGTTTCCATGTTCCAGGTCAAGCTTTAGCTGCTTTACCTATAATATACTCTCAGCAGTTCTGTGAAATAGGAACTGGTATTACCTACAACTTACAGCTAAGAAAACGGGCACAGAGCTGTTACGTGGAGGGGAATCAATCACCGCTGATGCAGAAGGTGGGTAGAGCTGGAATTTAACCTGAGTATGCCTGCTGTCTTAGTCAGGGTTCTCTAGAGAAACAACCAGTGATTGATCTACCTACCTACCTACCTATCTACCTACCTGGCTGTCTATCTATCTGGAGGTTTACTTCAAGAAATTGGCTCATGCGATTGTGGGGGATGGCAAGTCCAAAATCTGTAGGTCAGGTGTCAGGCTGGAGACTCCTGCAGGTTTGTGTCCCAAGATCTGTAGGTCAGATGATGGAAAGAGTGCAGAGTGAAGAGAGGGAGTTCTGCCAAAACATCTATTTATAGTCTGGAGGCAGAAAGCACGCTAAAGAAACTTCCTTTTCAACCAATTGATTGATTCCATTGGATTACATTATGTAAGGTGATTACATTACATTACGTTACATTACATTACGTTACATTACATTATGGGAACAGCAACTAGTGTTTGGCCAAACCACTGAGAACCATAGCCTCGCCAAGTTGACACATGAAATTACCCATCACACCCTCTTAGCCAGTGCTAACTACCCTGGAGATAATGTTTTAAAGGGATGCTGCTATAGTTAGTGAAAACTAATCACATGCTGCTATAGCTAGTGAAAACCAACCACACATCATTAGAGCCCAGCAGGAAGGGGTGGGATGGGAGCAAACCTTTAGTGACCACTCCGATTTGCTACGAATCAGGCTGATGCTTTATCACCTGCAGTCTGCTGGGCTGTGCTTTCTGTGAGAACAGGTGCTGCAATAATGCCAGCACTCCGTGCATACTTGGCATGGAAGAGGTGCCGCTTCTCGTAGCTGGTGAGTGAGTGAACATTGTGGCTCATGAAGACCCAGAAGTGGGCATCACGGCCCCCATTTTACAGGCACAGGCTAGCAGCAGGACCCGCTCTTTCCATCGTACAACTCTGTTCCAGAGAGCCCACCACGCTGTCTCTGAAATCTGAAGGGCCAGCCAAGTACAGGGTTCCTCACCTCAGACCCTTGTGTAGAAATATTTTAAGAGCTGTTCGGTTGTGTTATTGGACTACAAGTTTTTGAAGGTGCATTAGAGGGGAAGACAACATGTGCAAGATTTGTTTAGAAACACCCCTTCCGCACCCACTCAGGTCTTGTTGGGACCTGCAGGGAGCCGCTCTGGGCACCGTGGTCTGGGGCTCTGTTTGCTTTGCTGTGTCTACAAAGGGCTGAGGCTGGGCTGTGATTCCCTGTCCTTCTAGGACTTGCTGGGACTTGTCTCCCCGGTCACTCCTGGTGCTGACAACTCAACCATACGATTCTGTTCCTCTCATCTTCCCCTGACTGAACATGCCTGGCTTAGGACATGGCTGGCTTAGGCCAGATGAGACCAGGGTAGATAGGGGCTGCTTCAGGGTCTCCACCCAGGCTATACACACCATAGGAGTCTTTTCCTTGAATTGACTGACTGTGGCTTAAGAAAGACTAAAGAGCCCTGATAGCGTAATGATAAAGAGCTTGACTGCTAAACAGAAGTTGGCAGTTCAGATCCACCAGCTGCTCCTTGGAAACCCTATGGAGCAGCTCTACTCTGTCCTACAGGGTCACTATGAGTCAGAATCGACTCGACAGCAATGAGTAAAGAGACTGAGGAGTCTCTGGGTGGTGCAAACTGTTAATATGCTCAGCTGCTAATCCAAAGGTTGGAGGTTCGAGTCCACCCAAAGGCACCTCAGAAGACCAGCCTGGTGATCTACTTCTGAAAAATCGGCCACGAAAATCCTGTGGAGCACAGTTCTCTGACACACATGGGGCTGCCATGAGTCAGAGTCGACTCGATGGCAACTGGTTTAAAGAGATTTAATGATTGGTCCTCGGACAAACATCCAAGACTCAGGCCCCGTGTTAGTCTCCGAAACTACAAAGTTGAGGAAGCCACAGTTCCTGCTCTTGGGGTGCTCAGTGTAAAGAGGGGGCACGCAAACATGCATGGAAACAAGTAGAGTCAATGGGGATGTGCTGTAGCAGCTGTGGGAGCAAAGCACTTTGGGAACACTGAAGCCAGGCTGGCTGGCAAATGAAGAGTGAGGGGGAATGGAGCAGAGCGTGCTGGGACCTGGGGAATTTGGGTGGCAACATGGCTCTCCGTTTTCTCCCTCCTTGCCAGACATGCATGGCTTAGCGATATCTGCAGCATGCATCTTATCTGCACTATTTCAAACAGACCATAAATGATGAAGACCTTAAACTGGGGGTTAGCGACAAGAGACTCTGGGAGGTCATTCTAGAGAAGAACGGTGGACCTCAGAATAGACTGAATCCCATTGCTGGTTAAGGGCCTGGCAGACACATTCATCCTTTGTGCTCCTCTGCTCTGCCTTGGCCTCCTAGGCTGAGGCAGGATAGAGTGGGCGTTTGAGACATTCTTTTGGAGTCGACAGTCTGGGTTCAAATCCTGGACCCCTCACTTAGCAGATTTGTGATCTTAGTCAAGTAACTGACCTCTGTGAGCATCAACGTCTCTTATCTGTAAAAGTTGGGAGAGGGTGCTAATAACACCCACCTGAGAGTTACTGTGGAGTCTGAAGTAGATAATCCATGTAAATGTCTTAGCATAGGCTCTGACATGTAGTAAGCGCTCATTAGCATTGGTCATCTCCATCCTTGTCATGATTAGGAGTCCAGACAGCAGTCGAGGGCCCATCCCTCTGGAAAGCTGGGCCTGGAGCTCTTCTTCCCTTCTTCTCTACAGATAATGGTGATGACCACTCCGAGGGAAGCCTTGTCGAGAACCACGTGGATGGGACCATGAACATGCTGGTGGTTGGAGGCACTGCTGCCCGGAAGCCCCTCAAGTCGGGCATGAAGGAGCTGGCTGTGTTCCGGGAGAAGGTGACTGAGCAGCACCGGCAAATGGGCAAAGGTGGCAAGCATCACCTTGGCCTGGAGGAGCCCAAGAAGCTTCGGCCACCACCTGCCAGGGTCAGTGGGGCAGGACTGGTTGGAGGGATCAGGAGAACGTGGAAAGGGAGGCTCCCCGCTGAGGGAGGGCATTTCAATAACATCTACATCCTGTGTTACCTACAGTCAAAGCACTTTCATTTCCAGCTCTGCCACTAACATATTCCATGAACTTTGAGTCAATCATTTAGCTTTTGGGGCCTCAGTATTTCTGGCTGTGAAATGGGCTAGGCATATGGTTGGAGTTTCTTCCTTCTGATAAACTCCCCGCACTCAGCTACCCCACTTCCTTTTTCCAGTTCCTCTCTTCTGTCTTGAGTCTTGGCCCTAGCTGGGTTTATGGAAAGGAAGAGAAGGCTGGGGTCTAGGCACTTGGAGAGAGAACCACTTGAATTTGGGGTTTGCAAATAAATCCCATTTTGACCCATCAAAGCCTTTGCCACGGAGCAAGGAAGGGAGGAAAACTCCAGTCCCTCTGATTTCTAGGGGTGAGGTGGGCACAGTTCTTTGACAGCGCAATCACTGGGCCGGGTGGCAGAAGTCCTGGTATGGCCAACTGGCTGTGGGACCTGGGAAAGTCCCTTCCCAAGGGTGAGAGTCTTCTTGAGGTTTCTCCCAGCACCATTGTTCTGTAGCCCATCATTCCCACTCTGACCACCCTTGTGCCCCCCCAGACCCCTTGCCAGCAGGAGTTGGATCAGGTCCTGGAGCGGATCTCCACCATGCGCCTGCCCGATGAGAGGGGCCCGCTGGAGCACCTTTACTCCTTGCACATTCCCAACTGCAACAAGCATGGCCTGTACAACCTCAAACAGGCAAGTGGAGGGGGTTCCTAGCCTGGGCTGGGCAGGCCTTGTACTGCCTCACCCACCTACAGTCTTCTGAAGTTTGACATTTGAGCAGGAGACAAAACTTCCATAGTCACAGGGGTGCAAGCTGCCAGGCCGGGGAGGCTGGGGCTCACGCCCTGGCCTAGGAGGGTCAGAGGCCAACTCCACTTACCCAGCTACCTGCCAGCTGCCCTTGGTGTTGGAGTTGGGAGGAAGCCTGTTGGAGAAGAGAAGTAGGTGTAAACCAAAGCTTCTCAAATTTGATTGATCATTAGTCACCTGGAGGTGATTCCTGTGCCCTGCCCCCAGAGATTTCAGAATCAGTAGGTCTGGGGTTGGACTGGGGTTGGAGGGAGAGTCTGCATTTCCAACAAGCCCCCAGAGGATGCTGATGCTGCTGGTCCATGGACGACACTTTGCAAATCACTGGTTTAAACCACTGGCCATGTAGCTTCTCTAGTTTTCAAGTGCCTCTGGCAATGGAGAATCAGGGATGGGAAACGCAATTGAGAATATCTGTAAAAATGGTAATTAAAAAACAAAAAAACCAAACTCATTGCCCTCGAGTCGAACAACAATATAAGCCCATTCAAGGACAATTAAGAAAGTGTAAGTAAACCACTCAAGAGCCGCCCCCCCCAGTCCATATGCATTTTAATAATTATTGCACATGTGCACTGTTTTCCCCTTAACCTTCTATCATCAGTATTTTTCACACAGCTACACAGACTGTAGTGATTATGGTTAATGGCTGTTTATACTGATCAGATGCCCTTTTACTTAGCCTACCCCTCTCCCCCACCTCCTCCCTTCTATAGGGAGAGAAAGTATAAGTGCATTTCATTTAAGGCATAGTGAAGTGATGAGGAGGGCTAGCTAGTATGTGCCTCACCTGTCATTCTGTTTTCAAGGAGAGATTCAACCTTGACTGCACATTGAGACTCTGGGGGAGCTTTAAAAAAATAAGGACGCCAGGGCCCCACCCACACCCAGTGGCTCTGCAGTGAGGGCTGGGGGGACCTGGCGATCCGCTCCCATAAAGATGATAGACTTGAAAACCCTGTGGGGCACTTCTACTCTGTCACATGGGATCGCTATAAGTAGGAATCTGACTTGACAGCACCCAACAGCAACTACTGGTGGTCCTAACGGGCTGTGGAGTTGAATGGATGCCTGGAGCAGGAAAGTGGGGTCAGGGCTCTGCTGATCCTTTGTGGGTCTCACTCCCCCACCTCGTCTCACAGTGCGGCCATCTTGACCCTGTAGTTAATTAGTCTAAGGGTCCCTGGTGGTGCAAAGGTTAAGCACTCAGCTGCTAACCAAAAGGGTGGTGGTTCAAACTCACCCAGTAGCTCCTTAGGAGAAAGACGTGGCGATCAGCTCCTTTAAAAATTACAGCCTAGGAAGCACTATGGGGCAGTTCTACTCTATCGCATGGGGTTGCTATGAGTTGGAATCAACTCAATAGCACCTAACAAGTTATTAATCTAGTATTAAGAAAGTTATTTGTGTATACATGTGCCCTCTAAATGCAAGCCAGCTACCTCATTTGGAACGCAAAAGAAGAAACTGATTTCTTCTAATGAAAGATGGGCTGTCCGCTGTGCCTTGTGGGCAATTAAAAGGATTTGCAAGAGGTTGGAAACCCTGGTAGTGATTAAGAGCTACAGCTGCTAACCAGAAGGTCGGCAGTTTGAGTTCACCAGGTGCTCCTTGGAAACTCTACGGGGCAGTTCTACTCCGTCCTATAGGGTCGCTATGAGTCGGAATCGACTTGAGGGCAATGGGTTTGGGGGGTTTGGGTTTCGTTTAGGTCCAGGGCGTGGACCCTGGAACTGGAATGTGGGCGTTGCATTTTAACTCTGCCTCTTACTAGCTGTATGATCTTGGAAAGTTATCTAACCAACCTGTGCTTCAGTTTCAGCATCTGTAAAGTGGGGATCATAACGGCACCCAATTTACCAGGTGGTTGTGAGGATTAAATGAATGTACAGTGAACCCTGTGAGAGTCGAAACTTGATGAAACTGCCTTGTTTTTCCGGGTCTCGCAAGTTTTCCGCCTTAGGGTGCAGTTTTACCGTTCTTCTATTGCTCTCTATTAGTGGAAACTATGAATTTTCCTTCTCTGACAGGTTTCCATCTTACACAGCTTTCGGCTTTTGCAGGTTTTACTGTGATGTTAGATGTAAAGGATAAACAAGCAGCGTATACATTGGTTACACAGTGCTGGGCACACAGTGTAGTAGGATTGTGCCAGCACTGGCCTTTATATTACATGCATTTTCACCTTCCACTCTAATGAACTCCACTAAGATGTGTACTGGGTCCCCACTAGATGGGGCCTCCTTGAGTGGAGGGGCCGAGTCTTTTAATCTCCAGGCATCCCCACTAATCTGGTTAATCAGAGTGTGGTCCCTGGGCCAGCAGCATCAGCATCACATTGGAGCTTGTTACCGATGCAGAATCTGGGGCTGCCGGAGTTCAGAATGAGAATCTGCATTTTAAAAGATTCACGTTTGAGAAGCCCCACCCTGCTGTGCTAGCTCTGAGCACACAGTCGCTGTTCAACACAAGTCTGTGGAGGAACGAAGGAAGGCTGGGGGCTGGGGATGGCTTCCACGTTCTGCTTTTCTCTGTCCTCAGTGCAAGATGTCTCTGAACGGGCAGCGTGGAGAGTGCTGGTGTGTGAACCCCAATACCGGGAAGCTGATCCAGGGTGCCCCGACCATCCGGGGGGACCCCGAGTGCCATCTCTTCTACAACGAGCAGCAGGAGGCTCGCGGGGCCCACGCCCAGCGGATGCAGTAACCCCTGGCCAGCCGGTGCCTGGCACCCCTCCCCTCCCCCAAACACCATCAGGAAAGGAGACTGCCGGGTGGTGGGTGGGGAGGATCTTCCAGCAGTTTTGACACATGTATTTATATTTGGAAAGAGACCAGCACCGAGCTCGGCACACCCCACTGCCCTCCCCATCCCCAGCTGGAGATGCCCACACCCTCCCCTCTTGCCTCCTGCTGGTGAGGAAGGGGGTGGTGGTTACGGGGGAGCTGGGGTAAAGTTTTGGGAGGGGGGAAAAAATTTTTATTTTTGAACCCCTGTGTCTCTTTTGCTTAAGATTAAAGGAAGGAAAAATAAAGTGTGTCTTTTCCCTGAGTCTTTGGGGCCTCCCTGTCCATTTGAAGGCCCATTGCCCGTTCCTCCCCCACACCTTGCTCTGGTTTCCAACTTTGCCCTGCGAAATGGGAAAGGCATGGCCTTCCTGGGCCTCAGTTTCCTATTCATAACATGGGAATAAGAAGGATGGGGCGTCTTCCCTGGAGTGGTGTTGGCCTACGGAAATGGAAGGCCCGACACAACCCCAGGAGTCTGGGTCTCCCCAGCTGGACTCAGAGGAAAGGCATCCAGCCCCTGTCCAGCCCCGCCTGGCTAGGTCAAAGGTGCAGGATGGGCCATGGAGGAGGGAAGGAAGAGCATATGGTATGTTATCTTCCTCTCCCAGGCTAAGGGAGAAGGGGAAAGTGAAAACATTGGAATTGAGGTTCTCTGGCCCCTGAAATGGAGCCCTGGTGGCACAGTGGTTAAGAGTTCGGCTGCTAACCAAAAGATTGGCAGTTCAAATCCACCAGCCGCTCCTTGGAAACTCTATGGGGCAGTTCTACTCTGTCCTGTGGGATCGCTATGAATCGGAATCGACTGGACGGCAATGGGTTTGGTTTTGGCCCCCTGAAATAAAGGACAGCTCTCCTCCCCAGGAAGAGACATTTCAACTCTGCTCCAAGGGAAAAGGCCTTGGGGGGGCCGTTGATATTCACAAAGGTGTTAGAGAACTCAGACCCAAGTGTTAACTGGTGTTAAAAATAATTAAAACTCATTGAAATTGAAATGTAAGGTTTATTCTGAGCAGTTATTCTATATACATATAGGGAGACCATTCTGATTCCAAAAAAGCAAATTGTTCCAAGTAGGCTGGTTACAGTGAGGTTTATAAAGAAAGGAGGGAGAAGAATTGAAGGTCAACCATTGGCTAATCTTAACACGATTGATTGAATCCTGCCCTCCCCCTTTTTACTGAGATCAACTGATACTGGTCACAAGATGGTCTCCGGGCCCTCCACCCAACTGCAGCCATGCTGTCTTCTGAAATTTAAGTAAGCCTGGCTTCAAACAGGAAAGAAAAGATTAGCAACTTTGGGTGATAAAAACTGCTGGCAAGATTTTTGGCCGGGAATTTCTTTTTTTTTTTTTTACGGTTAATATTTGGTTTCATGGGTAAGAAGAACCTTAAGGTCAAAGTAAGATGACTTACTAATTTTTCTCTTCACCACTGGGTACAAAGCGGTGTGTGTGTGAAAGAACCAAGGCTGAGGGACTAGGGAAACTAAGGCACAGAGTGCAGGCCCTATTTCTTAAAACTGAGATCTCTACCCACTTTGTTCTCTTGGTCCCCTCAACCCCTGGTAGAAGTCCAGGGGACCTCTCTCCCCTTTGTAATGGAGCAAGGGATGAGGACATGCTCAGTAGGTAAGCACGCCCCCCCCCGCCAGTCACACACACAGCGCAGAGCCTCACGTCTCACGTTGCTCTGCTCTCCTGTGTATGGAGCCTGAATCCTTCCAGCCACAGAGAAGGGGCCGCCATTGGCGGCTTTGCCCAATCCACGTACCCTGACCTTCCATCTTAAAGCAAGTCTGGAGAGGCAGAGGGACACCTAGGGCTTTCCGGGGATGGGCTTTATCCCTTTTGAGTGGAAGAAAACCAGGTCCCCAAGGACAGACAAATCCCAGCCAGGCGTGTTCTAGGCCGCTCCAGGCCAACGCCAGCAGGAGATTTGGCCACTGCACGTGGTCAGCCGCGCTGGAAGTACATTAATTCAGTTAATTAATCCTCATGGCCTCAAGAAAGAAGCGCTATTATTAGCGGCACTTTACAGATGTGGAAGAAGGTCCCGAGAGGTGCCCAACCTCCACCCCGAGGCTGCTACCCTACTGCAACTTCACAGCCTGTATGCTGCTCCGCCCTCATGTATACTGCCCCCTGTGGGCGGGAGCAGGGTGGGTCGCTTGGAGAGTCTGGAGTGCTCCGGACCCTGCAGGCAAATGGTCCCTACGTGGAGTCTGATTTCCTGTCATCCAGTTGAAGGGTGCTCCCGCCTCCCCACCCGTTCAGTTGTTGGCTGCTGACGAGTGAGGTAGCGCGTGCGGGCTCTCTGGGTAAGCGCAGCGCACATTTGTGCGACCTTGGCTGCACATCTGAACCAATTGCGGCACTTACCAGACAACGATGCTAATGCCTCCCCCTCAACCATTCGGACCCTCTTGGTCAAGGTGGAGCCCAGGCAGGGTATTTATGTATTTATTTTTTAGGGCTCCCAGGTGATTCTAATGTGGAGCCCGGTGTAAGAACCAAAGTGAGGCTGGAGGAACGCTGGACAGCTGGGTGTGAATCCAGTTGTACACTTACAATTACATTGCCCTAGGCTGTGTCACTCACCTTCTCTGAACCTCAGTGTTCCCCATCTAATGGCAATGGTTTCAGCCTCCAATGACAAGATGGTGTCAGTGTGAGACAGACTTTGAAAAACTGTAGGACTATGAATGGTTATCATAGGGCCATCGACGGTGCCAGCCCCCATGCCCTCGGTTGCCAGCTTGCTTGGGTCCTTTCTGTAACAGTTTGCAGAGGGATCCTGAAGAAGCCACAACCTCGCTGCCATTTCCATGCCACCTGCCCTCTGAAAAGGTGGAGCAGCATCTCCCCTGAGGCTTCCAGCTACCAAAAAAACTAACAAACCAACCCATTGCCGTAGAGTCCATTCCGACTCACAGCCACCCTATGGACAGTAGAACTGCCCGACAGGGTTTCCAAGGAGTGACTGGTGGATTTGAACTGCTGACCTTTTGGTTAGCAGCCGAGCTCTTAACCACTGTGCCACCAGGGCTACACTAACTGGCAAATTGTTGTTAGCGGCCGTCGTCACGGCGACTCTGACTCACAGTGACCTTATCTACAACAGAACAAAACATTGCCCGGTCCTGCGTCATCCTCACAATCGCCAGCATGTTTGATTCAACTGGCATATAGTATGACCTAAAAACCGTTACTGAGAGAAGGCCTAATTGCACCTCTGTGGGAAGATGGTTGGTGGGCAGGGATCTTTAAGATGTCAAGCAGATTGCTCACTTTCTGGAACTGTCTCTTTAAAATTTAGTCTTACAAACTCCGAGGCTATACCGCCACGCTGTGGCAGCATCAGAAACTGCAGCTGATCTTACATGGACCCTCCAAGACCCCACCGATGGCCCCATGATAACCATTATAGTCCTACTCTTGTTTCTTAAGAGGCAGCCCCAGGAGTCTAGAATGAAGGTGCTTGTTAAACTTGCAGATTCATCGGCCCTGTTCCACACCTCCTGAGTCAGAAGCGTGGGAAGGTACCTGGGAATCTGCATTTAGCACGCCTCCTGGGTGATTCTCAAGCAGGACTGTTGATCTAATTTGTGAGGCCAAAGGAAAAATGAAAATAAGGAGACTTTTTTTCAGAAATTATTAAGAATTTCAAGATGGTGACAGCAGAGCATTAAACCAAGCAAAGGGTCGTACACCCATGTTCTTAGGCCCTCTAAATTTGCTGTAGTCACTGACTGCCTCTGTTAAATGTGCCTTGAGTACTAGCTACATATGATGTGGTGGTTAAGAGCATGGAGGTGACACAGCCTTTGATCAGGGGCGACCAGTAAGCAAGGTATGCACGGGTTTATGGTAAGCAAGGCATGCACAGGCTTAATTGTGTTTACTTACTTATCTGTAGTGAACAATTTCACATGGGTTTCACCACATCTTTGAGACAATATTGGATGAGACAATACGGGACACTGAGGCTTATCCAGGTCTGGGGTCCTGCAGCGGACCCACGGGCTCTCAGCTCCTTAGGACAGGAAGCAGAGCCAAAAAGGGCTAATGCATTGAAAACAAAAAGGGGGAGGGGACTAAAAGCTTGTGCTCTCATTACATAAAATGTTGACTCTCCAGCTCCCTTGTCCAGTTTCTCTCACTGCGATAGATTATGATTTGAATGGGATTTTCAGATTTTAGGTGTGGAACAATTTAGGAGACCAAGGCTCAGAGTGTGGCTGAAGCGGAGGGGTGTGAAGACCAATGGGGTTGAGGAGGTTAAGGGGCTGTGTTTCTAAAGTGTGGGCCCAGGAGCAGCCACAACACTGGATCATGTGAGGGTGGGAGAAAAGCCAATTCCAGGCCCTGCCCCAGTCCTGCTGAATCCGAGGCTCTGGGGTGGGGCCCAGGTACCCCAGGGGAATCGTAGGGTCCCTCAGGTGTTATGTACGTTGTCCCTGTGAGCACTGAGTTGCACAGGGTAGTGGTAGGACAAGAGGTGGAGCAGCCAGGAGCCAGGGTCCTAAGTGGCTGAGGGATGTGAGCAGGGAGTGAGTGATGAGAGTATAAGGGAAGAGAGGCGAGATAGCGGAGAATGGCGGAGTTGAATACACGTTGGGAGATATGGGGATGACACGATCCCTCAAGGAGGAACAATGAGCCAGAGAGACAATGGTGGGGGCGGAGGGCGACTCCTGATTCACAACCCCACCCCCAGCAGTTGAGTGAGCAGCTTCCTATGGAGAAGCCTACAGCCAGTCCAGGGCAGGTGGTACTGTGGGTGTGACCCAGACCATCGCTGGCTTCTTGCGGGTTCCTCTTCCTGTTGCTCTACTCCTCTGCGCCCCCAGAAAGGAAGTGAGCAGGGCACCAGCTTCCTCTCTGTAGCTCCTAGTGCGGTGTTCACACCTCCGTCTCCACGTCCACGGCTGGGCGGTTGGAAGTTGCCACTGGAGGTGACACAGTGCAGTGGCTGAATGACTGGGAGTGGGAAAGTTGTCCACAGACTGTTTGGTTGGTCCGACAACTCTAAGACCTTGAGGAAGCCTGGTGCCAGAGAGGTCGTAAGGACAGAGTTTCAGCGACCCTTCAGAGGGCCGACACTTCCGACCCTTCCAACCCTTCCGCGAGGCAGGGACTCATTCTCTCGGTTACTCCACCTGCCACGTGACCTGGACACCGCAAGACACTGAGTTTCTAAAGACCTCAGCCCTTGAGCTGGGGAAGAGTGGAGATGCCTCCAACTCAGCCACCCTGGCTGTCCCAGTGGGCTGGGAGGCTTTTACTAGAGTCAGTCAGGGTATGAACAAGGGGCAGTTTGTGGCTCTGAGCTCTATGAATAAAGAGGGGAGATGGACAATTACTGGAAGAGCCTGAGGGAGGAAGGAAAAGCAACCGGCTGATTCAGGCAGAAGGCAGGAGAGTGTACAAATTGTGCTCTTTAAGCTGTTAAAGTGTTGAAATCAGAATAGTGTCATTTCGTAGCTCTCCTCTTCACTGGGCAGAAACAGCAGTAGGGGATTGGGTAACAGTGGGAGATAGGGTCTACCTTGGCCAGAGGTTCCCAGGAGTTAAGAGTTTATAAACCCATTACTGTCGAGTCCATTCCGACTCATAGCAACTGTATAGGACGAAGTAGAACTGCCCCACAGGGTTTTCAAGGAATGGCTGGTGGATTTGAACTGCCAACCTTTTGGTTAGCAGCCTGAGTGCTTAACCACTGTGCCACCAGGGCTCCAAGAGCTTATAAGGTAATGGGATGTGTGACTGAGAAATATTCTAGAAATGCCCTTGTTAAAGTCCTCTTCAAGAGACTCATCATTTGCTTGAGGGAAGTTTAGGGCTGGAGTCCCTGGCTGTACAAATGGTTAAGTGCTAGGCTACTAACCTAAAGGTTAGCGGTTCAGACCCACCCAGAGGTGGCACAGAAGGAAGGCCTGGTGATCTGCTTCATCATAGCCACAAAAACCTTATGGAATGCACTTCCATTCTGAAACACATGGGGTTACCATGAATCGGAATCAACTTGATGGCAACTGTTTTTTTTGGCTGGGGTTTAAGTCCACTTTGTTTAATGTCAGGGGCTGGGATTAAATGATTAATAATAATAATAGTTACAACAATAGCTGACCATATATTGAATATTTGCTGTTCTAAGCACTTTATGTATATTAACCCATTTAATCCTCACAACAGTCCTATAAGGTTGTTACCCAAGAGAAAAGGAGGGCACAGAGAGGTTAAGTAAGCTGCCCCAGGTCACACAGCTGCAGAGGCTTTGCTGGGAAAGCAGTTTTCAATGGGATGAAGGGGCACCTATGTTCTGGATCGGAGGGTTTGTCTGCAGGGATCAGCCATCTCCACTCAGAGGTCCCCCTCTGGAGGGAGGAGGGCCCTTGGCTGACTTCTCCTGGGTCCTTTCTCCTTCCCCTCCGGTTTGTGGCCTGAGGAGAACCCTGGGGGGCTTGCTTCACCATTTGCCTACCTTCCCTGGGCCCTAGGAGGAAGCTGACACAGGCTAACTGAATGCATAACTTTATTAAATAAATGCTTTGTCATGACAAAAGACAAAGATCAAGGAGTAACATAAATTATAAGTTGAATAAATAGTATACAGCAATCTTCACTTTTTAATAAAATGTGAGATCCTCTGTTTTTTTTTATTTTCTTAAGTATGAAATGCTAAATAGGAGCTGAGCTCTTCCGCATTCAGGCAATTTTTTTTTCCACTTTTTTTTTTCCACAAACTGCTTTTGTTTGTTGGTTTTTAAATTTTTCCATCCTTTTCACCAGTCAAGATTATGAGCATTTATTTAAAAAAAAAAAATTGAAAACAAAAAAGAGGAGAGAACAAAGCTATGGTATGTATGTATGTCAAACTATAAAGAAGTACAGTAATATGTGCTGTGGTTATTGCTGTCCTTAAAAAAAAAAAACCAGTCGGCAACTCGGAATCTGAAGAATCTTGTCTGACAACTGTGCTATCCATGTGGGCTACTGTGTGATGGTGGTGGTGGTGGCAGATATAGGATTCAGGCTAGTGACCAGGGACCAGAGAAGCAGGGTGAAGGGGCGCAGGGAGCTGGAAACCCCTTCCCCTCTGACCCTCCTGCCTTCCCTTTCCCCATCCAAAAGGAGTTAGAGAGGAGGCCAGAGTCTGTGGAAATGGCTAAACTATATACTCCGTTAGAAAACCAAGAAAGCGTTTTTTAAAAAAAGAAACAAAAAACCTAAAAGAAAAAAAAAAGTGGAGAAACAGTGCAAAACAACTCTTGCACTTTAGTGGTTTTAAAAATAAAGACAGTACAACACCCAGGTTGCTGGTTGGTAAAACCCCCGTGCCCTGGTCCAACCACTTTTCAAAACGTGGCCTCCTTTCTTAGAAGCCAAAATGTTCCTCTTGGAGACCAGAGGGTTTCTTCTCCTTGGCCCACACCTCACTGAAGTGCCCATTCTGAACTGGCGCCCTCTAGGGGTCTGAGTGGATGGAGACGGGGGAACAGATGGCCCCACAATGAGGGGGGCTTGGTGGTTACCCTGGCAGTCCTGTTGCTGCTAAGGAGCTAGGAAGTGGGGGACAGTGGTTGAGGGCCACCTCCCCCAGTGGAGGTTAACCCTGTGGGGTTACCATGGAGACCACAGAGGGGGTGATGGGAAAATGGGGCAAGGGAAGAGGAGGTATGACCACACAGGGCCTCCCGTGACTGCCTTCCTCCCCTGTGGGGCTTCAGTGTCTCCAGGCCTGTCTGTCTAGGCCTGGCTGTCGGTGAAACTATTGAGTCTCTTCCTTCCCAGATGCCTGGCTTTGCCTGGGTGGGTCAGAGCAGGCCAGGGGAAGGAGGATCCATGCTGGCTAGGCCTCCCTCAATTACCTGGCAGTAGTGGGGAAAGACAGAGGTGTCTTCTCCACACTGGAGTGAGGGGGTCAGAAGGAGGATGAGAAGAGACCTCCAGTGTCTCTTAGATGGGGAGCCGTGGAAGGATATTCTGATAACCTGAAGTCTAAGGCCTTCAGGTGAGCAGAGAGTTGGCCAACAGCCAGCCTGCAGTCAAAGAGATACCCGCTCAGGACTTACATCCTCACACCATCTCAAACTTGCCTTCCCTCCTGCATGCAAAGGGAAGAGATTCTATCTTTCCTTCAATGACTCCCTTCCCATGGTCTTGTGCCTCAGGCTCAGGTCTGGCTTCCCATTTGGGAGGGTTGGTTCCACCTGTCCATGAAGTTCCAGCTTCCTGTAGGAGTGGTCAGCTGCCCAGAAACACCCCCTGCAAGCACTGACTCAGTCACAGGTTTGGGTCAGTAGGCATGAGCTTGGAACTCTCAAGAGTCTGGCTGAATTAAACCAGGTCATTATCCCCTACCTTGTGGCTGACAGCAAAGAAAGAGCCAATGTAAGGGGCAGAGGCCCATTCAAAATCCAGCAAACATTGGGGAAAAAGAGGGAGCCCCCTCTTAAGAATCAGGTCCAGGCCTTGGGAGGGTTGGGAGGGCGTATGCAATTCCTGGCTCAGTCTTTTCTTAGGGTGAATGGCACCCTAGTATCCACTTGGCAGATCTCAGTTAGAGGACTGCTCAAGATCCAAAGAAAGAATGGGCAGAAGAGTAAGGTGGTAAAGGTTTAGGATACTGGCCTAAGACATCTAGAAATGTGAGTCAGGGTTTTGGGGACAGTTATGCAGAGAGATGGGGCATGCTGACATGGCAGGTCAGTAAGTCCTCACTGCTGCCTTCCCCATCTGGCCCTTTGTCTCATGAAGATTGGCCACCTCTCCCATCCCCAGCCAACTGTCCTGTCCAGGGGAGTAGGAGACATCCCCCAAGTTCCACAGTGGTACGCTTTCCACTAGTTGAAATAGATTTGCTTCTTTGCCCCAGGTTCAGTGTTTGAGTTGGCTTCCACTGTGTCATGCCATCAGGTAAGAGTGGAGAGCATGTCCACAGAGAGTCTCCTTTGCCAGTTCAAGTCCCCTTTCCAGGAAGGCTATCTCCAGCCTTAGAGGACGGCCCCAAGGCCACCCATCAGTTGAGAAAGTCAGTGGAGAATGGGATTTTTCTTGGTTCAGAATCTGGCCGCCAATGATGGCTCCCCCTGAATCATCCATTCCCTGGTTATCCTGGTCCTTTCTTCCATCCTCCACCCAAGGGAGGAAACAGGGACTGGCCAGACTGGATGAAGAGCTGGAAAGACACTTTGTTCTCAATCCCTCATTGCAGGCTGAAGGTGGGCATCTGCGCACATAGTCTTGTCCCTTCAAAAGCACGCCAGTCTCTACTGATCCTTGCTCCCTTCCAGCTTCTAACGTCCAGAATCCACCTAATGTTTCCCACCTTCCCTGACTCTATGGCCTGGATTAAGTTCATTTCTATTTACAATCAGTTTCCCCATTTTCATCTCTCCTTTCTCTTGAATCCCAGAGGGCTTATATGGTGGGAAAGCCAAGCAAGGTTCTATTAACTTTGTCCTGCTTTCTGTTGGCTTTGTTCCAAAGCTAGAATGGGCAGTCAGCCCTCTGTTTCTCAAGTTTTGTGTTCCTCCACTCCCTCTACCCTGGCCTGAACCATCAATTTTACTCTGTTCCTTATATTTAAATGATTCCCCTTCTATCTCCCTCTTTGCATCTCTCTTTTCAATCTCTCTCCTGCTCTGCCAGCGTGAAGACCAAGAGAGGCTTTCAAAATGTAGGCTCTGTCCAGATGAAATGAAAAAGGTGGTGGGGCAGGATCAGTGGGTCAAACCTGGACCTGTTGAGCTCTTATTGGTGTGATATTCAGAGAAAGTTACTTCCTGATGGTTTGAAGACTAACATGGGATGTATTGGGGACATAGTGTATGTACCATTGAGTGCTGGCATCTCCCTGGCATGGTGGCACACACATGTATATATGAACACATGTGTACATGGGAGATCATTAAAAAATCCAATAGTCTGTCCTATAAAGCCTTGATTAGAAGCAGGTAAAATTGGTATTATGAATTGTATTAGGAGAACTGGGTTCTCCTGGTTTACGCAGAATGAGGACACTCCTCAATGCCCCATAGGAACTACTTTGAAAAGTTAAGGCAAACCATTGAAAGAAAGGAAGGAAGAAAGAAAAAAAAGTAGATTTATATGCCTATATATGACTATATGGAGCCTTGTAGATAAACACAGGCCCACACTTTTTTTTTCACCTATGCTCCCCCACGGAGGCTGTACTAGCCATGGATTGAATGAAGTGAGGGGCTGAAACCACATACTTGAGCATGAGTTTTTCATCACCCTGGAGGAATGAGTCTTTCCAATATTGGGGTGTGTATTGATTTCTAAAAGTCTGTATTGGTGAAGGGGGAGGGTTAGCATAGGCACCCATATTTAATATTTATATATCTGTCTAGGAAAATCTATCTAATATCACTCAGTTATTACTTTGCTATTAAAGGAATGGAATGCATTTTTGTTTTTATCCATTTTGGGGAGAGAAAACACCTTACTGGGGCAAGGGGAGAGGAAGGACAGGGGTCAAGCCATCCAAATCACTGGCTGGAGGAGGAGATAGATGCAGGAGAGGCATCGACATGGTTTTTTACTTTTTTTTTTTCTCCTTTCTCCTACTGACCAATCCAAACTGGGAAAGCTCCAAGTGTGGCACCAAATGCCACATCTTGGGCCACACCTCTCCCCATCTCGGCCAGGGCTGGACACAAAAGATGGACCCGACCGTAGTCCCAGTGACCTTTCCTTCCGGCCCGCTTCCTTCTTTACCTTCCTGAAACTCTAATTGCCTTTCCTTCTCTCCTAGTCATGTGTTTGCTTTCCCGCTCTGTCACTCTGTCTCTCGTTCTTCCTCTCTTCCCTTCCCTGTTTGTTCAACTTGCCTCAAAAAAAAACAAAAAAGAAAACATTGTAAAGGGGGTCTCCTTAGCTTTTCATGTCTCTGTTGTTGCCACTTTCAAAGTTGAGAACTTGCTAGAGATTCCGAGGTCCTCAGTTTCCTCAAATAGATATATATATTTTTTCCCTTAAATGAGATGAAATGAGTGGCATCCTAGGGTGAAGGGAGGCGCTGGCTGGAGTTGGGACTGGGGGTGGGATGGGGTGAGGGAAGGACAGGGAGGGGACGCATCACTCAATGTTGCTGCCGTCAAAGGCGTGGCACTGAAAGTCCCCGTCGACATACTCCAGCCCGGGCAGCTTCATCCCGTACTTGTCCACGCACCAGCAGATGCCACGTTTGCGGCCACGGGAAGGCTTGCACTGGGTTGGGGAGAACAACAGGCAGTGAGGGGGGCTGCACCCCAAGGCTCTGCTCCTGCCTGGTCCTTCCTCTTCCCTACCCCCAGGTAGAACCCTCATCCCAGAATGTTGGGGGGGTTATACTCAACCCTTGGGGGTCTGGTGTCCCCATTTCACGGCAAGGGCCCAGGGAAAAATGTGAATTTAGGTAATCTGCCCTTGGCTACCTTCCACAATCTCTTTTTTATATTACACTTTCAGGGCCCTCCAACCTGGAATTCTCAAAAGATTCTCAAGAGAGCTATGTGATCTCATATAGCAATAATAGTAATAATAACAGACGACATCACTTGTACGGCTTTATCATGTGTTAGAGACTAATTAAGCACTTACTATATAGTGGGTACTGTTCTAAGTGCTTTACAAATATTAACCTATTATTCCTCCTAATTGTGTAAGGTGGGTACTATTATTCCCTATATTACACAGAGGCACAGGATAAATAAACATTCAGTAACTGGGGTAAGGGGACGCAGCTAGTAAGCGGCAGAGCTGAGAATCGACCCAAGGCAGTCTGGCTCTTAGCCACGAACTTAGATCAGGGGTGCCCTGAAGGCAGGGGTTCTCAAAGTGTGGTCCCTGGACCTGCAGCATCAGCATCATATGGGAGCTTGTTAGAAAATCTCAGAGTTCATCCCAGACCTAGCTATCAGAAACTCTGCGGGTTGGGCCCAGCAATCTGTGTTTTACCAAGCCCTTCAGGTGATTCTGATGCCCTACAAAGTGTGAGAACCACTGTCTTAAGGTAATGTGTACCATTTTAATAGGCTAAGGATTACTGGTTAAACCTGCAGCAGGGTTGCCTCAAGTGTGGCTTGGCTGTGTACCACATGAAATGACTTCAGGTGGTACATGGAGAAAATACATATTAAAAAGATGTATATATATATCAGCAGAGAATTTAAGTAGCACCTAAAACATGTGATGTGATGCAGTAACATAAAGATTCCTCTTTAAATGAATTCATGTAAATACAGCGAATCCATTAACATTAAGTAGATTATAGAGGGGATGGGAAAACTGCGCTATGTGAATGGATGCTGGAGGTCTGGAAAACACTGCATCCTTTGTGGTAGAAGTCTCAGGCGCTTGTTCGAGGGCAAGGTCTCCTGGCAGGTGCCATTTCAGGACCCCTCTGGGCCTGGGAGCCCGGGACAGGGGACGTACCTGCTTTCTCTTGTAGAATCCTTTGCGGTCACAGTTGGGCAGGTAGACAGCACGGGGCACCATGCGAGGGCTGGCTTTGAGCTCCTGCAGGGACGCTTCCATGTGTCTGCGGCAGGGGCCCTGTGTGTGAATACGAAGGGATGAGAGGTACGTGTGGGACCGAGGTGGGAGCCACCCAGATGTGCAGGGGCCAAGGGTCTGCAGTGTGAGAGCCCGCAGGAAAGCCCCACTTTTTGTCCCAATCAAAGATCTTGCCTCCCTCTCACCTGTCACGTGCCCTGGGGAGGGTGTACGACACCTGCATTTGGCCAGGTGCAGAAGCCATATTGTTCCACCGGTCTTCTATGCTGCCCCCGCCCCCCACCCCCCACATTTCCGTTTTGCTGAGTCATTCAATTCAGAGGTGGCCCTCTCTGGATGCTCCAGAGAGGATGCTCAGCCTCTGCCTAGGACTGGACAGAGCTCTGGGCTTGCACACCTGATGTGTGGCTGCTGTTGCTGGCTGGCGGTGACTTTCCTTAAATTAGCACTACCTTCACTCATGCTCCCGTGTGCAAGCTCTTGGTCCTGATAAATGCTGCTGTTGTTGTTAGCTGCTATTAAGATGCGTCTCCCCCGCCCCCCACCCAGCAACCCCCTGCATGACAGAAGGGAAATGCTGCCCCGTTCTGTGCTATCCCCATGATCAGCTGGGGACTGGACCGTTGTGATCTACCGGGTTTTTGTTGGCTGATTTTCAGAAGTAGATCCCCAGGCCTTTCTTCCTACTCTGGCTTAGTCTCGAAGCTCTGCTAAAATCTGTCCATTATTATAGCAAAACACAAGCCGCCACTGATAGAGGGGTGGTGGCTGTGCATGAGGTGCATTGGCTGAGAATTGAACCCGCGTCTCTTGCATGGAAGGTGAGAATTCTACCATGGAACCACCAATGCCTCACCCTGATAAATGTAACCTCTGAAAATTCTCCTTGCAAATCCTAAGGAGAGCTACCACTACCACAGCAAGTGGTAGGTCTTCGGTTGTTGGATGCTGTCAAGTGGATTCCCACTCATAGTGACCCCATGTGACAGAGTAGAACTGTCTCATAGGATTTCCTAGACTGTAATCTTTATGGAAGGAGTCCTGGTGGTGCAGTGGTTAAGCACTTGGCTGCTTACTGAAAAGTCAGCAGTTTGAATGTGCCCCTGGGGAGAAAAAACCTGGCAATCTGCTTCAGTAAAGATTACAGCCTTGGAAACCCTATAGGGCAGTTCTACTCGGTCCTATAGGGTCACTATGAGTTAGAATGGACGGGAGGGCAATTTATTTTTGGTTGATCTTTATGGAAGCAGATTGCTGGGTCTTTTGTTAGGTGTTGCCTAACCCCCTCTTGCTGCACAAATGCCCCTTGAGTTCCTGGCAGACAGAGGCTGCTGGGCTGGGAGACAAAGGGAGCTGTGGGGCGGTCCTCTGGACTCACCTGCTCAGACTCCTGTCTCATCTCTGGGGCTACGATGACGCGGGGGTGGGCAGTGTTCTCCGCTCCACCTACGAACTTGGACTGGGTCAGCTTCTTCCTGCGGTCCTTCTTCACTGCCTCCGCCTTCAGCTCCGAGATGCGGGTGTGCTTGGGCCGGAAGATTTTGGGGGAGTAGGTCTCCTCTGCCATCTCTGACGTGGTGGGCTCCTCGTGCTCACGTGAGTCTCTCTCTGCTGGAAGAAGTGGGCAGAGGATCAGCCTCCAGAGTCTGGGCTTGGAGGTTTGGGGTGGGGTGGGGGGGTAATAAAGGCTGAAGTAGACGCAGCCTCTGCCCTCATGAACCTTACCAGACTGGGGAAAGCCAGGAAACAAGAACCAGGGAATAAGCTTCAACCAGCATTTAAATGGTGAGACGTAGCTGGGATGACTGGGGTCAAGAACAGCAAGTCTAGGAAGACTTCATGAACTAGAGGAAACTTGAAAATGTTGTACTGATTTTTAAGGGGAAGTTTGACAGAAGGAAGAAGGCATTCTGGAGGCTGGAAGGGGGAGGAACGTGGTCTGAGAACTAAGGTGGTGGTCAGTTGGATTGCTTGCCAGGGAGATGGCTAAGTAGATGGGGCTGAGATGTAGGAACAAAATCTAGAGGCCCGTGCTAACAGGAAAATAGGGGACAGCCGAGGTATGGACTAGAAAGGTCACATTTTTCCTTAGTTGGGTCTTTGTGCTTTCAGAACTGCTGGGAGCTGAGATATATTTGGGCCTGGGCAACGGGGGCAGGGGGGTGCTGGGGGTTTGGAAGTGGCTGGGGAACATCATGAAGAACAGGAGAAACGGACGTGGGGGATGGTAGAACCAGAAATATGCCCATGGAGGGGAACAGGGCAAATGGGACTGGGAGGTCTCGCTCCCTGCTCTGGCTCAGAGCTGGCTCTGTGCTCTGGGCCCTACACGGCCGGGACATTACTCAGCTCCAGGCAGAGCTGGGTGACAGCTGGTTGAGGCTGGAGAAGTTATATATAGGAGTGGCTTGGTGACAGTCTATACTTAGCTGACTTATGACCTTTAAAGAAGTAGGACTTTGCTCATTTATTTGTTGATCTGTTAACTCCACCCTCCCCTAGACTTTTTCTTGGGTCCACCGATTTCATTTAAATTCTTATCTCATAGGCACCTTCTCTGGGACCCCATTTCTCCTCTTAGCCCCTTGACTCCACGAGCTTGGGTATATGCAAAGTGGGGAGACCGTAGGTTGCTGTTCCCAGGAGGGCAGGGTGTGGCCAGAAGGCTCATTGGTGAGACCAGGTGTAGGGGCTCAGTGGGGGCAAGGAGGCCGGATCTTCATTGCCCTCTTTTCAAGCACTGCCCAGAAGAACTGGGGCTTGGGGGTGACCCTAGATAACTAAGACGGGGTGAAGGAAAATCCCATTCTCCCCCACTTCCACATCCACTGGGACTGGGATGCCCAGGAGGGGGGATGACAAGAGAGTGGGGCCAGGAAGGAGTTGGTGCAAAGGAGCTTTTAGAGAACAGACTGTATTGTGACCCCGGACTCTGGCGTAGAACCTGACTGCTGAGCCCTCGCACCCCCACCTGGGGGAAATTCCAGGTGTGTGTGAGGGGAGGCAGTCAGAGACCTGGCCTCACCTGGTCAGGATGGCAGGTGGCAGGAAGCACCTAAGCACCTGTTTCTCTCTTGGCTCAGGATTTATCAAGCTGAATTAAATAAGTATCCGGTCTTTAAGGCCCTGGCAGGGAAGTCCCTCCAAGGGTTTGCGGCGCTCCGGGTGGTTAGTGTGTGTATTTATTTACAGGAGGGGAGGGGAAGTAGTTATTAGAGGTGGGAGGATGTGTATGAGGGGGGTCCACTTTGCCACCCAAGTAGCAAAGCTGTGGACAGGCTATCCCTGAGCAAAATGCAATATGTGGATCCCTTTTTGGCCTTTCATCCCCTCTCCCAGCCGTGTCCTGGTGTCCCCAGTGTCTTCATTCTACTTTATGAGAACCTGCTGTGATGATTAATCAGCATGATGATGATAGGTGCAATGCTGCATTCTAGGGATTAGTTAAGAGTGATGTTTGGGGCTAAGCCAACTTTTCCTGGTTGTGGGACAAGTTAGAATGAGGGTGAGGATGCAGCGGGGAGCATGGCTGGTATTGGGGGCCTCTGCAAACCGAAAGCCTAGGACTCTGTTATCTAGAATACAGCTCCAAAGCTGAGGCTCAAGTCTTTGGGGGAGAGGGGATGGGGAAAGAAAGAGCTAACCATTGCAAAGATGGGTTGTTGGGCCCATCTTGAGACACTTCACTCACCCTCTCTGGCCATTAGCAAGCATTCTAATCCTCAAAAAATAACTGGCCAGGGGGCAGGGCAAGAGATGGTTGCCACTGAAAGGCTGGCAGCATTGCGGTGGTGCACGGCCAAACCCCTTCCCCAATCCTGATTGTAGCCAGATCATTTTAGAGGTAAGAGGGCTGGGGTGGGTGCTAACCACTGAGTGAAGAAGGACAAGCATCTCCTTCAGTGAGCTGCTCCAGCCTGGCCCAGACAGCCAGCAAGCTGTTCTCAGGAGCATCCGTGGAGCTGGACACCCAGGGCTTATCTCTTCAAAGGGAAAGAGCCCAGAAAGCTGCCTCACCTCCAAGGGATGGTTACCTCAGCTCTGGCATCCTTTCAGTAATCTCCCTGTGCCCAAGGAGAAACAGGTGTGTATACTTATCCCAGTGGTGTTCTTTCTAGTTCTTAAAGACTTCTGGAATGAGTGTGCCATTCCGCCCTCCTCTGGCCCCTTATTTTGTGGGTCCTTTTAGTCAGAGAGGTCCTCCTCCAGGTACCATTTTAGCTTGTTTTTTCTCTCTTTGGCCTTTGTAGAGATGGACGCTCCTCCCCTCCCAGATCAACAGCGCTTCTCAAGACTCTTTTACTTTTTAGGCTTTTTCCAAGTTGTGCTGTGGCCCTACCCTTAACTGTTAGTCATCCTTCCTTGGGAGCTGGGACTGTTGACAACGGTTCAATAAACCTTGGGGTCAGTTTACTTTGACCTCTCTTGGCCTTTTCTTTGAAAGTGTTCAAGCATTGCCCTGGGGCCAAACAACGAAGATACTGGAAAACAGCATGTAGATTCTTGTATCTTTCTTCAAGGAACTTAAGACAATTTTGCAAACCCTTTCTCCTTCCACCAGCCTCCCCCAGGTGGGGCTCCTGAGGGCATACCCTCCCCAGTTTGCAACTGGCTGCTTTTGAAGGGCAGGCTTAATGTTTTGATATGCCTCCCAGTTTTTGGTGCCACCTAACCCTGTGGGACCTATTACTTAGGCAGCAGAGAGTCGAGTATCAAAGATACTAATCAGGGTCTTGTGGTCACCTGTAGGCTCCAGCGAGACAACGGAAACTTGGAGGGGAGCCAGTGCAGAGCCACGAAGATTAAAGGGCTGGAAAGTAAGACTGGAGCTGGAGTGCCAGGGCCAGCTAGCCCGACTCAGCTGCTCTGTGGCCGAGTCATAAATAGGCTTTTAATTTTGGAAGGGTTTAAGTTTTAGATAAAATGAGAAGGCACAAGTGGACTGGCTACTCCTGACCTATTTCATCAACAGAAAATGGACCAAAGTTGCAGAAGGGATTCAGGTAGGATATGAGGGAGGACTTCCTGGTAAAGGTTGCTCCACACGCGAACAATCAAAGGTACTTAACACTGAGCTCTGGAACCCGTTTCGCAAACAGGTCAGTACCCCCAAATGGCCAGTAGGTGACGCAGGAGACCGATGCCCACACACCATGTCCCAAGGCTTGTTTCTAGAGACTGTAAGCAATTTTAAAATCTGAAATTTGTGTGCCTCCCTGTCCTACTTCTCTGAGGGTCATGCAAATCGTCTCCCTCTCCCTGTGTGTCTCCAGCATGCATTAAAAAGCCAGGAAGATGGACAAGTGAAGATTGGAAAGAACTCATGTGAGGGGAGGGTGGAGAAGGCAGGTGTGGGTGCTGGGGGCTAGGATGGGGGTGAGGGGACAAGGCTTATCTGCACAAAACTCCCTGCTGTGTCTGTAACCTGCAACTGAAAAATTAGGGAAGAGACACATATCCCAGAACTCGCTCCTATCTCTAGTTGCCATCTTAAGAGGATTCTGCAAAGGATGGGAAATGTGGTAGATTTCCCCTCCTGGAAGCTATGGAAAAAGCAGTTGCACTGAGCTGATTCCAACTTATGGTGACCCCATGTGTGTCACAGTAGAACTGTGCTCCTCAGAGTTTTCAATGGCTGATTTTTCAGGAGTAGATTGCCATGTGCCTCTGGGTGGACTTGAACTGCCAACCTTTCTGTCAGCAGCTAAGGGTATGAACTGTTTGTACCACCCAGGGACTTCAGAAGTTATGGAGGGACCTTTAATCTCATGATATTTCCCAAGTGGCTAAGGAAGTGGGGCTATGTGATTGTCCTGATATTTACCTTTGGGGTGGGTTGTGGGTTCTATCCCCAATCCTTCCCAACCTGTCCCAAGCCCCAGCCATGTTAGGGTGGCCAACTCAGTTCCTTCTTCATTCAGAAGGCATTCCAATCACACTGGCGCAGTGGCACCCACAAATGCACATAACAGGTACATTGGCCCCTCCCCGCAACAACATGAACACGTGCTTGAGGACTATACCATTCTCCGTGTCCCAGCAAACATAGAGAGTGGCGGGTGCAGGCCCAGCTGCTATGGACCCAGAGGTGTTGTGGGGTGGGCAGGGTTACACACAGCACAGTGCATAATGCATACACCCTACCCAAGCTCAGTCATTCTCTCCAAACCCACCCTCTTGCTGCTGATGCTCTCTTGCAGGGGTAGGAAGGTTCACTAGCAGAAGCAGGCACATACTCTTAAGAAGTAGTCTGACTCCACCCTGCTGCCTTGTCTCAGCAATGGGTGGGTCCAGCCAGGGACCTGCTGCTCCCTGAAATCTAACCTTCCATCCTGGGGCTTAGTCATGCCCTGGCACCATTAACAACCTGGTCCTGGGCTGGTGGGAGTCTCCTACTTTATCCTGACCTCATAATCACACTTAGGAGGAAACCGGGTGGCCTGGATATTGTGACTTGGCTTAAAGAAATTGAAGAAACTGAGGTGTCGTCGATCAGAATTCACAGCCCAGAAAGAATGTAAGGCTTTGCCAGGCCACCTGGATGGGGACAGGAAAGTCTCTAGCCAAAAGACAAGGTGGGGACCCCGAGAATCTCTCTAAAAGAAATGAAAAGGGGAGCTGGGTTTCCTCTGGCTGTCATTCTAGCTGTGGAATTTAAACTCTAAACTTCTTAAGGGTGGAGCTTTGTCATTTATCTTTGTCTCTCCAGCATATGGTATTCAATAAATATTCTTTAAATGGAGAGAGGCAGGAATCTGCCCAAGAGACAGAGAGAAGTAGGTCTGGAAGCATTTCTGTAACAGAAGCTGGGGCAAGTTAGAGCTCAGTGGATGTTCTGAGAGGTCATCTAATCCATGCCCCCGCCTTTAAGCACAATAACTCTGCCACAGAAGGGAGAGGGCAGGCAGAGAGATGGGCATCGTGAGAGCAAGAAAGAAGTAGGCGTCCCCTGGACTTACTGATTTCTCTTTGGTCTAAGGCTGTGCTGTCCAATATGGTGGCCTCTAGTCACATGTAGCTATTTAAATGAATAAATTATTAAACAAAATTGAAAACTGTTCCTCTGTTGCTCTGGACACATTTCAAGTGGTCGATAGCCAAATGGCTCATGGCTACCATGTTGGACAGTGCAGATGTAGAACATTTCCATCATTGCAGAAAGTTCTACCGGACAGTGCTAATCTCAGGCACTGATCGCTGCCTGGGTAGGGATGAAAATAGTAAGGCCCAGACTAGATGCTGCATCCCCGGCCATCTTGCCCCATTTTCTAGCCAAACTGCAGCCTCCTGCTCTTTGCTACAACATGAGACTTACGGGAGAATAATGAACTGGCTGCTCACTGTTTAAAAAATGTAAGACATGTCTCAGTCTCCCGAAGTCTGACCGTTCCCGAGCTGTGGATGCCAAATGACTCAATTACATTGTGTGGACGTGTGTTTATGTGGAGAAGGCAAGGATGGGCTGTGGAACCTTCCAGGGGAGCTGCCGTGTCCCTCCTCCTACCCTGTCCATCTCTGGCCAGCGTCTGCCTTCCCCCGTCTCTCTTGGAAGACACTGTTTTCTTTTCCTCTGTGGTCAGTGACAGACGAGCATGTTCTGGGCTCTTTTTAACCCGAATTATGGGCTGAGAAGGAAACAAGCACTGATCTTCCAAGAGGAAAACACACCCAAACAACCATCATCCGAAGGAACAGTCACAAGAAGGGAGGCGGGCCGGGGGAGGACACTGGAGGGGAGTCTCAATGCCATGGGAAGGATGGTGGGGAGGCGGGAAGACTCAGAGTCTTCCTTGATGAGCCACTTAGTAGCTCCCTCCCATTTTTGGGAGAGTTAAAGTGGTTTGGTGTTCTAAACCAACAGTGAAGTTGGCCAACATAGGAAGGTAACATCTCTAGCCTATCTATTGATATTGTTTTCTTTATCCTGACCAAGAAATAAAGACACCATACAGCATAGTCGATAAACATTAAGAATCAGGATACAGACTGCCTAGGTTCAAATCCCAGCTCCACTACAGAATGGGTACACCATGCAGTGCATGTTACTTCCCCTCTCTTTGTCTTGGTTTTTCCATCTGAATTACGGTGAGGAAAACAATAGCCCCTTCTGCATAGGATCATTATGAGGATCAAATGAATTGATATGCACTAATTAACTCTTAGCACAGCCTCTGCCTTTGTAGGTCTCTGCTGCTATTCCAATCATCGCCTCCCTAATTCTGATCATCAATTAAAAATGTGGTCTCTGGTGTCTACTTTTACACCACAAAATCTAAGGCTCCTTGGACTGCAGGAAGTTCCACCAGTGTAATGGAACTATTTTTGTCTCCAGGGAGTCTTATACTGTCAACCCCAGGTTGAAAAGGACTTTGCACAAGTGCTTTTGGGAACCAGTCCCCAGAGAACTCACCCCAGGTGTTCTTCCCTCTGTCTAAGCCCATTCCTTCATGCTCCATTAAAGCACCAGGTCTTCTTCCCTAAGATGGAGACACAAAAGACCCACCATCTTCCACAATGTAGATGTGATGGAGTCAAGTTGGTGACACTGGCCCAGAGTGAAAGGATGGGTCCCACTTACCCATCCTCCCCTGTCCAGGGACCAGGGATAAAGGTGCCTCCTCATTGCTTTCTAGGTCAACCTAGGATTCAGGGTTGTGACTCCACTGCACATTTCTTGGTCCCTGGGAGGGAGTTAGTGATACACTTATACACAGGAAATATACACTTATGTACAACTCCCAAGATTAGTAAGTATCTCTAGCCAAGTTTCTCTAAGAGTCGAACAAGGGCCAGCGTGCTCAGTAGAACACAATGTCTGCTCCTCGTGCATACCCTAAATGAGAAGATAATGGGGTGGCCGGGTGGGAGCTGGGAACAACCTCTGAATGGAAGGGGTTGGGCCTGAAGAGGCCAAGGAAGCCCTGGGCCATTTCCTGAGACCTGGAGACATTTCTACTCATGACTCATCACAACTTGGGCTACCAGAGGCTCATTCAGAACATTACAATTAGGCAGATGCCTTCCCCTCAGAGTCCTGGATGACCAGGAAGGGGGTGGCAGGGATCAGGTAGCGCTTTCTCCTCTTTCTCCTGGGTCACCCTAAGAACAGAGGCTGAGTCCAAGGGAGTGGGGCCTGGCAACCAAAGCTCAGACTCTTCCTTTTTGACTGGGGGCAGGAGGAGAGCATGAAGGCAGTGGTTCCCTTCTAGGTGAGGGAGGAGCTCCTAGTGGCCTCTGTCCTGTCCAATATGGCCTGCAGCCACTAGTGACGTGGCTACCGATGGCTTGAAATGTGGCTAGTGCGGCAGAGGTGCTCAATTTTCAAATCTATTTAATTTTAATTAAATTTTAAAACTGATACTCAGTTCGGTGAGTGGAACACTTTTAAGTATGTTTGGAACAACCTGGCTATGTGAATCTACTTTTTTACCAGTACATTTTGTGAAATCTAAATATAGATCGAGTATTTTCGATGAAAAATCCGTGTTCCTTTTCAGATGTGCTGTGAGTGTAAAGTACACACCGAATTTCAAAGACTTAATAAGAATGAAAAAATGTAAACTATCTCAAACTTTTCATTTTGAGTACATGTTGAAATGATATTTTGGATCTACTGAGCTGAAGTATATTATTAAAATTAATTTCACTTGTGTCTTTTTTAACCTTTTTAAAAATGTGGCTTTGAGGAAATTTAAAATTGCATAGGTGGCTTTCATTATATTTTGATTTGACAGCGTTGTTCTAAAGGAACCGGAATGGAAGTCATCTTTGCTGGAGTGCAAAAGAGAATTTACAGTCGTGATGGTATAATTAAATAGCTCAGGATAACTAAAGCCCACATAAAACATCTCCCCAAACCCACAGAGGTCACCTGGGGGCCGGATCTGAATGCAAATTCAGTTGAGGCCCTGCTTCAAGATGTGGCAAGAGAAAGGGGCTGGTACCGAAGGTTTAGGTTGAGGGGTCAGAGACGAGATGAAGTATTTTCTTTAAAATTCTCCTAGGGTTCACCTGGTGGACCTAACCTACTGGGAGGAAGGGATTATCTTCTCTGCCTCCTCCTTAAAACCAAAACCAAACCTGTTGCCTTCGAGGTGATTCAGACTCATAGCGATCCTATAGGACAGAGTAGAACAGTGGAGTCACTAGAGGGGTATAGGGGGTGCAGCCCACACCAGGTGACACTGTCAGAGAGGGCGACACTGAAATGACTGTCTAGAAAATTTTTGTGCAGTGTTTTGGCAGAAATTTATTATTTTTTATAAAAATATCCCTGTAGTTAGGTATAACAACAAAAACATTTTTCATAAGCCCAATTTACACGTATCAGTATACCTACAAGGCTAAAACTCGATGCTAATTTACTTTTTGAACCTTCTAATGCACTCTGGGTCAGAGCTGTCATTATTACCCAACCACAGTAATGCTTCGAATCACATGGTTTTGTCTGCACCCGCTATAGGCATTCGCCGTTGTTTTCATTGCTTGCCAGTTTTTTAAGTTGCTGATTTTGTTAAATTTTCTGGTGTTTTAGCTATAATATTGTGGTAATTAGTATTTGCGAACCTATATTAATAACTGTTATGAGAATTAAGTAGTAGTTAAAAGAAAAAAAGGACTGATATATGGGAATTACGATTTACGAGTAACAGCAGTACAAAAAAACATTACTAAGGATTCTGTATGGTCTGGTATGGGAGAGCGACCATGGTGGGGGGCAGGTGACACCAACCCTAGTGACTCCGTTTGGTCAGATTAACCAGTGAGCACAGTACGCACCGGCTTACTGTAAGCAAGGTATGCGCTGGCTTCGTTGTGTTTACTTACTGATTTGTAGTGAACAATTTCACATGGGTGAAATTGTGCACTACAGATTAGTTAAGTAAGCACAAGTAAGCCTGTGCATACCTTGATCATTTGGTAATCTATCCCTGACACCACAGGGTTTCAAGGCTGTAATCTTTACAGAACCAGACTACTACATCTCTCTCCTGTGGAGCAGCTGGTGGGTTCGAACCACCGACCTTCCAGATAGCAGACAAGTGCTTCACCACTGTTCCACCAGGGCTCCTTGCCTCCTTCTTATGCATCCCAAAATGAGGAGCCCCACAGCCTTCAGGATGTGTTAGCTGCACTGTCAGTAATTCCTTCAGATCAACCTAAGGCCTCCAGATGCAAATGCTGAAAGAGCTCCAACACACCTGCATATGTTTGACAACAGGGTGACCCTCTTGCTCTCTTCCTTATCAGCTTTTATTGCATATGGTTTTCTCTCTTTCTTGGTGATGCAGAAATTCCCCCAATCACCGCCTACACCCCACCCCACCATACCTCACATGACATCATCCCCGTTGCCCGGCTGGCCTCTGTGCAGTTGGAGGCAGGGTTGCCATGGGAAGCAGACCACTTCTGTGCTGTGTTCTCCTTAGAGACTACTGCCGGATGCACAGCTCAGCCCTCCTGCCTGCCCACATCAGGAGAGTGCCCTGGAGTTCAGGAAATGAGGTTTGGCATATGGGCCAAATACCACCCCTTCACACCCTCCTTGCACCCCTTCCCTGACCAAACCATTGGCCAAAACCAGCCTTCTTTGCAAGACTGCATAGAAAAAGGGACAGAACAGCCTGTGATTGAAAAGAAAAATATAGAGGGAGTTGCCTTCTCCACTTTTGGGGCTACTTTACTCCTTCCCTTACTAACCACACCTAAAACAGAGCACCCCCAAATTCTGAGCCCTTATTTCATCTTCACACACCCCATCATGGCATGAGAACATCTGGTGATGTTTGCACAAGGCCTCCTTGCAGGTTAGATCAGGCCTGGGCCAGCACCCTAGTCACTGGCGAAGGAAGCCAGGTAGAGTGGAACAGAGTCCTCCAATAGATGGAGTTGCTCAGCTCCAGCCCTGTCTCTGCCACCAACCCAGCCACCTAATTTTGGGCAAAAGACTTCCCACTCTGGGCCTCAGTGTCCTCATCTGTACAATGAGAAGCCTTGACTGAGATGATCTCTGCAGGCTCCTTCCAGCTTTAACATTCTTTGGCCAATACCCAGACAATTCCTAGAGAGAAGCTAGGACTAAGCTAAGCTGAGTGGCCAGGCAGGAAAGGCCACTTCCCCTCTTGAAAGAGACTTCCAGTCACTCCTTGGGATTTATATTCAAAAAAGAAAATAAAGAGAAATGACATCATAACAGAAATTATGGAAAGAAATGAAATTGGAAACAAAAGGGATTCTCTAGATATGAGAGGAGAGAGAAGGTAGAAAGAAGACTGCATTGGTGTCCTTGTTTATTATGTGCCTTTGCAAATATGCATAAACCTTATAGCTTTGGGAAACATAGGCAGATGACAGTTTAAGGATGGCCTCTGGGAATTGCAACTTTTGGACTGACTGTAGTGAAATAGCAAAACAAAAACACAAACCCTCTGTTACTACTTGTCTCTTACCGCCACTGCTGTCCCGCCCTCTTCACTTCTGTTCCTGCTCCCTTATTGGTATCCGGTCCATGTATATGTTCTTGTAGTTTCTGGAAGCAGTGGGTCTGGAGTGTAGTGATTCCTTCTCCAAACTTTTATTTTCCACACACACTAAATATCACACAGTTTCATAGCCATTACTTGGGTATAGAGTAAAAACTTTACACAAGTATACCCTCCCCCTCCTGCACTCTCCCAGCCCCTATGAAAGGTACCAGGGCTTCTCCCATGCCCTTTGCTCTAACCCTCCCAGTGACCTCTGGCTTCTGGGGTCAGCCCTGTCCTCCCTCCACAGCTGCAGGCCCACCTGCCTGCTCAAGTCCAACCCCAGCCCCAGGACTAACCAACAGCTGCTCTGTCTCTCTTAGAATGCAAACCCTCAGGGGATGCCTTAGGGTTGGGGTGGGGGATGGAGAAAGGGAAAAAAAAAGAAGAGCAGGAGAGAGGATAAGAGAGGAGGAAAAACACCAATGGAAAGAAAAGGAGCTCTCCTTGCAGCCAACTGTACTTGTTCTTCCAGGCTGAGCTGATGCAGCAGAAAGAGAGAAAGGAAGGGGGAAAAGGCAAGAAAAGTCAAGTTTAAGCACAGTCGCTTGTCTTCCCCACTCCCGTTTTGGTTGGCGCAGGGCACAGCCAGACTTTCAAAGGCTTGTTTCAAAGGGAGGGAGTGCGGGTGGGAAAGGATTCTGGCTCCTTCAGTTTTCCATGAGCTTGTTCAACCCAGACATAAATTTGGCCAATAAACCTAACTCTGGAACTTGCCTTCAACATGGCTTTCGGACCAGGCTTGGAGTTGAAGCCAGGATGATGGAGCCAAACCCCTCCAAGATTCAAAGACCGAATTCATTTTTATTTAGGTAATGTTTCCCCACTCGCCCCAAGTGTATTTTCTGTCCCTCCTTCTCTCCTATTTCTCAATGACGGAACTGAAACCCAGAATTCCCCCCAAACAAGTATAATCTAAAGCTCTGTCCAGGCTCCCTGACTTTCCCCTGGTTTATTTTCCGGGTTCCTCTGGCCCACTGCCTCTTCCCACATGCCTCTTTGCAGGGTCTTTTTGAAGGCACATGCTAGAGTTCACAGGGTAGGGTGGCAAGGGCCCGCTAAACCCAACCTCCCACTCTTCTTTGTCTCCAAGGGATGTCAGGGTGCCTTAGCGCCGCCTTCAGCACACACAGACACTTCTCACTTCCCAAGGTTGATATCTCACCCGCGCAGGACAGACCTTCCAGAACCCCACGAGGGTGCTGGGCGCCTATAAAGCCACAAGGTCCCTTCTCCAAACAATGCCCTGCTCTCTCCACCTTTCTTCGTCGGATAGGCGCTTGGATATTTACTGAGTTTGGCCCAAAAAAAAACTCCCGTCCCTCGCCACCCTCCAACCTCACGCCCTCTGTTTCTATATCTATCTCTGGCCCCGAACTGGCCAAAATAAAATGCAGGGCCAGGCCGACTCTCTCTCGGGTTGCTGAGCAACGCGCCTAGCAAAACACCCATCCAGGCCTGGCCGCCATCTCTTCCTCCCAGAAGCTTTGGCTGCCTGCCACCTTGCTCTCCTCCACTCCTCATTTCTGATTCTAGACATGCATTTTTTTTTTTTTTGGTTAAAAAATATATATATATACATATATATGTACACATACATATACATTATGTGTGTGTACACATATACATACATACATATATATATATATATATATATATATATATATATATATATACATATATATGTAGCAACCGCAGGGAGGAAGGGGAAATCCATTTCGCTCTGCTCATTTTTTGGGGTGTATGCGTTGAGGTTTTTGCGGTGGTGGGTTGGGGCAGGAGATTTGCCTAAGGGACTCACCACTCTCCTTCCTCTGTCCAGTTTTTATCTCCTTAAGAACTGTTTCTGTGCCATCTCCAACTTTTGGGGGACCACCCAACGGTTCTCGAGCTGAAAGGCACTCGCCAGGGGCGCCGGCTCCCATCCCATCAGCTCAAGAGGAAGATGTGGGCCGGGGCCGCCGGCCAAGCTCAGCCAACATGCAACTGCCGTCCTCTAGGCACCTGCCTTTGGTGGGGTAGAGTCCGCGAGAAGCGCGGGGGCGGGCTCAGGAAGGCACACTTAAAGTGGGGGCGTTGAGTAAGGGGCTGCAAAGAAATCTAAAGGGGAGCTTTTTTGGGACAAAAGCTGGGGTGGGGGGTGCGGTGAAGCGCTGTGTGTGGAATAGGTTGCTCTGGAAGTTGGATGCGCCTATTTACTCTTCCTGCAATTGCGCGCGCGTGTGCGCCTGGCGCGCACACCCACCACATGGCTGGCCAAAGAAAAGCAGGCCAGGATGCGGCTGAAGGGATACCTCGCATACTTTTGATGTGACCAGATTGTTACCAGAGCTCTCGCTTCCAAGTCAGGAAATCAATTCAGACCTTTTCCCTGCACTAAACTTTTCCAAATCCACATCTCCCAAGATGAAGGCGGGAGGGACTGCCTTTGAAAAGCGGCTCTTAATAAAAATAATCCCGCAAACTGGCCTCTGGGACCTCTGGGGCCTGCACTTCGCCCTCCTCCTCTTTTTTGCAGACGGCAACCAGGACAGCGACCACCTCTTTCAAAGCTGAGAGGGGCGATCGCCTGCAACAGGCAAAACCCAGCAAAGAAAGCTCTCCTGCCTTTTGTCGAGCGCCGATTCACTCCTCTGCTACAAGATAATGTCTAGTTTGCTCTTAAGAAAACCCCGTACTGGGAAGCTCGTGCGTAACGTTAGGAAAGGCACTGTCCCAGTAAGAATCTGCTCTGAGTAAACGTTATTTAGCCAAATCGTTACCACTCTTGGAGAGAATCAGTAACCAGGTTGTCGTCTCAGAATCCAGACTTTTGTGTATAGTTCATTAAACTTTTTTTTTTAAGAATAACTTACGATCAGGTAACTCCAAAAAGAATTCCGGTCTAAAGGGGCAGAACTACTGATTTAACAAGTATCTCGGTCAATCGTTTAAACCCTAGACTCCCGGCGCCGTGAATTTGGGGGCGGGGCAACTTGGGTGTGGGGTGGAGGCTCCGGGTGCATGGGTTTTCTGTCTCCGCCTCCTTTAATTTGCATTCTGCGTTTCCAGGGCCCCTCGGCGCATTTACACCACGCCCACTTGTGATGGGGTTTGAGAGACTGGGGCTAGGGATGGAGAGGATTAACACAGGCAGATACGGATGTCTGAATCTCCCATCCCTTCTAGCCTCGCAACCGAGTATCCACCTTTCTTCCTAGGTAAAATGTAAATTGGGGAGGGGAAAAAGGAATTCGATTCAGGGACGAAAACCCAGCAAGAACACCGATCCCTCCCTCCTCCTGCCCACCCTCACCGAGCCTAAGATATTCTTTTCCTTCCTGGGAGAAGAAAAAAAAGGCGTTTTGCATTTTAATGTTTCACCATCCACTGCAATCAATCATATCAAGCTAAAAGTAAAGGGCACACGTGGAAAGGGGACCAAAGCCCCTACCCAAAAGGCATTGACTACCTAGAGTATGTGTGTTTGTGCTGGGATGCAGGAATAGAAACGTCCGGAGGGACTGGGGGAGATGGGCGGGCTGGAAGGGACAAAGGTGGAATTAGCTCAGAAGACGGATACCGCCTCTCTCTCCAGGCTTGCAATTAAAGCGATATTTTAACAAAGGAGATTTTTTTTTTCAAGTTCAGGTAAACCATATTGGCTGGGGCGTGGAGGAGGGAGTTAATAATGGACATACACTGTTTCATACTGGAGATGGGGGACCAGGGGATCTGGACCTGGAGGCCGAATACGAGCTCAGAGTCAGCATTCAGACTCGGAGGATGGGTGGGTGCGGTGGGGTGGGGTGGGGGCATCGGGAAGGAGAAGGATCGAAAACTGGGTGGCTCGACTAGAAAGCAACCTAGGGTAGCAGGATCGTCCGGGGCTTCGATTCCGAGATCCAGGGACCCTCCCCGCCCAACTCCCGGACTACACCCGGCTCTAGGCCACTTGCTGGGCACAGCGCGCGGTTCCGCTGGTCCCGTGTCCCCCGCCCTTGCGCTGGGTGGCTGCCTGGCACCCTGAGCGCGCTCACCAATCTTGACTTGCTCGCGGTAGCTCTTCTCGTTGAGGCAAACCCCACGGCCGTGCAGTAGGGCATGCAGCGGCTTCTCCTCGTCCTGCCGGGGGAGGCAGCGTAGCCCCTGGGCGCAGCGCTCAGTGTAGACGCCGCACGACTGCCCCTCAGCCAGGGCGCACGTCATGCAGCAGCCGCAGCCGGGCTCCTTGACCAGCTCGCAGCCCAGAGGGCTGGGGGGGCACATGGACAGGGCTTTCTCGTCGCAGGGCTCGCAGTGCACGAAGGAGCCCAGGCTCTGGGCCGGCCCCGCGCAGACGGCCAGCAGCAGGAGGACCGCGGTGAGCACCATCTTCTCCAAGTCTCCCCCTTTACCTCGGGGCGGGGCAGGAGAGCGCGAGCGCAGGGAGGAAGGGGCCAAGAGGGCGCCCGGAGATTTTTCTTGGGTTTTAATTTCTGGCAGGTAGAGCAGGTGCCCTCTCGCAGACACTTGCAAAATGTAGGGAGAGATGGAGGATTGGGGTGCCTGCAAGCAAGTCCCAATTGCAAGGGTTAAAGACTAGCAACAGGTTGGGGTAAAAAGCAGCGCCAGGTGCACGGCGAGGTAGTGAAGATCGGAGAACCCCCAAATCCGATCTGCTCAGAATCGCGGGGCGGGGGGGAAAGTCACCCCAAGCAGCCACCGGAATAATGAATTCGGAGGCTGTAGAGGAGAAGGGAAGGGTCGAGGGGATTTATCTTTTAAAATTTTTGTTTCAAATCTAAAATACTCCCACCTCCTTTCTAACCCTCAGCAGCCAGCTGCGCGCGGCTGCCGCGGAACAGGTAAGAAGCGGCGGCTGCAGCCGAGAGGCTGGGGGAAAACGTAGAAAAAAAAAAAAAAAACCCACAAAAAACCTAACACCTCTGTTCCCCCACTCTACCACCACCTCTTCGAAATTCGCAGGTTCTGCGTAAAAGCCCGGAGAAGGGTGCAAACGGAAGAGGGGATAATTAAAAGGGGACGGCGGGGCGGGTAAAAAAGGAAAAGCCCAACACCGCTTTGCAGCGCTTTGCTAGCTCTTTTCCCCGGCAAAAGTTTCCAAAGAGACTACGGGCTCTGGTCGAGCAGGCGCTTTTAAATAGACGGCCCCTGGCTGCCAGCCAGTTTGTAGCTGCAATTTGAGCTCCCCAACACCCAACCCAGGCAAGGATGCCAAAGAGCTTTGCAGCACAAACTCACATGGGGTGGGGGTGGGGAGAGGCCTTCTAGACACACGGGGGCTCTCCTTCGCTCCTGAACAGCTCCCTCCTCCCCCCGGAATGTAAGAAAGGGGCACAGGGACTGGGCTCCGGCTGCTGGGGGTAGCGGTGGGTGTGGAGGACAAGTGAAAGAGTTCTCCAGAGCAGGGTGGATACAATGAGAGTCACTCGTCTCCCCCTCCCTCCTATCCCTTCCCTAGCCAAGGCCCAGGCTGGAGGGAGAATTTTCTCATTAGCCAACTGGATATATGCAGAGCCCCAGAAGTTGTTCCTAAGCTTTGTTAAACGGCTGTTTGCTAGTTACCATGTAAGGTTTGTGTGTGTGTTGGGGGTGGGGTGGGAGGAGGTAGCGTAGGCTGGCCAAGGATGGGTGGTGAGCTCAATTAAAAAGAAAGAAAAAGAAAAAATGGATTTTCCCTGCCCAGAGTCTGGGGATGGGGCTTAATGGAGGTTGTATCTGTTGCTGGTAAAGTGACTGTCTTTGGTCATATGATCTTCAGCTACACTGTGGGCCCAGGGAACTTGTGTGTGTGTGTCTGTGTTGTGTGTACTTGCAGGAAGGGACATTCATACAACTCAACATTGTTGGGAGCAGAGAGTTACAGAGACGACAACACATTGGAAGGAAAGTTGTTAAGTCTGAAACCCTTGCCCAGTGACCAAAAGTGTCCTAGTGTGGGGTTTTTAGATGGAAGGAAGGCAGACTGGAGCGATAATTTCCCTCCACCTGGTTTAAAGGGATTGGCCAGGGCCACATCCCTGGAGGGAACGGGTGACAGATCAGAAGGAGCCCGTGTTATAAGGTTAACTGGTGCATGCAGGACTATCCCAGGAATATGAGATGAGAAGGCCACAGGACTTGCTCCAAAGAGACCCTGACCCGGAATGTTATCCTCTCATTTGAAACCTTGGGTAATCTATTCATACGCTATGCACCCTTTTCTTTCTTCAGTTGAATGATAGAAAATCAAGGTGGTGATTTCGGCTTTTTCTGAAATTGACGTGGGCAAGCTGGGGACTTCATGGTCAGTCCAAGAGAAATGACCAATCATCACCGCCCTGTTTGGGTGTCCTTGGAATGGGCCTATTATCCTCTTTGCATTTTCCTCCTTCTCTTTAGAAATGTTCTAACTCTCCTTTGGTGAAGGGGCTGCATTTCATGAAGTTGGCCACTAGACTGCACCCTTATCTATGATAAGAATTTTTCTGGAGGACTGCTTTTAAGAAAACATTCCTCTTGCTGGCTTGGTTTAAGAGGATCTCGCTTCATGCTTCAAACACTCCCAAGATCCTGATCTCACCTCTCACTTATCTATTTGCCCAAAGGCACATCTTAAAACAAGGCTCAAGTTTAAGGTTGTGCTTTTGCTTGTATTGCCAAAGGGATTTTAGGTGTTGGCTGGGACAGGGAGGAGGAGCTGTGTGAAATGATTTAAAAGAAAAAAAAAAAAAAAAAAGAGCAAGACCCATTCTCACTGCATTTCCTCTCTACCTGGGGCTTGCTAAGGTAGGGGACACATTAATATTAAAAAATTCGGTTGAAATATTTTAGGAGCGAGGGAGATGATGTGCTACTTTCTCATTTGTGTCATGTTCAGACTAGAAGGGTGGCAGAACAGTGTGTGGTGTGTATTCCGGTCCCTGCTCCTATTTCAGCACACTGGTAGCATTTAAGATGAATGAGGAAATTGTGGTGTTCCTTCCAAAGAAACATGAGTTGCCTTGTTCCAGCCACCCTGTATTCCGAGAGAGACAGCCACTGGGGACATGTCTTTTGTCTAGCTGACTTCCACTGACTGGAAAATAAAATGTCTGAGGGCAGGTACAAGGAAGAGGGGATGATTCATGGAGAAGACAAACAGGGTAGAGAAGGAAGCAGATTGTGGTGGGAGCTGTTCCTTGGGGTAGGGCAGTTAGAGGGGGCCAAGGAGAGAGGATACTCTGCAAGTCTGTAAACGTTAAGCAACCATTCTTTATTTCCACTCAGAAACGGGCTTATGTTATGAGGGGTTTAGGTTTGACCGATAGAACTAAAGCTGCTGTCCAAGGAACCCAGGTTTGGCTTCCTGTGAGGGCATAAGAGAGAGAAGAATTCTGGGTAGTCTGGGATTGTTTAGAGTGATTTTTGTCCAAAGGTGTTGGGGGGGACTAGCTGGCTGGGTTTTACTTCTGAAACTCTGTAATTAATGTATGACAGTGGAGTGGGAAGGCGTTGGTTACACTGTAATAGGATGTTGGATTTAGGGGGATGCCTAAGAGACTTTCTTAATTCCATTTCTCCCTCGCCTCCATTCTGAAGGCCTAGATCTGTTTACAATCACCGTTAGAAGATTGCTTCTGGGAAAAAATAGTTTGCATCAATCAGTTTAGCTGGGATGGGCTCATTTATTTCTGCCAGATGCAAATGTCAAAGGCCAGGTTCCCTTCCCAGAGGCCTCCTTCACTGCCAACTTGGTTTCACTGCCACGAGCTTCCCAACTCTGGCATATACAAGTTTTGATTCCTTTTAACCACATCTTTCTTGGAGAAGTAGGAAGTTAAATATCATCCACTGTGTCACGTTTCCCCAGAGAATACCCCTCCCCATTCCTTAAAAGATTAACTGCATATCAAAACCAAGTTCCAAGATATGGAGCTGAGTGAAAGGGTTGTGTATTTATCTGGACAACTTTTCCAAGGGTGGACAGCATTTTTGTTTTACAAATCTTCAGAGTCCTTGCCTCTGATCATTTTCTGTGGGTATCAATGTGAAAGTTCCAAGGAAAGGGTAAGGCCTGATAAAATGGCTTGGGAAAGTTAGACTTTTAGGAGGACATAAAATATCATGGTTTCTTCTATTTGGAAAGGAAAAAAGACAGCTGGAGAGGTCTTGTGTTCATTCCCTCTATGCACCACTCTCAGCATTCTGAAAGACAAGCTTGCCTAAACCATTGCCCACAGGGAGTATTTATTCTGTTTTAAAGATCTCACGAGATTGACATCAGCCTCTTTCCCAGAAGCCAGCTCATAGTAGGTATTTAATGCTGCTGCCTCATTCTGGTCCAAAACTAAGGTATGTGATCTTCAAGGAATGAAGTGCACAGTTGCTCAGGTCCCTTCCCAGATAAGGGAACTTCAGCCAAGACTGAGGTCTGTGAATAAGAGCTTCTTCAGGCAGCTTTGTTGAAGTAACATTGCTGAAGGCTAGGTGGCAGAATAGATACACCATTAAAAACACGCCTCCTTTCAGGAAAGCAAAAGAACCAGACTGGTAGAAACTATAACAATGGGGACAGGGGGTGGGGGGAGCAAACGTATGTATGGAGGGACAGACAATCAACACCCTGTGGTCCATTTGTCATGCCACTCCAGCCTCAGCCCTACCATTTTTGCCAGAACAGCACCAATCCATTCGAAGGTACAAAATCCTCCAAGTTTCCCCAGGACCCCCGTTCATGGTTTCTTTACCTGGAAGACAAGGTGGGGCCAGGCCAGAACTTGATTATTTTGGGTTCATCAAAGAATGTGCAAAAAGCTTCTCTGGTGACTAATTAGAATGTGGTCTTCAGCCAAAGTGCATATGAAATTTCTTGTTTTATTTTAAAATGCTAATGATGGTATATTTCAACCATGCGAAGAACAGAAGATAATACAGCAGTTATCCCTACACTTGCTACATACATTCAACACATGTTAACATTTTGTTATCTTTGAGATTTCTTTAAAAAAAGAAATACAGTGTTACAGATAGCTGCTAACTTTCTGCTTTATCCCATTCATCTGTCTTCTCTCCTAGAGGTAGCCACTGCTCTGAAACAGCTCTGTATGTTTCTCCACAGATTGTCTAGGTTTCATATGAAGTTTCTTATAGAACAGAGGTAGAATGATTTTGAGAATGAAACCATGTGCTACTTTAGAGTTAATTTTGTAATGACACTCGCTTTGGTGGCAACTTAACTAGAGTCTGAATTGACCCCGGGGCTGACTTTTGAAGGAGCAGGAGCTACCTGCAACTCAGGGTGATTTATATTTCTATGTGAGCAGTATATAAGTGAATAGTTTTAGAAATCAATATTTAGGAGGCTTCTGGAGCAGTTCCAGACAGTTAGGGCAGAATAGTGAGCGCTCCATAAATAGTCTCTGGGTTGGAGGCCTCCTGTCTTCCTGGATTATGGGGTCTGGCGTGTTCCTACAATGGACAGCCCTGAAGCTGTTTTGAATTTTGGAAGAATGAGATTAACCAGGAAAAGTGGTCTAGTATGATTTAGAAGACAGTGTTAGTAGATCCAGATCTAGAAGGGAGAGAAAATGGGCTGAGGAGGGGAGATAGAGTTGTAAGGGCTAGGAGGAAAGAGAAACAGTGTCAGCTGCTTGAGGTAGGTTTAATATGGTGCAGCTGAGCCATGAAAAGGACAAATAAAATCACTGTGCCTGGTTGGAACCCAGATTTTGTCACAGTTCAAGAGGGAGAAGCAGTGAGCGCTACCTTACCACTGCTAGCCCATAAGGCAAATTTGTGTGAATAAGGAAAAGACATCTTTCTCAGAGACAACTTCATTCATCAGAACATTTTTGGAAAGTACTTCACTGCCCCTGCTAGGAAATTGTCGTAATGAATGTACGTATTTATGATGTCTGCTGTGTGAATAGTACCACTTAGGGGGCTCTGTTGTGTAGTGTACAACCTGTATAGCTGTACAGGGTAGCCCTGGGTAGAAGAGTTTGATTTCTAAACCATCAGGAAACAAAGCTTCTTCTACTCATATGGAAAGTATTAAAGTCCCTGGGTGGTGCAAATGGTTAACACACTCAGTTGCTAACCGAAAGACTGGCGTTTCGAGTCCACTCAGAGGCACCTCAGAAGGAAGGCCTGGTGATTTACCTCCAAAAATCATCCACTGGAAACCTTATGGAGCACAGTTTTATTCTGACACACCTGGGCTTGCCACGAGTCAGAATTGACTCAACAGCAACTGGTTTTTGGTATGAGAAGTATTGGCCCTGTGACATGGTTTGATCTGTTACCTGGGCTAGGAATGGCTCTGAAAGCCTTCAAAGTGGCCACCTCTGGCTGTTTTCTCAGCTGGGCCAATCTATACTCTTGTGCCACTCCTTGGATAAACCATGTTCTTCCATGCCCCCATGTCTTTGCACAAACTGTTTATTCTGACAGGAATGAATTTCCCCCTCCTTGCTAACTGGTCAACTTGTAGTCATCATTAAAGACCCAGATGGAATCACACCTACTTTGGGTGGTTTCCCTGATTCTCAAAGGCAGGCAACTGCTCCCCTGTGGGATATCGTAAGGGCATCTAGCTAGGTAGAAGCATTTATCCCTCTTGGACTTCTGTGTCCTCATCAGCTAAATGGGGGAATAATATTGCTTACCCCATAGGACTGTAGTGAGCATTGAATGAGGCTGTCCATGTGAACCTCCTTAATACTTAGTCAATATTACTGTTATAGCCCTGTTTTCCCCATTTGCTGGAATGTCTTGAAGCGCCCAAGGTCTTACTCATCTGGGTATCTCATTTTCCTCTTTTCCTTCCTTCCCTATCTTTTGACCATGAGCCCCTAGTACAACACCTAGCACAGAAGGCACACAATAAATTGTTTTTGAATGAAAACCATGATTCTAACATCTCCTTTGGCTAATGGTTGGTAATGTCCAAGTTGCTATGTTTCTGTTCTACCTCTTTATATAGTCTGTTCTAACCCTGTGTGTCTCGATTGTCAGTAATTTGTTGACCTTCTAAAAATAAGAATAAATTCCAATAGACTCCTATTGTTGGACTTAAAATATGTTAATTGTACTGTAGCCCAAATACGCACAAACATATTAAAGTATAAACTTTATATAGTCTTATCTCACTGTAAAACCCAACAAATATGTAGATAAACTCAATCAAAACTACAAAACCAACAAAATTCAAAATAACAACATTAATTTAGTGTGTTGGTTGGTGTTTTGCTGAAAATAAATCACTACTTATCTTGTGATTATGGTCTGACTGTTATGAAACAAGTTTTTTTGAGCTTGGCATGCACTTATTGCTGAGTCTTGCTTGATAATGTAATTCTACCACTCCTTTTTTTTTCTTTTTAACTACATTGGAGTCATGTCTTACATAGTGGTTAGTTTCAAAGTCAGCTTGAAGTACAAAAATTGAACATAATCAAAATTACCCACGAAAATCCCTTAAATCACTTGCAAAACAAAACAGTATTGCAAAACCTTCACTTTTATAATGTAGCATCATGTGACTCAGCCTCCACTCACTCCCATACATGATCTAAAATTCAATTCCACTTTTGCTCTTTAGCCCATTAACTAATAAAAATGAAAGTGACGTTACTTGGTTCCTATGCTTTTGAAAACAGAAAACATCTTCTAGAGCTGGTTTGTGAGGGGATCATCCAGACAACCTACAATACATTTAATTTTTAAGACTGCTGATAAAATGAAACACACACACACACACACACACATACACACTTCTATGGTACTGGCAGCCTCCTGAGAATATAATCATAGACCATTCCAGCTTGAGAAATGCTGGTCTAATCCTTCCTTGTTCTTTTCTGTCTTATCCAAGATGGTTTGGTACACAAGGAGAGCACGAATAGTGTTCAGTGACTGCTTCCCTGGTCCAGGGTCACTGATGTCCCTCCTTAGCAATGCAAGGAATACAGACACTTGACCATGAGCCCAAAGTTGGGTTCACAGTTTCAGATTCTTAAGCTGACTAGAACTCTTGGAAGCTTATCTTCAGAGATTCTGTTCCAATTCATGTCCTGCTGGTAGGACTGTGAACTTATTCAATTTACCTAGGCAATTAGTGACTTTAAAACAGAGCTAGGACCTGTCCTTTGAGAGCTTCACTCTAGGTTGGACACACTTGACAGGCTGAGATAAGGAATCTGGACACAATGGAGTGACAAGCCTTGGGCAAAACCATAAATAACACGAACAGTCTGTACTATTATGACAGGTGGCTATGGGGAGGTGGCAATAGAGACTGCACACAGCAATGGCATGAGGCCAGGAGAGCTGACTTCCAATTTGTTGGTAAATGAAGTGGTAGGAGTTGAGATACTGCATATAGAAAAAACAGCACGACCCATTAGGTTCATCCACTTGTATAGACTTAGGCAAATGCACCAATTCAACCAACAAGCAGGAAAAGGAAGCACCTTAACCATGAACCAACCAAGGTGACAACATCTATTTGGAACAAGGATTGAAAAGCTGAGTGGAAAGGCGTGTGAGATTTACCCAGTTGGGGTAGATTGGGTGTGGTGGGTAGGTTTCTCTGAGTTCCAAGCTTTGAACACCGCTGTCCTTTTTTGATTAAAGCAGCTCAACCTTGAGTAAGTTACTTAACTTTCGTCTGGCTCAATTTACTTTTCTGTAAGTCTGGGTGACGCAAGCAGTTTGCTAACCCAAAGGTTGGCTTTTTGAATCCACTCAGCAGCTCTTCGGAAGAAAGGGCCTGGCGAACTGCTTCCGTAAAGATTACAGCCAAGAAAACCTATGGAGCAGTTCTACTCTGTAACACATGGGGTGTCATGGATTGAGTTGACTCCTCCAAAAATATCTGTCAGCTTGTGTAGGTCATGATTCCCAGTATTGTATGATTGTGTTATCTGATGTGATTTCCTTGTGTGTTGTAAACTCTACCACTATGATGAGATTATATGTGATCCCCTCATGTGTTATAAATTCTATCACTGTGATGAGGTTATACTGATGAGGTTGACAAGATTAGTGTCTTAATGCAATCTTTTTTGAGATATAAAAGAGAGAAGCGAGCAGAGACACATGGGAACCTCATACCACCAAGAAAGCAGTGCTGGGAGCAGAGTGCGTCCTTTGGACCTGAGGTTCCTGTGCAGAGAAGCTCCCAGACGAAAGGAAGATTGACGACATGGCCCTTTCTCCAGAGCCAACAGAGAAACTGTTCCTCTGGAACTGACGTCTTGAATTTGGACTTGTAGCTTACTGGACTGTGAGAGAATAAACTTTCCTTTGCTAAATCCATCCACTTGGGGGGTTTCTGTTAGAGCAGCACTAGATGACTGAGACAGAATTTGGTACCGGGAGTGGGGTGCTGCTCTAACAGATACCTAAAATGTGGAAATGGTTTTGAAACTGTGAGTGAATAGAGGTGCAGCAGCAGCAGAGGACAAGCAGTGGCAGAGAACCTGCAGCAGCAGAGAAGGGGCAGCAACAGAGAACCAGCAGCAGCAGAACCAGGAGACAAGTGCGAGACAGTGCTGGAGCCGACCCACAGAGTGAGGGAGCTCAGTGCCTGTGTGCAGGAGGCTTCCTGGCGGAGTGGGGTGCCTTCGGGCACTTATCGGTGGAGTTAGGCTTGCTGACCCACAGAGCGAGGGAGCTGAGTGCCTGTGTGCAGGAGGCTTCCTGGTGGAGTGGGGTGCCTCCAGGCACTTAATCAGTGGAGCTACCGAGGTTTGGAACACTTGCCCCAGCAGGGCAGATGCGGGCGTGAGACCCGAGGGCCAAGAGGCCACAGAAAGCAGAAGCTGAAGAGGCAAGGAACACAAGAAGCCAAGCTGCTTCAGTCTCAGAAGTTATGGCCGAGACCTCTGGGGTTTCAAAGGGTGGAGCTATGGCCCCTGGTGTTTCTAAGGGTGGAGTTGTCACTCCGATGGACTAGGAGAATGGTGCGCCTGAAGCTGAGGGAGCAGAGTTGCCGTCCCAGTGGGCCTGGAAGGCGGAGCTGAAGGTCAAGGGGCCTCCACTCAGAGTCCAGAGACTGTGGCCAATACCTAGAATCTGGAGGGCAGGGCTATTGTTTAAATTGTCTCAGAGAACAGAGGATTCTTTTCAGAGCCTTGAGGGCTAATGTTATGTGTTCTGCTGACTTGCTTAGTGCCTGTTATCCCTTCTTTTCCTCCAGTTTCTCCCATTTGTAATGGAAATGTCTAGCTTGTGCCTGTTCTGCCACTGTACCTTTGGAAGTAGATATCTTGTATTCTAGATTTCACAGATGAAGAGAAATTTTTGGAATTTGGACTTGGAGTTAAGACTTTTGCTGTGATATGATGAGATGAGTATATTTTGCGTGTTGCAAGGACATGAATTTTTGGGGGCCAAAGGGTGGAGTGCCATGGATTGAGTTGTGTCCCCCAAAAACATCTGTCAGCTTGTCTAGGTCATGATTCCCAGTATTGTATGATTGTGTTATCTGATGTGATTTCCTTGTGTGTTGTAAACTCTACCACTATGATGAGATTATAAGTGATCTCCTCATGTGTTATAAATTCTATCACTGTGATGAGGTTATACTGATGAGGTTGA
>NW_004443977.1:7677378-7749086 GCF_000243295.1 Trichechus manatus latirostris
ACAAGATTAGTGTCTTAATGCAATCTTTTTTGAGATATAAAAGAGAGAAGCGAGCAGAGACACATGGGAACCTCATACCACCAAGAAAGCAGTGCCGGGAGCAGAGTGCGTCCTTTGGACCTGAGGTTCCTGCGCAGAGAAGCTCCCAGACGAAAGAAAGATTGATGACATGGCCCTTCCTCCAGAGCCAACAGAGAAAGTGTTTCCCTGGAACTGACGCCTTGAATTTGGACTTGTAGCCTACTGGACTGTGAGAGAATAAACTTCTCTTTGCTAAATCCATCCACTTGTGGGATTTCTGTTAGAGCAGCACTAGGTGACTGAGACATGGGGTCACCATGAGATGGGGTCCAACTTGACAGCAGCTAACAACAACAAAACAGGATATGTTACCTATCAAGGGGTTGTCCCTATTACATAGTGAGCTCTCAAGTGGACGTTATTTACAGTGTCCTCTTCAATCACCTTTATCCCAGGTATTTTTATAGTCCAAATGCTTGGATCTTCATCTCTATTCTGATTGTCTGTCCAGGCCTTGCTTATGTCTAGAGTGGAAGCCCCATGAGGGCAGGCACTTTGTTGTGTTCACCATTGCATGATTGCCCAGAACAGCAATAAGCACACAGTAAACAATAATGATTGTGGATAAAGGGATGAAGTCCCTTTCTTTCCTCCTTTCCTTTCCTTTCCTTTTTTTTTTTTTTAAATTTCTCAAGGGCCAGCCTATCTCCTTGGTTACCTTCTCCAGATTGCCAAAGTATTAAAGGCAAAAGAAATGAAACCAAACAAGTTTTTAATTACCTTTGTTGATAATTATTAAATCCTTCCTAATCACTTGCTCTCTGCAGCCAATGAGAAACCCAACCAGATGGGAAAGGACTGTGGGGGTGGGCATGGGAGGTCGTCTCAGCTGGAGCATGCTCTGGGCATTTCCTAGGGCTTGATATTCACCAGGCTCCAGAGTTTGGAATAAATAGGACCTAACACCACTGGACTAGAGGAACTGGAAAGAAACCAGATTCTAGAGGGTGAAAGTCAAAGCCTAAATGAAGAGCCAGGGTCCTGACAGGTCCCAGGCCTTTATTTGGTCCTCAGAAAGGTGAGATGCACACCCCCTGCATCTGATGCAGGGACTCTCTGGTTCACAGACCAATAGTGCAGTTCCCAAAGATCTTACCATCTGGACTGGATGAGTCCTGCTCTGAAAACATGTCTTGGACTCAGGCAGGAACTGGAGTATGAAATGGAGGGAGACAATGCTCTGTGTTCTAGGGACCCACAGATGCATATGTTAAGTAGCTCTAGGGGAGGGGGTCTCTGGACCCACCTTCCTCCCTGACCGAAAGGAATGACCAAAAACACACTAATAATTATTGATTGACCAGCGTCATCTATGAATGTAGTTATCTACCTATTTCCTCACAGCTGTAGAACCCAAGTCCTAAAGCCACACAGTGGCCGGCAGGAAACAGGAGTGACGCAGGCTGGGTGGGGACTGTGGAGAAACATGCCATGTTCAAGGGCGACAAGTGCAGTTCAGCTTCAGCCTATTGTTACTGCATGAGTAATAACTGACATAAGTCTAATTTCCAAAAGGTCACAATAACTCATATCCTCACTTTCTCACTTCATCAACCAGCCACTTCATGGCACTTTCTCTCTCTGACCCTAGCCACTTACAGTTGGGTCTCCACAAATTAAGACTCTGTCCTTCCAAAAAAAGCTGTTGCCATGGAGTCAATTCCAATTCATAGTGACCCTATCCGACAAAGTAGAACTGCCCCGTAGGGTTCTCTATGCTGTAATCTTTATGGGAGCAGATTGTCAGGTCTTTCTCCCACGGAGTGGCTGGGTGGGTTGGAACCACCAACCTTTCAGTTAGCAGCTAAGGGCTTACTTGTTATACCACCAGGGCTCCTCCTTATACTTATGTTGTTGTTAGGTGCCGTCGAGTTGGTTTCAACTCATAGTGGACATATGTACAACAGAATGAAACAGTGCCCGGTCCTGCACCATAATTACAATCATTGCTATGTTTGAGCCCACTGTTGCAGCCACTGTGTCAATCCAGCTCATTGAGGATCTTCCTCTTTTTCGCTGACCCTCTTACCTTACCAAGTGTGATGTCCTTCCCCAGGGACTGATCCCTCCTGATAACATGTCCAAAGTACGTGAGATGAAGTCTCACCATCCTCACTTATAAGGAGTATTATAAAACCAAACCTGTTGCTGTCAAGTCGACTCCGACTCATAGCAACCCTATAGGACAGAGCAGACCTGCCCAATAGAGTTTCCAAGGAGCAGCTGGTGGATCCGAACGGCTGACCTTTTGGTTAGCAGCTGGGCTTTTAACCACTGAGCCACTAGGGCTCCAAGGAGCATTATAGTTACCCATTTATTATAACCAGAAAGGATACGAGTGTAGAGATGCATCAGGAAGGCCTGGGAGAGATCTCGGCATGAGGCTTCCATTGTCCCCAGGGACCTGCGGCACCCTCTCCCATGCATGGATGTTCTCACCAATCCTGTAAACCCCAAAGAGAGAGCTCCAAGGTCCTAGTTATTGGGACCTCAGTGAATATGTATGACTGTGCCATGCCTCCCTCTCTTCCTGAAGCCTGTTGCCAGGGTGGGGCCTGTGTAGCCTGCTACTTATTTATACTTGTTTAAGTTTTGCCTGGCTGTTTTAGAAAGATAAAGAGCACCTTAACTGCTCAGGCTTTTTTAAAAAACCAGAAACAATAAGCCAAACTTAGTTCTTTGTCCCACAGTTATGTTTGGGATGATGAAGACAGTATTGGCACACTCTCTCCCCCACCTTGTGTATAAAGAGTTAGCTGGTTATTTAATTTTATTTTTAAAAAAGACCATTTCATTATGAAGCCCACCACCTGTCTGTCAGTTTATTGTACTGTGGTGGCTTTCATGTTGCTGTGGTGCTGGAAGCTCTGCCACCAGTATTTCAGTTACCAGCAGGTTCACTCATGGTGGACAGGTTTCAGCAGAGCTTCCAGACTAAGACTAGGAAGAAAAGCCTGGCGATCTACTTCTGAAAATTAGCTAATGAAAACCTTATGGATCACAACAGAACGTTGTCTAACTTGCCTTGCTTTGGCCGTGTCATTAGGAGGAATCAGTTGCTGGAGGAGGACATCATATTTGGTGAAATGGAAGGCCAGTGAGACAGAGGTAGACCTTCAGTGAGATGGATTGACAACAATAGCTGCAACGATGGACTCGAACATGCCACCTGTTGTGAGGATGACACAGGACCAGGCAGAGTTTTGTTCTGTTGTATATCAGGTTGCCATGAGTCAGGGTCACTGAGACCCTAATTAAAGGAAAAACCAGTTGCCAGCGAGTTGATTCAGACTCATGAGAATCCCACGTGCGTCAGAGTAGAACTGTGCTCCATAGGGTTTTCAATGGCTGATTTTTTGGAAGTAGATCTCCAGGTCTTTCTTCTGAGGCATATCTCTAGGAGGACTCAGACTGCCAGCCTTTTGGTTAGCAGCCAAGAGCATTAACCGTTGTATCACCCAGGGACTCCAATTAAGGGAAAGTGCAGTAGATTGCGGAGAGAAGAAGCCAATGAGAGCCTCCACATGGAGCCATCAATACACACCAACCAATCTAGGAGATTATTCCTGAGAGAAGAGAGATGGGACAGTGGCTAGAGCAAAAGCCCTAGGAAGGCACTGGCTTTCTTCAAAGTAGAGAGGGTGAGGCCAGAGAAGGTGGAGAAACTGGTCACTAGAGAGGGAAGGGGTGTCGGCAGAAGGAGTGGACTTAGGAAGAGAGCTAGAATAGACAATTTCTGGTGTAGGTGGAAGGGCTTGATTTCTGGGTAAGCAGGCAGCCGCCTCCTTCTCTGAATTTCCCAGGAAGGCAGAGAGGTGGTGCTTGGGAGGGAGGAGTGGAAGGCACTGTTTGTTCTGACCTTGGTGAAGGAGGTCAAGAGCGGTCATCACGTCAAGGTGGAGAGAAATGAACATTTGAAACAGCTGGGATGAACTGGGGCCTTGGGAATGAAGGAGGAGGAGTCGTGCAATGGCCTTGAAGTGGTTTAGTCTGAGCACCAGAAAAGTATGCAGTTGTATTCCCTGAGCTTTCTCAGTAGTGGCTCATCTTGGCCAAAAAGAGTGCCAGCAGCGGGGAGGTCAGTGAAGGCGGGTGGAGGCCTGTAAATGAGATCAAACCTGCTCCTTGGTGCCTTCGCCTGCCCTCTGCCAGCTGTGTGCCCAGAGTGCAAGCAAGGAAAGAGGGAGGTGGTTTGGAAGCAGGGCACCCACACCCCTGCCCCACCTCCTGCCACCACCTGGGCAGCATCAGACTAAGTTCAGGAGGCAGGAGGCAGACTTGGATGATTGGGGGTCTCCTCCCAGAGCGAGGTCCTTCCCAGCCCCAGGGCTGCTGAGCCAACTCTTGGACTAGCATGTCAGAGAGAGGTGGCTGGCATGAACACAGTGACCCCATATTGCTGAGCCTGCTCCTCTTCTCACCCGCTCCTAAGAGACATAGGGCATCTTCTGGAGCGCCAAGCTTTCAGCCCTGCTGCCTAGCAGGGTGGCCATCTATGCTCAAGATTTGTAAGGATACAAGAGGATGGCCTAGAAGGGAGATACTCTTATCTCCTCAATTCAGTTCAACATTTGGGAGCAGGCGCTTTAGTTCTGGGATAGAAACTAAAAAAAAAAAAAAAAAGAAGAAGATCCAGTCCTTGCCCTTAAGAAGCTTCTAGTCTAGTAACAGAAGATAAAAGTAGGACAAGAACACGAAAAATTTAGTGCAAGGCAGGTACTAAACCAGAGGAGACACAATACTTACCTGTGACGTGACAGCGGCCTGGGCAGGAGAGGGCGGTGGGTGTGGGATGAGGGGCTGGTTGGAGGTTACTTCCCTGCAGGCGGGCGGCCTCCACTTCCATTCTCCTGCCATGCACTTTCTATATAATTTTTCTAACCTTTAAACCTTCAGCGCAGGACCCTCAGATATCCGTGTTTACATTCTGGGGGTTTGGGAAGCCTCTGGAGTGGAATCTGAAGTGTTGTGTGCATGTGTGCGTTTGTGCGTGTATGCGTGTGTGTGTGTGTGTGTGTTTGTGTGAGAAAGAGTGAGAGAGAGAGAGACATTTGCAGGGGGTGGTGGGGGGTGGGTAATGACCATGGCTTTTATCAGACTCTCAGAGGGGTCCCTCCGTTCTGAGAGAGCAATCAGGGCAGCTCTCTTGGGTAAACTCCTCCCTGAACTCTGGGGGGAATGACCAGGGCAACATTGCCCAAAGTCCCAGCAGTGTCCCTACCTCTTCACCAAATGCCAATTACCCAGCAGGCATAAAGAAACACGAATAAATTCACTGTCTCCTTTCTAGTTTCTACTGGGTGGGAGTCGGCCAGATATATCTGCCACATGTATTGGCTCTAAGGAGGTGGGCTTCTCTTAGTCACATGATGTGGACAGCAACAGGAAGAGAACATGTGACTGGGTCAAAGCCCGTTGGGAAATGTGGGCAGGACCAGTGCCACTTCAGAAGTCTGGGGTACCTTTGGGTCATATTCTTCCATTTCTAGGTCCACCTTTGTGTGGTCAGTTACCAGATACTTCTCAGGTGCATGTCTGTATGCAGGTACCACACTGGACCCAGAGCTCTTACAGGTAAACGTGTGCTGGGGAAAACATAGGATAAACTGGGCATGGCCTTGCACCTTTATCTGGCAGGCCAACAATTTTTCATCAGTGAAGAGCTTCCTCAAGCACGTCCTCCTCTTGAGAGCCTCCCCTCAGTCAGACTCAGTAGTATTTATTGAGTCCTTGCTCTCTGCCCGGACTTGGGCTAGGAGCTTCAATGAAAAAGACAGATGTGGTGCCTGCCCACATGGAGATTATAATCTAGCAGGAAAGACAAACACTGGAAAAATAAGTGCAAAGTTGAGGCCAGCTGAGGAGACCCGTGGAGTGTTAAAGGGACTAGAGCAGGAGGGGAAGGTCAGGGAGGTTAGCTGGAGCTAGCGAAGTTTAAATCTCATAGAGAAACTTTCACCCAGGATAGCAGGCCAATTGCTAGAAGTACCGATGCCATTATTGTCAAAGCAACACAGACTGGAAAACCTGCCGGGCAGTTGGTGATCATGAGTGGCTCAATCAGTCCTTTTGCAGCAAACTACCAGTTGCCATCAAGTCAATTCTGATTCATGGTGACATCCTTTGTGTCATAGTAGAACTGTGCTCCATGGCATTTTCTTTTCTTTTTTTTTTTTTTACATTTTTTAAATTTTTTTAACTACATTGTTATAAGACCCCAACCGTTCACCCCATTCTGCGACAGCACACTCCTCCCCTCTGCCCCTGATTCCCCAAGAACATTCAACCAGCTCCTAACTCTCTCTGCCTTCCCCTCTCACCTCTGGACAGAAGCCGCCCCTTTGGTCTCTTATATCTACTTGTCTAAGAGGCACATTCTTCACAAGTATCACTTTATGTCCCACAGTTCAGTCCAATCCCTGTCTGAAGAGTTGGCCTCGGAAATTGTTTTAGTTCTGGGGTGATGGAGAGACCAGGGGCCATGCTTTCCTGGGTGCCTCCAGTCTCAGTCAGACCATTAAGTCTGGTCTTCTTACTAGAATTTGAGTTCTGCATCCCATCGTTCTACTGCTCCATCAGGGGCCCTCTGTTGTGTTCCCTCTCAGGACGTTCATTGGTGGTAGTCGAGCACCATCTAGTTCTTCTGGTCTCAGGCTGATGAAGTCTCTGGTTTATGTGGCCCATTCTGTCTCTTGGACCAATACTTTCCATGGCATTTTCAATGACTAATTTTTCAGAGGTAGATCACCAGGCCTTCTTTTTTTTTTTTTTTAATTTTTTAATTGAATTTTTGGTGAAAGTTTATACAACAAATTAGGTTCCCATTTAACAATTTCTATGCATAACCAGGCCTTTCTTATGAGGCACCTGTGGGTAGACTTGGACCGCCAACATTTTGGTTAGCAGCCGAGTATGGTAACTGTTTGCACCACCTAGGGGCTCCTACAACAAACTAAGGATAGGCTAAAGCAAGATTGATTTAGGGATGAGGCAGAGATTGAAAGCAGATACACATACACACACTACTTACACTTTAATAAAAATGCAGCTTTGCCATTTTTAAGTACATACTTGAATTAGTTTTCTATGCTGTGCAAAAAATTGCTACAAACGTACAGGGTTATAACATCCATTTATTATCTCACAGTTGCTGTACGTCGAGAGTCAGGCACGGCTTAGCTGGGTTTTTTGCTTAGGGTTTCACAAGATTGAAGTTAAGGTGTCAGCCAGGCTGTGTTCTCATCTGGAGGCTTGACAAGGGAAGTATCTGCCTCAGGTTGTTGGTAGAAGTCATTTCCTTGGGGCTGTAGAATTCATGGCAGTTTGCTTCTTCAAAGTCGGTAATGGAGAAGAGAAATTGCTGTTTGAGTACCTGATTTCAAAAAAAGCCTAGGCTCTTTTAAAAATAGCTCCCCTGATGAGGTCAGTCCCACGCAGGACAATTTCCCTTTTGATTAACTCAGAGTCAATTGCTTAGGGACCTTAATTACATCTGCGAAATCCGTTCATCTTTGCCATATAAAGTAACATAATCACAGGAGTGACATCCTGTCACCTTTGCCATATTCTGTTGGTTAGAAGCAAGTTAGAGGCCCCACTGACACTCAAGGAGAGGGGATTATACCAGAGCACGGTCACTGGGGGTCATGTTAGAATTCTGGCTCCCACAATACTTGACAGGTAAATTCCATTTTTGACCTCCATTTCCCCACCAGCAAAACAATAGGGTAGAATGAGAAGATCTCTAAACTCTTTTCTGACTCTAAGCTGGATGTTGATGGTGATAATAATGATACTAATAATATTAATGAAAACAATATACTAACTGACACTTATATAACGTGCTTAATATATGCCAAGCAGCTCACTCAGCATTTTATATGGATTGTCTCATTTAATCCCCACAGCAATCCAAGAGGTAAATTCTGTTTTTATCCTAACTTTCCTTTGGAAAACCTGTGGCTAACGGCTACCTTATTGGACAATGCAGATATAGAATACTTCCTTAGGTGCGGAAAGTTCTAATGGCTAAGCTAACACCGTTATAGATGACAGGTAACACGCCCACGATTACACGCAGCTCATACATGATTCTTCGATTCTGAGACCCCCTGGGCCAGTGCTAAATCTCACGTGTTGACACAATTGTCAAGAGATGAAGGATTTAAGAGAGAAAGAACATTGCTTTTATGCTTCTCAAGTTTTGTTGTGTTTCAAAAAAAAGTCAGAGGAGACCACCAGCAACCGAACTGAAGTCAGCAGGCATTTAACGAAAGCACATCAGCACCAGGCCCTTCACGTTACCAGGGACACAAATATGAGCGTTTCCTGACTTCAGGGATCTTTATAATTTTCTATGGGAGACTGGACACATAGTTAATACAACATCGTCTAAAGGTAATATTTTAAGACAGATGCACACAACCAGCCTGGGGGCTACAGGAAAGAAAGATCACATCTGGTTAAGACCCATACCGAAGGACATCCCTATAATATACATACTTTGATAAGAAAGTTGTATGCTTTTTGGTGACTTAAGTGACCCTTTGTATTTCTGATGGGCCCAGGGAGTACGAACAAATCCAGGAACAACACAGATACTATTATTGCATGGCTGGGCTTCAGCATTGGCTGACATCTGGTCAACCCCACAATCATAAAGCCCCACAGACTTGAAGTGCAGAAGAGGCTGACAGCCCCAGCGAAAAATTGGATTTTTCAGTTCTAACTTCCAGAGGTTATTCAAAGTGTCAGGAGGGGAAGACATTCAAGAAAATTGATAAGGAGTGTTTGGACCGGGGCCCTTTGGAATCTGTTCTCTTCCTGAGGCTGGCCTGGCCGTGTGGTCTCTTCCTGTGCCTTTGAAGTGTGTTACCTGGATGGTGAGCAAAGCTATGCTTGGCAGGAGGGGGAGGGAGGCTGTGTGGTCTGGCAAAGGGCAGATCAGGGGGCAGAGGCACAGAGCTGGAATCTGCGGCTGACTCACAGCACATCTCACGCCAGGCATTTCACCATTCAATCCAGCTGGAAAATGAGGAGAAGACCCAAGTCAGGATTTCACTGAGAAATCCAGACGTCGTTCTTGAGAATAAACAAGGCAGCCCTCAGCTCTGGTCTCTGTGTGTGTGAGTGCGAGCATGTATGCCTGTTTCTGGATCTCTGTGTGTGTGTGTGTGTGTGTGTGTGTGTGTGTGTGTGTGTACGTGTGCATCTGTTTCTGGATCTCCAAGGGTGTGTGTACACCTGTTTCTGGATCTCGTGTGTGTATGTGTGCCTGTTTCTGGATCTCTATGTGTATGTGCGTGTATTTCTGGATCTCCAGGAGTGTGTGGGTGTCTGTTTCTGGATCTCCAGGGGTGTGTGGGTGTCTGTTTCTGGATCTCCAGGGGTGTGTGGGTGTCTGTTTCTGGATCTCCAGGGGTGTGTACGTGTCTGTTTCTGGATCTCCAAGGGTGTGTGTACACCTGTTTCTGGATCTCCAGGGGTGTGTGCGTGTCTGTTGATCTCCAGGGGTGTGTGCGTGTCTGTTTCTGGATCTCCAGGGGTGTGTGGGTGTCTGTTTCTGGATCTCCAGGGGTGTGTGGGTGTCTGTTTCTGGATCTCCAGGGGTGTGTGCGTGTCTGTTTCTGGATCTCCAGGGGTGTGTGCGTGCCTGTTTCTGGATCTCCAGGGGTGTGTGCGTGCCTGTTTCTGGATCTCCAGGGGTGTGTGCGTGTCTGTTTCTGGATCTCCAGGGGTGTGTGCGTGTGTGTGTTTTAGCTTTGAGCATTTCCCTCTGTTCCTCTTCGTCTTGCTTTCTCTGTTAATCAGCTTCAGGCCTTGATGTTGGTCTCTGCCTCTGTCTCTCTCTCCAGGTATGAGTGGGCAGAGACCACTGCTCCCCATCTCCCCCCCTTCTTTAGTGTCCCTTCCAGTTCAAGTGGGGGCTGGGTTTCTAAGGCATCTTGGGGGTGGTGTGTCTCTGCAGGCCTCTGCCCCTCATTGTTGACAAAGGAAATGTTAGAGATGGGGAGATAGAAAAGCTGCTGACTGGCAGAGGGCTTGCAGGGCTTCTGTCCTGTCTGTTGCTGGAACAACGGTGGGGATCTTTTTGTTTTTTATAGGCACATCTGGTGCAAGAACAAAGAACACCAACAAGAGAAAAAAATCACTCTTTTAAATTGAGCATTTTTCTATAGCTTTGGCTTTCATTTTCTCTCCACCCCCTGCCTTACCCCCAGGGTCCTCAGGCAGGCCAAACTTCTTCCATCATTCTGCTATTCTGTCCTTCCTATATCTCCCCCTCCCCGCTTTCGGTCTTCCTCTTCCTTCTCATTCTGACTAATTTAGGGTGATTCTGGGAGTAGATCCCCTTTGGTGTCTGCATTTCATTTAACTCCATTTAAGAGGGTGAACCTTCTTCCATGGCTGACTGTCTAAAAACATCCTGGTTACAGTCACATGGATGAGAATTAGACTCTAGTGCCTCTACCAATTAACTGAGTGACCTTGGTGAGTTACTGCTCTAAGCCTCAGTTTTCCTTACCTGTAAAATGGTGATAATGCAGCCTACTGTTGGTGGGAATACTAATCAAAACGATATACGGAAAATTCTTAGCACACTGCCCAAAAAATGGGTACGCTTCTGACCTAAAGTTTCAACTCTTCGTCATACTCATTTTGGACAGTAGAGGATGTTCCCTCTTTTAAAAAGAGGCTTGGCTTCCCCTCTCTTCTGTACTAGGCAGAACTACTATTACCTGTCCTCCTTCTGCTCATGGGTAGTGTGTCTCCTTGCCTTAAGCCTGCCCGACTCATCAAAGTGATTGGCTCAGGGGAGGACAGCTGACCCTACCATGCCTGCCTAGGAGTGAGGCCAGGCCAATTAGATCTCCTCTGTCATAACTGTGAATGAGACATAGAAGAAAGGACCCGTTGGTGGTGGTGGTTGAAGCTGAGAAACCTTAGGAGGCTGGGATGTTGGAAGAAGGACAAAATAAATAAATATTCAGCAGCAAGGAGGAGGATAGACCCAATAAGCTAGAGACAAGCAAGAACGAGAACAGCCCTGGATCATAAAAGTTTTCAACTTTCCTGTTCCAGGGTCCTAGGAGACTTTCCCATTATTCTATGGCATTCCAGGTACCCTTCCAACAACTCTCCTTTTTCCTTGAACTAGTTGAGAGTGTTTCTGTTCTTTGCAACCAAAAGAGCCTTTATTAAAACATCTTCCTGGATTTTCTGATTTTGGTGATGCTTGGCTCTTACTGAAGTACTTTTCCTCTCAACCTGAACAGTGTTGGGATTATGCATGTCCTCACAGATATCCTGCAAGATGCTGCTGGGTAAGAGTTCATGATTCTGTGGGTTTTCCCACAGAAACCTTTCATTCCTGGGAAACTCCAGCAGTCATCAGACATTCACTCCTATTGCTGAAGTTTCAACTCTTTTTCCTGTCATCCTTCTTTTTAGTCCCTCCGGAAGCCTTGTAGCTCCATCTCTTTTCTACAAATTGTTTGGGTTCCAGGAGGCCAGAGATTTTTTTCCCCTGCATCCTAAACACTTTGAGTTTCTCAGGGGAGAAACTGAAGTAAAATCTGTTTTGAAAGCTTTAAACCATATCTTACTCTGGAAAGTTGCCCGATGTTTTGGATCTCAGCTCTACCCTTCTGAGAACTCACCATTCATTCACAGCCATCATCTCTCTGATCCTCTTGACAATATCTGGATAGTTAAGTGAATCCATTCTAACAATCTAGAAAGAGAAGCCCAGAAGAAGGCTGGTTGGCAGTCATGTATTTAGGATATTGTGCTGGCCCTGGGCGTGTGGCACCACTACACAGTTTGAACACCTCTATCTTTCATTCAGAAACCCCGGTGGTGTAGTGGTTAAGAGCTATGGCTGCTAACCAAAAGGTCAGCAGTTCAAATCCACCAGAAGCTCCTTGGAAACTCTATGAGGCAGTTCTACTCTGTCCTGTAGCGTTGCTATGAGTTGGAATCCACTTGAAAGCAATGGGTTTTTTTTTTACCCTTCATTCTCGGAGTCATTGATCACATTCTGGAGTGAGAGCAGGAGTAAGGCAGACAGACAAAGGCCTGACAAAAGCCCACCATCCCCTAGATTTTTGTTGTTACGTGCTGTCGAATGGAGTCCAACTCATAGCAACCCAATGTGACAGAGTAGAACTGCCTCATAGGGTTTCCTAGGATGTAATCTTTACGGGAGCAGATTGCCAGGTCTTTCTCCCACAGAGCCACTGGTGGGTCAAACTGCTGGCCTTTCAGTTAGCAGCTGAGTGCTTAACTATTGCACCACCAGGGTTCCTCCTAGATCCTTCGTCTTAGACAATTTTCAGATGACTCTAAGAAAGTAGAGAATATTCACAATGGGTCAAGGTTCATGTTCATGAGTAGAGTATCTCATGATTCTCAAGTAGATGAAGGCTACCTCTCCCAGGAACTGAAAGGTAGGTATCTTAGGGTTAGGACTGCCAGATAAAAATATAGGATGTTCAGTTAAATTTGAATTTCAGATAAACAATAATTTTTAGCATAAGTACCTCCCATGAAATCCTTGAAACATGCTTATCGCAAAAATTCGACCCAGTTAAAGTTGAATGTCCGATAAACAATGAATGATTCTTAGTATGTCTCATGCAATATTTGAGACATTTATATTAAAATTATTGGTTTATCTGAGATTCAAATTTAACTGGGTGTCCTGTATTTTTATTTGTTAAATTTGTCAAGTCTCCCTAAGGTGAGCACACACCTTGGCATCTTCAGGTTTGTGTGGAGGTGAGACGCATGTACCTTTACATTCACAGCATGTGGGTACCAAAGCAAATAGGAAGGATGGATGTGTAAAAGTGGACGTGTAGATAGATAGATAGACAGCCAGATTAATAACTGCCTTTGGGTCGATTCTGAAGACGTCAACAACAGATGGAAATGTTGCCTGGTCCGGTGTCATCTTCATAATCTTCAGCATGAATCCATTGTTGCTGTCAGTGTGTCAGTTCACCTCACTGAAGGGCTCCCTCACCCTCGATGGCCCTCTGTTTCACCAAACATGATATCTTCCTCCAGTGATTGATCCCTCCTGATGATGTGTCCAAAGCAAGCGAGTCGGGCATTGTTCTGTTGTGATCTTCATCGGTTAATTTCTGGAAGTAGATCAACAAGCCTTTCTTCCTAGTCTGTTTTAGTCTGGAAGCTCTGCCACCATGAGTGACCCTGCTGAAATACTGGTGGCAGAGCTTCCAGCATCAAAGCAACACAAAAGCTACCATAGTATGACAAAGTGACAGATAGGTGGTGGATCTGTATCTTAGGAGGAAACAATATCTGAACAAGTCAGTGTTTTTACTTCTTTTTTCCAAACAATTCCAAAATTATTAATTTTCTGTTTCCAAACATTTCCCAAGTCCTTTTCCTCAGAGAATTCTAAAGGCCCTCCTAAAGCTTGAGTGATTTATTTTCTTAATTAAATTTCCCCAGTAGGTTATTTGGAAGAATGAGCTAGCTGGGATTCTTGGAGTAGTTATGTCAATCTTTCCCTTTTTCTTTCTCTCATTCTTTAGGATTGCTCTCATCCTATTTCTTCTCCTTGATGAGCCACTGAGGAGATAAAATATGAAGACAGAAGCTGTAGGAGCTTAGGTGTGGCTGAGGAAGAATAAATGGAAACTTTGAGGTTCCAGGGCAAGAAAGAGGGGCATCCAGCGAGAGCTTTGTGGGTGCGGCAAGAACAGGCTCTGGGCTGGGGCTCTGGGAAACCTGGCAGAGATTGAGTCAGTCTGTGCACTGCAGGTTGAAGAGTGGAAAACTCCAGACTGCCGGCTTTAGGCTGTGCAAAGGGAGTGGCCATGAGGGCTTATAGCCCCAGGCTCCATCCTGCAGGAGAGAGAAGGGAAAGGCAGTGTTGCAGGTTGCAACTAACTCCCAAAGGCTGCTGGAGCTCCCTGGTTGCCCTGGAATGGGTGGTGTAAGCTCACCCGCCAGTCGGGGCTGTATGGATCTCTATGTCTGAAGAAGATTTGCCAGTGCTTGATGCTAGTTGTTAGAGGACTTGGCCAGAATTAAGTGGTGTTAAGTGCAGGGCAGGGGTGAGGAGGCAGGTTGGTCACAGATCTCCAGCTCTGGCAAGCTCTCCCCATTTGCCTGGGGAGGACGTGTACTTGGGAACCAAGTGTTCCTGTGGAGACCAGGCAAGTGTCTGCTTCCCTTCTTCTTGGCTACCTTCTCCAGGGATATGTGAGTCCCAGTTCTAATGCCTGGGAGCACACACACTGCCTCAGCGAGGGACCACCTGGACCAGGAGGTGTTCGTTCAGCCCCACCAGAATCTCATTCCCCAGACCCAGACAATATACTTGGCTCTGGATTCCAGAAAACGAGGGTTTGGTCAAGCTGGAGGGCTAGACCTGTTCGTGCAAGCAGGAAAGCAGGACTCCTGTCTGCTGGCTTCTCTGTGCTTCCAAGCTACTGGCCAATGCAGGGACTGTCCAGTCCTCTGCTGACCCTGCGAAGGCATTTTCCTTGTCTTCATTGCACATCCGACTCCCATTTTGCTGAGGGCTGTAGATAAACAAATGTATCCCTTTGGACTCAATTTCCTTATCTGTAAATGGGTTACACATCATTCATCCTCCAGCCTCAAACTAGGACATTCATTTTCTAGGCTTCTGCTGATGTAGATTAGATGTAGAGCTAAGAATCTCTTTGTAAAGCCCCTTGGAGTTTCTCTTAACATTTCCATTTTCTTAAATTTGGGCATTCATGAAGATCTTCAGATATAATCCTTGGGAATGCCAAGGGTTTACTGCACATCCAAGTACTGATAGTTTGTTATATCTGGTTGCTGGGATTATGGAGGATCTTAAATATCTTTTTTGTACCTTTATGCATGAGAAGCATTACTTGTACGGTGAGAAATAAATGTTATTTTTAAAGACCATCTTGAGAGGGAGCTGGCCAGATCATTTATAAATGTTTCTCGAGGATACTGATGGGTGAGAGGTGGTTTGGAATTCGATTCCATGACCTCTGGAAGGTTTTTCCAGCTAGTGATTCTGTGCTCAGTGCACGCAGCCAACTCGTACCTATGGGAGAGGGTCAGCAGGAACAAAAGGGAGAGGAAGAAAAAGAGAGAGAATGGGGAAGGAGGAATGGAGGAGGAGAAAGAAAGAAGAGTGAGAGAAAACCGCACTGTCACAAAAAGTTTGAAACTCTCCTTTTAACTCGTCCCTTATAATTAGCTGGTGCAGCTGGCGGGGAATAACTGTTGGTGAGTTGCAACTTGTTGGGCTCAGTCCTCAGGATATGTAAGGCTGGCTCAGCGTTTGGAGGAAAGCTCAGGTCTCAGATTGCTCCTCCTCTCTCTCAGTTGTTCTTTTTGTTTAATTCCCTGCCTGGAAGGGGATTGGGAAAGGTTTGAAACTTTTGAGTGTTCTTGGCCAAGAAGTCTTCTCCCCATGGCTGGCCTGGAGATGCCAGGAAGGACTTGGTTGAAGCAAGTCTCTCTCCACCAGGGATTCTGGGGCAGCTTCTCAAAGGCTTTGGGCAGAGTGATGGAGAAGGGACTGCAGGAGGAAGGAGGGGCGCCAGCGTCCTGTAGGGGCAAGAGCAGTCTGGATGGTTCCACCTGGGCAGGCAGACTCTTGCCATCTCAGAATCGCCATGCAGGCACCTGCCTCCAGCTGCATTGTAGGGTCCATGATCACCACTCAGGGCAGTTTTCTTGTCCTGTGGGTGCCCAAGGCAGCGTGCCTGTACGACCTGGCAGGGAAGAGCCGGGCCACCACGTTTGAATCTTGATTCTCTGCTTACAAGCTGGGTAACCTGGAACAGGTCACTTAATTTCTATGCCTCAGTTCCCTCATTTGGAAAATGGATATAATTGTAATGTATCTCCTTAAGAAGCTTGCTTAGCATAATGCTTGGAACTGATGGGCATAGATACAAGCTTCTGTTATTACTGCTATTGAGGGAGACCACATGGGTTGTGTTCATAGACAGGGCACACCTGCCTTCTTGCCCCACTCAGAGGCTGGGTTGCGGCATGAAGGACTGATGTTCTCTACCAGTGAGAACTTCCAGCTGTAACCAGTTGGTAGGGCTCTTGGAGGTGGATACACTGCCTCCCCATTGAACTAGAGCAGCACCTGTTGGTGAGGATGCCTGGAGGTGACGCAATGTTGGACTGGGACCCTGTGGGTGTTCCAGTTGGCCCTGCCTCTGGCTCAGTAATTGTTCCTTTCACCCTTACCCAGGCTGCTGGGTTTCACACAGAGCAAGAATTCAGCACCTTAGCCATCATTTCTGAGCAGGGTCAGCTGGGTGAGCAGCAAAGGTCACAGGGGAACAGAAGGATTCTTTGCATCTTTTGATTTCCATCTTGGGTGAGGACTTCTCCCTGCAGGTGGTCCTGACCATGGACCATAATTGTTGGTAGTTGCTGTCAGGTTGGCTCTGACTCATGGCAACCTTATATAACAGAACGAAACATGTGGTCCTACGCCATCTTCATGATAGTTGGTATGTTTGAGCTCATCTTCTAGCACTAAACCCATTGCCGTGGAGTCGATTGTGATTCATAACGACCCTATAGGACAGAGTAGAACTGCTTCATAGGGTTCCCAAGGCCGTAAACAGGCCGTAAATCTTTTTGGAAGCAAACTGCCACATCTTTCTCCAGCAGAGTGGCTGGTGGGTTTGAACTGACAACCTTTGGTTAGCAGCCAAGCATTTAACCACTGGACCACCAGAGCTCCCCTCTTCTAGCACTATGTCCTTGTTAGGTGCCATCGAGTCAGTTCCGACTCACAGCTACCCTGCATACAATAGAACGAAACACTGTCTAGTCCCGCGTTGTTATGCTTGAGCGCATTGTTGCAGCCACTGTGTCAATCCTTCTTGCTGAGGCTTTTCCTCTTTTTCGCTGACGCTGTACTTTACCAAGCATGATGTCCTTCTCCAGGGACTGGTCCCTCCAGGGACTGGTCTAGCACTATATTGGACAATAGTCTGTAGTCCATAAGGTTTTTGTTGGCTAATTTTCGGACGTAGATTGCCAGGCCTTACATTTGCTGGGAGTCTACTACATGGCAGGCATGCTACATTTAATGCCTCTTGTCTTCACAGCAACTCTGTAAGTAGGGATAGCTATTCCCGTTTCATGGAAGAGAAACTGATACTTAGTGAATTTAAGCTGCATGCCCCAGATCGGACAGTCTGTAAGTGGGCCAGCAGGAGTTGGAATAAAGAACTATATGATTCTAAAGCTTGGGTTCCTAATAATAACTGACATGAATGGAGCCATTGCTATGTGCATTATTTTATTGAAGTCTTTGCACCAAACAGAAAGCAGCTGCTTTCTTACAGATCGGGAAATTGTGGTGTGGGAAGGGTGGCACAAAATTTTTCATTGCCTTTCTTTAGTCCCGGCAAGCACTCTCAATGTGGCCATGCAGGTGAAGTCTGTCTTGCTCCAGCGGTGCCCCTTTGTTTACTTACCAGAAAACGCCGTAAGTCTCATCATTCTCTGATCTGTCCTAGATGCCACTCTAGGCCCCACAGAAGCTGCCTGTCTCCCCCAGTAGACCACAAACTCATTAAGAACAAGACTGTGTCTTATTTCTCTAGTGCTCACACTGCTTTGGGCATATAAGCACTTAATAAATGCTTTCTGCATGAAATGGCCACCCTGGCCCTGCTTGGATGCTAACTGAAAAGTTGGAGATTCAAGTCCACCCAGAGGTGCCTTGGAAAAAGGCCTGGTGATCTACTACCGAATAATCAGCCATTGAAAACCCTATGGAGCACCGGTGTGATTGGACACACGTGAGTCAGAATTAATGCAGCTGGTTGGTCACTGTGGAGACATGCATACTATACACATTCACTTACGTAATCCCCATACCAACCTCATTTGACAGATGAGGAAACTGAGCCTCAGAGAAGTGAACAGACTTTCTCAGTGCCATTCAGATAGCAAGTAGTAGAGCTTGGGACTTAAGGACATTTTCTGTCTCCAAATGCCATGCTTTTGTTTATACGCTGTCTGTGGTAAGCCCTTCACTTGAACCACCTCCTTCTCTGCCGGAGGCTTCAGGGGATGGGTTTGACTTTGTCCTAGCCCCTTTCTCTGCCCCATTCTGAAGAGAGAAAGAAGTCTGTGCAACGTCCATCTTGGGGAAATGGGCCAACACAATCAACACAATTTACTTCTTGTCAAGGAAAAGCCACTTGAAATCAACAGGCCTGTCCAGTTGGCTTCAGAACCGCTCTGTTGCTCTTTGCTCTCTATCCTCACCCCCATTTGGGTCTTGAATCTATTCCTCTTGCTCAGGCAGTTTTCAAACTTACAGAATTAGAGCTGTCACTCTGTCTTGCAAGAAGGTGATGGGTTTCCCTTGTTTTAGTGGAGTAATGTGCAGCCTGCCGCTCCTCCTCCCACCCATTCTCCTCCCCAGTCTCCAGGTGCCAATTAGACACCCTCTAGGTATTGTATTAGTGTCCTATTGCTGCTGTAGCAAATGACCACAATCTTCGTGACTTAAAACAACACAAATTTTTTCTCCCATAGTTCTGGAGGGCAGAAGTCCACAATGAGTCTTAAAAGGTGTCGTGTCATGGTTTGAATTGTGTCCCCCCAAAATATGTGTCAACTTGGCTAGGCCATGATTCCCAGTATTGTGTGGTTCTCCACCATTTTGTCATCTGATGTGATTTTCCTATGTGTTGTAAATCCTATCTCTATGATGTTAATGAGGCAGGATCAGTAGCAGTCGTGTTAATGAGGCAGGACTCAATCTACAAGATTAGATTGTGTTTTAAGTCAATCTCTTTCAAGATATAAAAGAAAGAAGTGAGCACAGAGACATGGAGCAGAGCATGTCCTTTGGACCCTAGGTTCCTGTGCTGAGAGACTCCTAGACCAGGGGAAGATTCATGACAAGGACCTTCTCCCAGAACTGACAAAGAGAGAAAGCCTTCTCCTGGAGCTGGCACCCCAAATTTGGATTTGTAGCCTCCTAGACTGTGAGAGAATAAATTTCTCTTTGTTAAAGCCATCCACTTGTAGTATTTCTGTTATAACAGCACTAGATAACTAAGACAAAGGAGCTAAAATGAAGGAGTTGGCAGGGCTGGTTCCTTCCGAAGGTTCCAGGTGGAGAACCAGGTCCTTGCCTCTTCTTGTTCCAAGTGGCCTGCATTCCATGGCTCTTGCTTGTGGTCGCATCACTCCAATTTCTGCTTCTGTCGTCATATTGCCTTCTCTCTTCTCTATCTCTACTGCCTCTTTTTTATAAGGAACCTTATGATTACATCATTGGGGCCACACAGTTAATCTAGGACAATCTCTCCATCTCAAGATCCTTGACTTACATCTGCAAAATCCCTTTTGCCATATAAGGTAATATATTCACAGGTTTTAGAGATCAGGATGTGGACATTTTTGGGGGAGGTTATTCAATATACCACAGAGATGGTTTGTGCTTCTAGAACAGTCCGTTACCTTCTTGCCCATCTACTGTACCAGTAATAAAAGTTACATTAGCAAACACAGACTCTGTGTTTGGAGCCGGGCTAAAGCATTCTATGCATGTCACCTTGCTGACTTCTCTCAGCCTTCCTATGATGTTAGCATTCTTATTTTTATTCCCATTTTGTAGATGAAAAACTGAGGCCTGAGAGTTAAGCGAATAGCTCATGATCACACAAGGAGTAAGTCAAGGACCTGAGATATGAACTACAGGTCTATCTGGTTCCAAGATCATTCTCCTCAACATCACACCACCCCTGCCATGATAGCTAGCCTCCAACATGACCCCCAATGATCCTTGATAAATCCTTTATGTAGTTCTTTCCTATGCAGTATCAGTGTGACCAACAGAAAACCACAAAAGTAATGGTGTGTGTCTTCTTAGGCTAGGTCATAAAAGACATTGTAGCTTTTGCCATGCTCTCTCTTGGATCACTCACTCTGGGGAACCAGGTGGCATCCAACTAGTCAGGAGGATGAGGAGTGTCTTAGTCATCTAGTGCTGCTATAACAGAAATACCACAAGTGGATGGCTTTAACAAACAGAAGTTTATTTCCTTACAATAAAGTAGGCTAAAAGCCCAAATTCAGGGTATCAGCTCCAGGGGAAGGCTTTCTCTCTCTGTCGGCCATCTCATCAATGTTCCCCTGGACTAGGAGCTTCTTCACGCAGGGACCCCGGGTCCAAAGGACACGCTCTGCTCCTGGCACTGCTTTCTTGATGGTATGAGGTCCCCCTGTCTCTCTGCTCGCTTCTCTCGTTTATATCTCAAGAGATTGCCTCAGGACACAATCCAGTCTTGTAGATTGAGTCCTGCCTTACTAACACAACTGCTACTCATTCTCCCTCATTAACATCATAGAGGCAAGATTTACAACATATAGGAAAATGACACAATACCAGGAATCATGGCCCAGCCAAACGGATACACACATTTTTTGGGGGACATAATTCAATCCGTGACAAGGAGCCACCTTGGAAGTGGATCCTCCAGCCCCAGTCAGGCCCTCAGATGATAGCAACCATGGAAGATATCTTGACTGCAACTTCCTGAAAGACCTGGAGCCCAAACCACCCAGGTAAGACACTCCCAGATTTATGACCCACAGAAACTGTGCGATAATGTTTATTTTTGTTTCTAGCCACTAATTCTTGAAGTAATTTGTTATGCAGTTATACATGATTAACCCAAGGCCCAAGTTCTAAAAATTAGGACAGGTTTTGCTCGAGCTCTAGCTATGTCAAAGGAGGTGCTAGTCAGGGCCTGAGCCTCTGAATCTCATATGCTGTTCCATCAGGTTAGCTTCCCAGCCCTGGAGTGGAGAACCCAGCAATTCCAGAAGGTTCCCCATTCCTGAGCCACTTCCCACAAAGAAAAGAAATACTTTTATCTATTGTTCTCCTGCTCTAAAACCATCAAGGACTTTTTCTTCTTTTTTAAATTTTATTTATTTTGCTGTTGTTATTGAGAATATACACAGCAAAATGTACATCAATTCAACTGTTTCTACTACATGTACAAGTCAGTGAAATTGACTACATTCTTCGAGTTGTGCAACCATTCTCATCCTTCTTTTCTGAATTGCTCCTTCGCCATTCACATAAACTCACTGCCCCCTAAGTTTCCTATCTAATCTTTCAAGTTACTGTTGTCAGTTTGATCCTATATAGATAGTTCTTAAAAGAGCATAATGCTCAAGGCCGACATTTTTAACTAGTTCAGCTAAACTATTGTTTGGTTTTAAGAAGACTTTCAGGGGATATTTTTGGTTTAAGGTTTAAAGATTATCTCAGGGCAGTAGTTTCAGGGGTTCTTCCAGCCTCCATGGTTATCAATGGCTTCTTATTGTCCGTAAATGGCTCTCTGGAGTCCATGCTCCTTAGTTGGCCATTTATCCCCCAACCTCTCTTCACAGTCCTTCCAGTCTCCTGTTTCACCACACCTCACGCTGACCCTTCACGCCCTGTCAGACCCCACATTCACTGCTATTACAAACTTTTCTTGCCATCTTGCTTGTACTACTCTCCCCTCGTCTCCTGCAAATGAATGCACAAATACAAACTAAGAATCTGCCAGGTACCAGGAGGCAAGGATAAGTGCTTCTGCGTGCAGTGTCTCAATTGTCACAGCAAGCCTGTGAAGCAGGGGTTTTTTATGCCCCTTTTACACGTAAGGAAACTGAGGTTAAGTGACTTGTCCAAGGTCCCAGAGGAAGTAAATGAAGTCGTCAGTACTTAGGTCCTGCTCAGAACTGTGGCTTTAAGCTCAGTGTTTTTCCACTACACCATATTGCATCTGACTCACACTTCTATGGAATTTTACAGTTTATAAAACTCTGCTTATTCATAATTTTTATTGAACGTCACAACAGTCTAGTGAAGTAGATGGGGCAAGATTTGCTAACCCCATCTCACAGAGGTTAAACGTGAGATGAGGAAGAGGATTTGTTCTCATGGGAACAAGTGTTAGAGCTGGGACTCCAACCTAGATCTTCTGTCCCAGACACACTGTTATTTCCTCTGCCTTCTCTTTGTACCTCTCCCTAAGCCTACTATAGTTTTGCACATAACAAAAGCCCAGTGCATATTTTGGCTGATTTTTTTTTTTTTCAAAAGCACATTTTAGTAAATGGTGCAAAAGAGGGTTAAATGTCTGGAGAATTGATCTATGGTGACTAACTGAGAGTAACTGTTAAAACGACAAAGTGTTGCACGAAGGTGTGAGAGCAGACTTCAGAAAGAACTTTATGATGGAAAGGACTGCTAGCCACTGAATGGTGAGCAAAGGAGGCTGTGGAACTAACTCGGTGGGGAGTCTCTAGGAATGACCCATGTTTGCTTGGTCAAAGAAAGTACTGTTTCTTCTTAGGGCCAGAGGGATGGACAAGATGAGCAGTGGAGGGCTCAGTTTGCCCAGCATCCAGGACTCTAGGATGTGGGCGTTGTTATCCGAGTCATTGACGCAGAGCCACGAGAAGGAGGAAGGTTAAGTCACTTGCTTTGTTTGATACTTCCTGTTGCTGACGCGTAGCACTTCAGCAGATGACGCAGCTGTTCTAGAAAGATATTCTTTGAGGACAAAGTCGCACAAGATCAGGCTCTTTGGGTTGCTGAAGCTTCACAGGTCATCCTGCCCCCATGCACATACCCTTAACTCACTGCCTTTGAGTCGATTCCTACTCATAGTGACCCTGTAGGACAAAGTAGAACTGCCCCATCGGGTTTCCAAGGCTGTAAATCTTTAAGGAGGCAGACTGCCACATCTTTCTCTCCCGCAGAGTGTCTGGTAGGTTTGAACCACCAACCTTACGGTTAGCAGCCAAGCGCTTTAACCACTGCACCAGCAGCAACCACCACCCCCACCACCCCGACACGAAAATACCCTAGACATGCCTGGCATGCTGTAGGCAGTCATTAAATATATGCTGAGTGATTGAATGGATGTTACATAAATGGATAGCTGGGGCTTGGGTATACCTTGTCTCTGCAGGGTTCTAATATTTCAGCTGGTCTTGGACACCCATTTCAGGTCTCAACTGTCCTTCATTGTTAGAGCTCTTTCTGCCCTCTCACCTCACTTTAACCAAACCCAAAGGACTCTTGTCCCGCACTCTGTATAGATAGAGCATAACTGGTCACCCTTCAGCCTATGGTCTTCTTTACCTGGTGTTCTGAGCATGTTTTCTTTTGGATTCAGAACCTAATTGGAGGAATGGAATAAGAAGAGGCTCAGGTAAAGTATTGGAAGCAACCTGGGAACTGAGTGCACTTGTGAGTTGGGCTTTCTGTGGTTAGGACCTTTCTTCAAAGTCCGCTCTTGGGTGTGTGTGGGAGTGAGTAGTGAGGATGAGGGCCTGTTACTCAGATTGTTGTGTCAGGTGGTGCAAAGGCCTCCATCTGGGAGCCAGGTAATGTGGGGTGAATTCAGGATCTGCCACAGGCAAGCAGGAGAGTGTGATCTTGAGTAATTTATTCCTGCTCTGGGCCCTGGGTTCCTCATCATGAATGAGGGAGTTCAATTCCTTTATTTCTTCTTCCACTCAACAACTGTTTTCTGAACACCTACTATGTGCCAGGTGCTCAGCTGATACAGTGGTGAACAAACTACAGTTTCTATAATCATGGGGCATCTCTAGAGGGGGAGGCAGACAATGGACAAAAAACCAGTGAACAAACAGGTAAATGAATGTGATGAAGATAAATGAAGTGGGGTAAGTAGAGAGAATGGAGCCCTGGTGGTGCCACAGTTAAGCACTTGGCTGCTCACAGAAAGGTTGGTGGTTCAACCCTACCCAACGGCTCCGTGGGAGAAAAGACCTGGCGATCTGCTCCTGTTAAGATTACAGCCTAGAAAACCCCATGCGGAGGTTCTACTCTGTCCTATAGGTTCGTTATGAGTTGACTCGACAGCACCTTACAACAACAAGTGGAAAGGGAGTGACAGGGCCTACCTTAGATAAAGTCACCAGGGCAGAGGTCTCCCAAAAGATGCCATTTGTGCAGGCACCTGGATGAGAGGAGAGAGCAGGCCATGCATCTACCTGGAGGAGGGGATCCTCCAAGGAGCAGCAAGTGAAAGACCTTTAGAGAGGGACCTGTTTGGTATATTCAAGAAACAGCAAGGAGGCTGGTGAGGGGTAAGTTGGAGAATCCTGAGTTATGTGGCAACAGGCCTCTTCCAGCTCTAGGTTGAGTTTATCTGGCTGAATAGGCGAGAGGGCCCAGAAGCCGGGTCCTGCCTGAGAGGCAGACTTTGTGAACTGTGCCAGGACTGGCAGATGGGACCTGCCGGCTCATGTCTTATCCTGTCCCGCAGCCGAGCTCAGCCCAGACCTCACTGGTGCATAGGAACAGAGTTAGCTGAAAAGTTAATCCTTGTGCCCTGAACTATAGACCTACAGTGGGCTGTTAGGTTGAGGTTTGATATACTAACTTATGGATTTAGATGTTTAATGTCTCAACCACTCCTAAATGATATATTCTTTTCTTTAAAAACAAAAAATTCCTTTCATCCCCCAAGTCTCTTCTCCCTCACCCTTTTAATTTCCCCTTTCCACATTTCTATTCATTCATTTTGTTCCACTTTCTTCCTTATCTGTATACCCCCAATGTCAAGTATTGCATACTATCTTCTAGAACCAGTACAAAACCAAAAAACATGTTGCCATCCAGTCGATTCTGACTCATAGTGACCCTATAAAACAGAGTAGAACTGCCCCACAGGGTTTCTAAGGAGCGGCTGGTGGATTCAAACTGCCAACCTTTTGGTTAGCAGCCGAGTTCTTAACCATTGTGCCACCAGGGCTCCAGAACCAGTACCAGTTGTTGTCAATTCGATTCCAACTTAGGGCGACCCTATGTGTGTCAGGATACAACTGTGTTCCATAGGGTCTTCAATGGCTGATTTTTTCAAAAGTAGATTGCCAGGCTTTTCTTCTGAGGCACCTCTGGGTGGACTCAAACCTCCAACCTTTTAGCAGCCCAGTGTTAACTATTTGCACCACGGGGACTCTAGTATCTTCTAGAAGCCAGAAGCTTGTCAAACAAAAACGAATAAGATGCTGTCCTTGGCCCACAGAAAAGTTAAAAAAACTTGCCTTGGGAGTCAACACTAGACAGATGTAGAGTCTGTATTTGAAGCCAGGTAGTGTGACTCCAAGGAGCCGTGGTGGCGCAACAGTTAAGCACTCGGCTGCTAACCAAAAGGTTGGTGGTTTGAACCCACCCAGTGGCTCCACAGGAGAAAGACCTGGCGATCTGCTTCCATAAAGATTACAGCTGAGAAAACCTTATGGGGCAGTTCTACTCTGCCACACGGAGTTGCTATGCATTGAAAATCAACTCCACATCACCTAACAAGTGTGACTCGAGAGACCCCCATGGACACCACCATTTTATTGCTTCCCTGTAGATCCTGGAGAATAGTTGTGATAAGACCTATGTTGTGGGCAAACTCAAAGCATTCTGGTCACACAGAGGCAGGAAAGGCTGATCCAGCCTGTGGAGGGTGGGAGGGGGCTTGTGAAATAGATTTTGAAAAGTGAGTAGGATTTTGCCAGGCAGTGAAAGGGGTTGGGAGGGTGGTGAGGAAGGGCTAAAGCAAGAAGGCTAGGAAAATCTGTGGTATTTGTGGGGAGCAAGTAGTCAATTATCTAAATTAAATACCAAAAGGGATTACCTCAGTGGAAAAATCAGACAAACTGGTTGTTTGACCCGATCCTTTAGTTTTTGTTTTCTTTTGTTTTGAAGGAACCATCACTGAATAAACACAATAAATACAGATAATTTTCAGGTAATAAAGGCGATTAAATATTTATATTATGTTCAGGTCAAAGGGTAAATAAAATGGAGGAAGAAGGGAGGAGAAGGTTGGGGTCAGGGAGAGGGAATTTCCTGTTTAGACAGAATGGTGTCTGGCTAGTCCACAGCATTTGATCCCTGAAAGAAAGGAAGTTTGGGAAGCCTGGTTGAAAGGACCCAAAACACTCCACTGAGTTGGAAAACAGCCTTTCAAGTCTTCTGTTCCCTTTTCCTAGAAATGGTTCATTGTTAAGAATATTAAGGTGAAGAAGGGATTTGAAGAGAAGAAATTCTGATTCATAGTAATAATACCTGGTATTTATGCCACATCTTACTCCCAAGGAGCTCAGATTGCTGTAGGGAAATGATGTCATTAATTTCTGACAACCTCATCCCTGACTCCCTTGCCCCCAAGACCATTTCCTCCCATCACGACCTGGAGAGAAAGCCCTGGTTACAACTTTGGTGATTGGGATGGGAACTTGGGATGGGATCTACTCGGGATGCTCAGGCCTTGGCTTCCAGGACCTGGGTGCTAGACATCTGGTATCTTTGCTCTCCTTCAATCCCAGGCCTGCAAAATAGCACTAGACATCTATCAATTTGTCTGCAATAAGAACCTCTCTCCAACAGTAGTAGGAATAAAGCAGTCTCCCCTTTTCTAACACTCTCCAGAAAACACCATGCCCTTCTTTAAGAGTGCTTCAGAGCTCCAATACAGCAAGCAAGTTCTTCTTGACACCTATATCAATCCTCTTCAGCTGCAGTGGAGCCCCATTCCTTTTGGTCTTGCCTATAGTTGGCACAAGAAGCCCTGGTGACGCAATGGTTAAGTGCTTGACTGCTAACTGAAACTTTGGCAGTTTTGCACCTGCCCAACAGCTCCACAGGAGAAAGACCTGGTGATCTGCTCCCGTAAAGACTACAGCCTAGAAAACCCTTTGGGGCAGTTCTACTCTATCACAAGGGGTGGCTATGAGTCAAATCGACTTGATGGCACCCCACAACAACAACAGTTATCTTGTCTCTACCACTTCAAGGAGCTCCTGGAACTTCCTCGTCACTTGCCAATTTTTAAAGTTAATTTGCTGGATCTTCCATTTAGCAGGCCAGATAGTCAGGCTTTCCTAAGGCTGATGGAGAGGAAATTCTTGCCTCCCCCTAGCTCTTTGCTGAGTACTCACTTTGTTGAGTACTGAGCCCTGTCTTAGGTATTGTAGAAGATATAAATCATTGTGCAATGGTCTCTGTCATGAAGGAGCTTTTGGAAGAGGGTAGAACATGCATAAAAAGCTAAACGTCAACCTAAGAGTGAAATGTCAATGCAAGACAACCATGAGAAACATCACGAGGGAGGGTATTATGATAATATTAATAGCTACTGTATGTTTAAGCAAATAAAGCCCACCTTCTTCATTTGTTTGCCAGCCATGCCCTCTCCCCTCAAGGCATCCTGGCAAGCGCTGTGCTAATTTTTCTTCACAGCAACATGTACAAAAAAAATTGGCATAGCGGTGCCTGTGAAAATACCTCCCAGGGAAGGTGGGGGAGGGCACGAGGCCAGCAAACAAATGCAGAAGACCTGTGTTATTTGCACAAAAATATGGTGATTTTTACTGAGCACTTACTAGGTGCAAAGCTTGTTCTAAGGGCTTTATATTCATTAGTTCATTTCATTCTTACTAATCTCTTTTGGGGAAACATGGTGGTGCAGTGGTTAAGAGTTCGGCTGCTAACCTAAAGGTTGGTAGTTCGAATCCACCAGGTACTCCTTGGAAATCCTATGGGGCAGTTCTACTCTGTCCTATAGGGTCACTATGAGTTGGAATCTTTTGAGGTAGGAACTACAGGTAGTACCCGACTTACGATGTATTCGAGTTACAGTGAACTGCACTTACGACCTGTTTTTTGTACATCTTATTGTTGGTAATATTGTCCTACATATAATGTTGCAGCACGTAATTTGCTGATGTTATCATTCTCAGATGTTCACTTGCAGATGTTCAATGTTATGGTTTATAGTGAAAGGATTAGCTGAAGTTTTTTTCTAAACTAAATCAGGGGCTTCAGGTGCTTGAAAACATGGACCCAAACACTGATCGTTTTGCTAAAGTTGATAGGCAGATTCGGGAAGCAGTGAGATATTACTGCAAAGTGTGTGAAGAAAAAAAGAAAAGGACCGTACAGACAACTCTCACTAACTTTCTGACTAGAAATGCTATCCCTATTCCCAGGGATAATCCAGATGATCCAGAACCTTCCACAAGTGGAGTTACTACCACAACTGACAAAATACCAACATTGTCCAACTCTTCATCATCAGAGCAAATTTTCAAGATTTGTGTATTTTTTATGTATATATGTATGTATTAAAATATATCTAGAAGTTTATATGTAATGTTTCCAACCCTCAAAGAAAAATAAAGATCAGATTTATAAAGATACTGTTAATAAAAGGCAATAATAATGAAAACTAAGAGAAAAAAAAAAGAGAAGTGTTTAACCTACATCAGGATCGGCTTATGATGTAGTCGTCGGAATGGAACCCTGTTGTAAGTCGGAGACTACCTGTATTATCCTGTTTTACAGAGGCAGAAACTGAGTCATAGAGATATTTGAACCCTTGCCTATAATCATACAGATAGTAAATGGAAGAATCCAGGATCTGAATCCAGATAATCTAATACCAGAATATGGATGATTAAATGCCAACAGGGGAAAAGCATTTTTATCATGCCAGGCCACCAGACAGATTCTGACATCTATAAATGTCTGGTAGGATCTAGGCCTTGGAGAAGGTGAAAGGTTTTGGCATACCAAACTCTGTGTGACTGGCAGAGCTACCATTCCTTTTCAACTTTAGTAGGAGCAAAGATTCAATCTTTTAACCCATATGTAGAAATACCTAGATGTTTCTGAGACAGTGTGGTGGAAAGAGCTGGGAGTCAGGGCACCAAGGCCTGGATCAGCATCTGATTTGCTGATTGCCCTTGGACAAGTCACTTTCCCTGTGGGCTTGGTTTTCATTTAAAAAATGAAGAAATGTTGTACTCAATCTCTTAGGTCCTGTCCAGCTCTAAACACGACAGTTTTTATGCCTCTTACATAAACTATGAGGCACACAAAGGGTTCAGCTCAGCTCAATGCTGAGCACATCCTGTGTCAAATGTCAAGAAATGGGTGTTGATTTGTGAGGCCCATGACACTCCCTTGGGGCCCTAGTGATTGGTCAAGTTGACCCAATGAGAGTGAAGGACACGACCAGGGACAACTTCATGGGCATGGGGCCTGTTGCTTTGGGAATACTGAGGAGGGGGCAACACTGAGGGCTGGAGCAAGTGGGCAAGACAGACTGCATGGAGAAGATGGGACTAGAGATAAACAGTGGCTGGGGTTTAAATTTGGATGATTGCTCATCTCTGGACCAATTCTTACAGTAAATGGATGGATTATCTGATTGGCAGCCCTCCTCTAAATTAGCTACCCTGAGCTAAATTAGAATCCTATTGCCCCTTGTGGGTTTGTTAATTTTCTATAACCTGTTGCCGTCAAGTGGATTCCTACTCATAGCAACTTTATAGGACAGAGTAGAACTGCCCCGTAGAGTTTCCAAGGAGCAGCTGGTGGATTTGAACTGCCCACCTTTATGGTTAGCAGCCGTAGCACACAGCAGCTCTTAACTACTGTGCCACGAGGGAGCCTCAAAATTCTCAGAGACTATTACCTATACTAACGGTTACCCATTTATTATAACCAGAAAGGATGCAAGTGAAGAGATGTATCAGGCAAGGTCTGAGAGAGTTCCTACTACAGGCCACCATTGTCCCCAGGGATGCGCCACCGTCTTCGGTTCACAGATGGTCTTACCAATCCAGGAAGCCCCCAAAAGAGAGAACTCCAAGACCTAGAATCCTTTAGTCATTGGAACCTCGATGAATATGCATGACTGGGGCCTAAATGTATAGTTACGATCAATCCAATCAATGAATATGCAAGACTACATCATGCCCCCTCCCTTCCTGCCATTAGTTCATCTGATGTGGGGCCTGTGTAGCCCCTACTTGCCTGGCTATTTTAGAAAGACAAAGACACCTTAATTGCTCAGGTTATTTTCAGAAACCAGATACAAAAGGCTAAACTTAGTTCTTTGTCCCTCAAGTGTCTATGGACCTTAACATTTTGAAGGCTTCTTTGCAAATCTCTTCTAGATTTAAATAGGAAAGAAAGGAATGGTAAGGGAAGGAAAGACAGATTGAGCAGGGGGATTTGGGAAGGCCATGAAAAAAACTCTTCAGCTTTGAAAATTAGGAGAAGGGTGATCGGCGACTGATACTACAGCTGGAGAATAGAATTTCTTATTCAAAACAATACTTTCAATGGAAAATTATCCTATTGATTTAGTGACATGCAAATTACCTCTTGGTTTCCCCCATGATGGTCTCTACCCTGTTATCTCCCCTCTCCCATCACTCCCTCTCAAATCATTCCTAAGCTGTTCCTACTACCTCTCCAGTCACCTCTTTGTGCCTTGGCTCAGATATCCTCCATGCAACCTGGAAAAGAATCACAAATCACCAGTCCTTGGATAGTCAAGGATGAAGAGAACAGGAACTAAGTTCCAACAGGTTCCCAGAGCTCAGTTTCTTGTTCTGCCCTCCTCCTACCAGAGATTTCGGCATCCATCATTATTGACAGCAGCTTGCATGGGGAGGCCTTTTCCGAACCTGTAAATCCCAGGTGCTCCAACAAGGAGGGCAGCTTGCCTGCAGCACATCGCCATATCTAGATGTCTATCTTGACATCTGCACCTGCAACCCTGAACACACATCGACACATAAATTAGACATTGCCCATTGAAACTGAAGTTGGTTATTCCAACAGTTCACCCCTTCATGCCCTTCCAATCCCCTCCCACTCGTCACCATACTAAAGTGAAACAGCATGATTCTGTACCATCTCACATAGGAAAGATACACTAATAGATGTTATCAAGCCATCCAGGCACCCTTGATGCTCCTAAAACATCGATTCTTGTAGATCTGAGAAGAACATCTAAAGATGTTACCTAGCTTATTTCCCTATTTCCAGGCAATGATCCATTCAAATAATCTCAGGAATGGGCTTGTAAATGATTTTTCTTAGAAACTGTCCTAGGGTAAAATCACCACAAAGTTATAGTAAAGCAAGAAGGAAGATTTTATTGAGAATATGTTCCAAGAGGCAAAAGTGGGAAATGGACAAGCATGCTGCCAGAGCTGTGTCTGCCTGAGTCCAAGGAATGTTACAGAATCATCAGTATACATTGACTGTACAAATGGGTGAAATCATTAAAAGCTTCACGTTTTCACAGATTGGCTAAAAACTGCTAAATCACCGTGATTCTGCATTTTGAATTGTCTTTTTAGTAATCATTGGTAAAACTTTCAGTAACAACAGTCTTTGGTCCAACAAATCTTAACTATTTACTAAATGCTAATAGAAAAAGATAAGAGTGGAATATATGTGGGTCTTTTGTACTCTAAGTATTTGTTTATCTGAAAAGGTCACCTAAGAGATGTTTTCCAAGATTGTCCTAGCTATTGTTTTTATACCTCAGGGCCCAGTTGATGTCTTTGTGAGTCCTTGTCACTCTGCTGGGTCACATTCTTTATACTCAAGGACAGGGAATAATGGTTCCAATTTTAACTCCTAAGTCAAAACGACCATTGAAGGAGACTTTGTAGCATTCTTGGGTCACCATTCTAGTACCTTTGCATTCTACAATTCAAATGGAGCTGGATGTCTGTATTTTATCTGACAGCCCTACTTCCTGCACCATGTTTTGGCCGGGGATTTTCCCATTTGTCTATTTTCATATCACTATAAAACATTTCTTCTCTTATCTCTCCACTGTCATCATCTACCTGCTCACTTCTGTCCTTTGGGCTCCTTGTCTGCCACCCATGCGGTTGGCCTCTTGGCCACTCCAGCAGACCCAGGCAGGAGTCCATGTCACCTGTGTGTTCACTGGCTACATCTCTGAAGGCCCCTTGCCAGGAGCTGTAGCTAGATGTAGGGTACAAAGAAAAGAACTCTTACTTCTGATTTATCATTGGGGATTTTTACTCCTTGTCCCCTCTCCCCACTCCCCCCGCCCCAGCTCTTTCAATCATCTCCTGTAAACCAGTAACTTCAGGAATGACAGTAGTTCTGTTATTGGGATGGGGCTGTGTCCTAGGCTGGGTTCTCTAGAGAAGCAAAACCAGTAAAGTGTATAAATATATATAGAGAGAGATTTATATCAACAAAAAGGCTCATGCAGTTGTAGAAGCTGGAACGTCCCAAGTCTATGAGTCAGCATAGAGGCTTCTTCTGATCACCTAGCCACATGGGCTGGTGAACCCAAGATCGACAGGTCAGAGAATAGGGCTCTGGCTCATAGGCTGCGAAGATCTCTATATCCTATTGTCTGACATCTCCACGTGGCTGTCTTCCAGGACTGAGTCAAGTGTAACATGTCCAAAGTAGAATTCGTTGTTTCTGCTCCAAACCTGCCCCCATATGATTCCCTATTTCTACAAATGCCATCATCCTCCACACACTTCTGGAGCCAGACATCATTCCATATGCTTTCTCCTACCTCTCTCTCCTTGTCCAATCAGTATAGTAAGTCTGTCATAAAACTAAAGGCATTCAATTGTAACCACTACCCTTTATTTTGAAATCATATTCATTCTATGTCTTTGACATCAAAATGCTCTCTTTTGTTTTATGAAATGTAGGTGATGGTAGGTGGTAGTTGTTTTTGTCTGTTTGTATGTTTTCAGTACAGTGAAGGGGACATCGCTGGTTGCTTTCCAAACCCAGTCCCCCTTCCTCCTTCCAACAGAATACAGTTTAGCTCAGATGTGCACCCCATCCCCAGCTTCAGAGGGCAATCCTAATTAGTCCAAGCCAGCAGTTCTCAAAATGTGGTCATGATATCCTCTTAGGGGGCCTGGGGGGTCAAAACGATTTTTGTTTTAAGCCTCTACTGCCTTTGTCACTCTCATTCTCTCACGAGTGTACACTGGTGTTTTCCAGAAGCTACCTGCTATGTGATATTGCAACAGATGGAATGCCGAAGCAGATATGAGAACCCAGCTGTCTTCTATTAAACTGGAAATTAAAGAGATTTGCAAACATGTGGAACAATGCCACAATTCTATCTCTTTTTTAAAAAAAATAGTTATTTTTCATAACAAACATGTTATTTATGCTAGCACATAACAGGCTTATTATTGTTATTTTAAAATAAATTGATAAATATTTAAAAAATTTCCTAGATTTAATTTCTGAAACAATAAATATCTGTAGATATATTCCATAGAAACAAAAGATCCCTGGGACCTTCAATAATTTTTAGAATTTTAAAGGGGTCCTGAGACAAAAAAAGTTTGAGAACAGCTGACCTAATCTGATGACAGCTAGCTGTTGGTCATGTAAGTGACCCAAATTAGCCCAATCAGATTACATCAGGGAAGAATTTATTTTTCATGTCTGGGGGAGAAATTTCTCTGCTTTCTCTTGCTGCTTGTGAACAGAAAGCTTTTAGTCAGTCCCCTTTGCCATGGGTAGTCTCTTGCAACCACGAAAAAAATACTGCTGCCGTGGATGGAGGTGTGGGGAGAGGGGAAGACCCTGGAGCCTTGATGGTCTCATTAGGCTGCGGATGTACCTCTGCTTTTCCAGTGACAGGAGAAAACCAATCTCCTTACTGTCTGATCCGGTTTGAGTTGGGCTCCCCACTCCTTCCCTCTGAACCACTAGCCCCCCCTCCCCGCTATTGCACTTACTTGGAAAACAAGGAGTTGGCGTTCCCATGTTGGCTTCAAACTTTACAGTGCAGTCTAGTGTTCTGTATAATTTATAAACCATCTCATTAGATGATCCTTGAGGTTTCTTCAAGCAGGAGGATCCATCAGGAAGGAAGAAAGGGGTTGAGGAAGAGAAGGGGCTACCAGGGAGTTGAGATTGTGCCACATAGATGACTCACCACATATAGATGGGCTAGTGCAGACAGAGTCCCTCGGTGGTGCAAAAGATTAATACACTCAGCTGCTAACTAAAAGGTTGGAGGTTCAAGTCCACCAGAGGCACCTTGGAAGAAATGCCTGACAATCTACTTCAGAAAAATCAGCTGTTCTGCCTCCTAGTTCATTTCATAGTGCCTGGGTCTTTAAAGCTTGCAGGTGGCCATCCAAGGCATGACAATATGTCTCTATTAGTCTAGGGCAACAGAGGAAGAAGGAGAGTCAGGAATAGGAGGAGGACATTGAATATGTGGCTAATTGCCTCCATGAACAGCTGCCTTCTTTGCCATGAGATCAGAAGAATTGGTGCCCAGCTACCAAAACTGAACATTTTGATCAAAAATTCCATAGAAGAATGCTGATCAAAAAGGGGAAAATGGAGAACAGAATTTCAAATTCTCATGGACTCCAGACTTTCTGGAGCCACAGAGGCTGGATGAACCCCTGAAATTTATAATTTTTAACTTAAACCAAAAATATTCCCTGAAGTCTTCTTAAAACCAAAGAATAGTTTAGCTTAACTAGTAAAAAATGTCTGCCTTGAGCATTATGCTTTTTTAAGAACTATCTCTATGGAATCAAAGTGACAACAGCAACTCAAAAGATTAGATAGTAACCTTAGGAGACAGTGTGTTTATGTTAATGGGAGAGGAACAACTCGAAAAAAGAGGGTGAGAATGGTTGCACAACTCGAAGAATGTAATCAATGTCACTGAATTGTACATGTAGAAACAGTTGAATGGGTGTATGTTTTGGTGTGTATATTCTCAACAACAACAAAATAAATTAAAAAAAGAAAACTCTATGGAGCAAAGTTCTACTATGACACACATGGGATTGCCATGAGTCAGAGTCAACTGGATGGTAACTGGTTTTTTAGTGCAGACAGAGCAAGATAAGATGTCTTAGGAAGTATGGATGCTATGGGATTCTTAGACCTGGTGTGTCCTTTGAGAACCAGACTCCATGAATGACATCCCTTTCCTTCTACGCCCCCGACCCCCACTCCTCCATCGTTTTAGCTGTCTTCTTTGTCAGCCAAACTCTCAACGTCTGGATGAACTGACTCATGGTGACAGCTGGGGACATTTCCCCCACTGCTGACAAATGGAGGACTGAACCTCAAAGCTCTGGGACAGACGAGAGACTTTTTCCTTAAGCATTCATACTACCAAATTGAAAATGAAGAGGGGAAAGGGATGGGAAGGGATGGGGGAGAGGTACCTGTTGGTACCCAGATGGCTGTTCCCAGTACCTTCTTGTTTTGAGAGCAGTGTGCTAGTCTCCATTTTGCCACTCCTCTTCAGGATTTTCAAAGGATCTTGCAGATAAATTTGGGTGCAATGGGCGAGATGTAAACATTGCAGAAAAACCAGTTTACATGTCTTTTGAAAATAGTGTCCTTGCCTGTTTAACTGTGCTTTCAAAATAAGTTTGGTGTCAGGGACAATAATTTGTACCTTTTAAAATCAGACTGTATGTATTCATTGCAAGTATTTCCTGGAGTGACTGTGCAAATTTACAGATACTGCTTCCTTTGAAAATCTCAAAGTGAGGTTGGATAGTGGATGAAAAACTTTTGGCTGATTTTTACTTTCTTTCTGGTGGGCAGCAAGGTGGGCGAGGAAACAGGGAAAGAACTTGAGGACTTAAAAGGAAAAATAAGACTTGTCTCTAATACACTGCAAGTAGGACATTAAAGGTCTCTCTTGTTAGAAAGAGACGAAAGCTGGATGGAAGCTCCTTGCATTCATTTTAAATTTTTAAACAGTAAACTGCTATGAAGACACAAAGCATGCTAGACTTGGGATAAGCCCTGGGGAGACTTCATGTCCAAGTTAGGATAATCAAAAAGAGTTTCATTTACTCAGTCCTGGAATAAAACCAAGACTATATTTAGCAATATTGAAACTGGTTAAAGGTCAGTGAGTGAGAGGCCCAGTTGTCTTTAGGTGTTTGCATCTATTTATTTAAGGAGCCCTGGCAGTGCAATGGTTAACAGCTTGGCTGCTAATTGGTGGTTCAAACCCACCAGCCACTCTGCAGGAGGAAAGACCTGGTACTCTGCTCCTTTAAAAATTACAACCTAGGAAACCCTATGGGGCAGTTCTGTTCTCTCACACAGGGTCACTATAAGTTGGAATCGGCAGCATACAATAAAACATCTATTTATGTTTTACATTGTGCTCTAAATCATGTATCTTTTTTTTAGTTTAAAAATAATTGTCATGCCTAATTATTTTATCATAGTTTTTTATTTAATAAAGCTTAAGGAATGGAAAATGCTCTTTCTAATCTTCATTCTTTACTCCTTCACTCTCAGAGGTTCTTAAAGTCAAAGAGAGTGTCTGTTAGTGAATTAGAATAAAACCACAGGATAATTACTTTATGAGCTACCAGTGCAGCATGAGTTGTTTTCTGTTGTGAGAATGCTGAAAAGTTGCCACAAAATTAAACCAATTAGGATAATAATGGGAGAAAGAGAAGATTAAATTTATTTCCATCTGATTTGACTTATTAATTTCTCAGGGGATAAAGATTTCCCTGCTGCTGACCTCTGTGTTTTAGCCCACAAGCCCTTTCTGTTCTCAAGATGTAATCGGGATTTAATTCATACTGTGTCTGTCTGCTGGGCCTTTTTCGTTGACTCAAAAGCTTCTGACCTTAGGAAACAGGCAGAGGAATTAGAGTCAGGGAACAAGTTAGTCAGCCAACAAATTTGTTTTGAGCCCATACCATGTGGCTGGCATCTTCTACAGTCTGGGGATTTAATGTGAACAAATCAGAGACGCTGACCTCAAAAAGCTTATACTCTGATGGGGAAAATAAAAAAACATCTAAATCAATATAAAACAATTTCAGGCATTAATAAGTGGTATAAAGAAGGCGGAATAGGGAAATGTGATAGAAAGTCACTTCTCAGACAGGACAGCAAGGGCAAGGGCCCTGGGGCAGGGACACACTTGGTGTGATTGAGAGAAAGAAGTTCTGCATAACTGAGGGCTTGTACGAGGAAGAATGCAGTGCTGTTCCCATCTCTTCTTCCTTTACTACTTCATCGTGGGAATGGCCTATGCAGCCAAAACCTTCTAAACTTTTTCTCTGCCTGGTGGATTGGGGAAACTTACTTTAAAGAAAAAAAAACAAAGAGGGTGTCATGGACTGAATTGTGTCCACCAAAAATATGTGTCAACTTGGCTAGGCCATGCTTCCCAGTATTGTGTGGTTGTCCTCCATTTTGTTATCTTCCATTAGTAATACAATGTAATTACCTCCATGATGTGATTTTCCATGATGTAATCTCATGTGATCAGCCAATCAGTTCGAAGAGGAGTTTCCCTGAGGTATGGCCAGCATCACCTTTTATCTTACAAGAGATAAAAGGAAAGAGAAGTGAGCAGAGAGAGGAGGGACCTCATTACCACCAAGAAAGAAGAGCTGGGAATGGAGTGCATCCTTTGGACTTGGGATCCCTGCACTGAGAAGCTCCTAGACCCAGGGGAAGATAGACACCAAGACACGTGGAGATCTCCAACAAGCGCTGGGCCCACAGATGTTGAAAGGAAACAAGAACCTTCCCCAGAGCTGACAGAGACAGCTTTTCCCTAGAGCTGGCGCCCTGAATTGGGACTTCTAGCCTCCTAAACTGTGATAGAAGAAATTTTGTTTCTTAAGCCATCCATTTGTGGTATTTCTGTTATAGCAGCACTAGATAACTAAGACAGAGGAATTTGTTGAATCTCATGCCTGTTGGTGCCGGCCAAATGATAAGGAAATGGTATCTCCTCCTTCCCAGGACCTTAGGGAATATAGTTTCCATGTTAGGTTTAGGCCTTGGTTTAGCCATAATTACACTGTTGGAGAGGTCAGCTCTGAATAGGTTCTCCCACTTCTCCTAGTTACAGACAGTAGAATCTACTCCAACTAGCATAGGCCAAAAGGGACTTATTAAGAGGTATAGCTATATCTTGGACCAACTGGGAGGACTGAAGAAGAAAATTCTAGGTTGAGTTTCCAGGAATGACTCCCAAAACCACACTGCAGAATTGGGTCCCCAAGGGAGCTGCTGCCTCTGCCGTGATGAGAAAGCAGCCTGCCAAATCAGGAAGTCCAGGCCCACTTGACTTTGCTCCAGTCTGAGCTAGTCAAAAGGGCATCTCATACTGTTCCTCTCTTCCCTCATAATGTGATTCCAAATCAACATCTTGAATGAGAATATCTGGTTAGTTGGTCCCAAGTCAATCCCAAACCATAGCTGCTTGGGCATCTTTCAGTTTCTAGCCTCTGCAGTAGAGGAAGTCCTTCTAGAAGCTGGAGAAGGTGCTAAACAAGGTGATCTACTGATCTAAACCAAACCCAGCTAAGTTTGGGTTTGCATTACCTGTACTCTGAACATTGGGGCTCATTCTGGTGTGCTCGACAACTAGCTGAAAGATTGGCGGTTTGAACACACCCAGAGGTGCCTCAGAAGACAGGCTTGGCAATCTGCTTCCAAAAGATCATGGTCTTGAAACCCCATAGCACAGTTCTACTCAGCACACGTGGGGTTGCCATGAGTTGGAATTGACTTGACGGCAACTAACAATAACAACACCCACAGGTTAGGACAGAGTTTCCTTTCCAGGTCGCACATACAGAGCTGTGCGGCCCTAGACAAGACTTGATCTCGGCTGGGCTGGTTTAACCTGACAGGGTTTGGAGGTGTGTGGAGAAAAACCTAATCAAAAGAGCTGACATTAGACTCTAAGCAGCAAGAGTGGACAGACCAGGGTGGTTTTTGCTCATCTTTATAGCTGTAGTATTAACATAGAGCTTGGCATGTTGTAGGCAATCAATAAATATTTATTGAGTAAATAAATGAATGATTAAAAGAAGAATAGGGCAATGAGACCCTTGGCATTAAATACTCAGCAAATTTATTTAAGCCTATGTGTTTAACAAATGCTAGTAATGCTGTCTGTGCCAGGCACTATTCTAAGTGCTTTGCAAATATTAACTCATTTAATTCTTACAACTGCTCTATGAGATATGTACTATTATTGCTTCCATTTTAACACTGAGGCACAGAGAAGTCACATTACTTGGCCAAGGTCACACAGATTAGAAGTGGTGAAGCTAGGAGTCCACTGGACTGCACTGCCCAAATACCTTCTGCTGTTGTAGACAGATAGGTAGCTGCCTTTGAGTCGACTCCTAGTCATGCGACCTTATGTACAGCAGATGAAAACATCGCCCAGTTCTACATCATCCTCACAATCACCGGCATGTTTGAGGCCGTCATTGCAGCTTTTGTGCCAGTCCATCTCACCGAGGGTCTCTCTTGCCCTCGTTGTCCCTCTATTTCACCAAACATGGTATCCTCCTCTAGCAATTGATCCCTCCTGATGACATGTTCAAAGCAAGTGAATCATACAGTGTTTCTGTTGTGATTCGTAAGGTTTTCATTGGCTAATTGTCAAAAGAATATTGTCAGGTCTTTCTTCCTACTCTCTCTTAGTGTGGAAGCTTTGCTGTAACCTGTCCACTATGGGTGACCCTGCTGGTGTTTGAAGTACCAGTGGCATAGTTCCAGTATCATAGCAACACACAAACCACCCTAGGTCTGCTGTTGAGGGACTTACCTATTACTGATTTGGCCCATGTAGACAGTTTTGAAGGCCTACATGTGATATTATAATGCATGTAGGGTTTGCTAGTGTTAATACATTGAAATCCATCCATCCTTATATTCTCTTCACACTGCCTCTCAGCCACTTCCACTTTCCCTCCAGGCCTTGCCTGCCCATGTCCCTTCCTCCCCGTCCCTATCTCAGCCTTGTGCTGAACTAGGTTTCAGAGATATTTTAGTACCTAGATGGGCCAGGTGGGCCCCTCTGCTGCCCTGCTGAGCCACCAGGAGGCTGAACTGCCTGGGTGAATCCCAACACAGGGTGGGGTTAGGAGTGGCCTGCACAGTCCTCTTGGTTCAATTAGCATTGGAGACCTGACTGCTGTGGCTTCCCAGAGCCCTGTGGCTTCTTCTGGAAACACTGGGGAGACCACGGCAGCAGCACAGAGCATCCTGTCCCCACTGCCCACTGGGGCCAGCTGCCAACCTTCCCTTGAGCTCGTTTATTTTAGGGTAACGAGTGCCTTGGAAAGGCAGAGATGGAGTACTGTCAAAACTCTTCTGGCCCAGGAGGACATGGTATTTCAAATGCCCTGGTGAGGTGGGTCCTTCAATAGGGGCAGTGTGGATTATTTGCAAGAACAACAGAGACTGCTGGCCTTTTTACAGATAACATGGGAGGCACGGGGAAAACATCCTCTTTGCCAACACAAACACTAGGGTTGGGGAGGAGAGCCAGGAAAGAAGGGTGTGCTGTTTCTTCAGAGTTCATCCCATCCATCCCCCTACTTCCAAGCAGGTCAGCCCATTCTCATGCTCAGATGGATCTCTTGAGGAAACTTCCTTTCACAAAGGCAATTGGGAAATCCTTCTTATATCTAACTGCTGGCCCTCTTGCTTCAGGACTGCCCTCTCTGTTTTCCTTGAGAGGAAGGCCTAATGTGATTCACAGAGAGTTGAAAAGCCAACCATGCAGATCAGCTGCCCCTGACAAAAGATTTCTCCACACTGTGGGGGGATTGAGGCTCCCTGTGCCCGGGTTTGGAGGCTCGGTCACTCCAGAGCAGGGCTAGTGAATTCTGAACCCTTTAGCTCTTGACCTTCTTCTCTGTGAGTCACAAAACTACATACCCTGCTCTGTCCCTTTGGAATATATTTTCTCCCTTGAATTTTTTTTTCTCCTTTTGGTGTTTACATGAACTGGCTGAACCCATCACATGATGAGTCTGTGTTTATATTTGCAGAAGCGCCGCCTGGGGAAGTTCTGTTTGTATAGAGGTCACCCCATCTCCTGGGCTTGGCTGTAGCCCCATGCTGGGGTTTCAGCAGCAGTAGCAGAACACGCCACAGGGGCCACCCTTCCTCCTTCTCATTTCTCTCTGCCCCAAGTTCTAAGCTTCTGGGCCCAATGGTCAGTGCCTCCCAGAAGAGGGAGGAAGCAGGTTCAGGGGAGAGTGGGGGCATCTCCCTACCCCCTTCTCAATCCATAGTTTCTCAGGACTCATCTGTCTCCTTTTTTGGAACTTGACTGTCCTCCATGGTCTTAGAGCTAGACTTGGGTTGGTGGAGGAGATGGTCGAATTTAGAGAGGGGCTGCCCTGTCACCAACCTCCTTCTGCTGGGCTGATGATGCAGTATTCTAGGATGGTAGAAACATGGACTTTGGAGTCAGACTGAATTGGGTTGGAATCATGCCTTTGCCAATTACTAGCTGTGTGGCCTTAGTAAAACTCAGTTTCGTCAACCTACATGAGTATAATAGTGTTGTTGTTGTTGTTAGGTGCCATCAAGTCAGTTCCGATTCATAGTGACCTTATGTACAACAGAACAAAACACTGCCCGGTCCTGCACCATTCTCACAATCTTTGCTATGCTTAAGCCCACTGTTGCAGCCACGGTGTCAGTCCATCTTGTTGAAGGTCTTCCTCTTTTTCACTGACCCTCTACTTTACCAAGCATGATGTCTTTCTCCAGGGACTGGTCTCTCCTGATAACGTGTCAAAGTACGTGAGATGAAGTCTCAACATCCTCCCTTCTAGGGAGCATTCTGGCTGTGCTTCTTCCAAGATAGATTTGTTCATTCTTTTGGCAGCCCACGGTATATTCAATATTCTTTGTTAACACCATGATACAAAGGCATAAATTCTTTTTCAATCTTCTTCATTCATTGTCCAGCTTTTGCATGCATATGAGGAAATTGAAAATATCATGGCTTGGATCAGGCACACATTAGTCCTCAAGGTGATATCTTTGCTTTTTAACACTTGAAAGAGGTCATTTGCAGCAGATTTGCCCATTGCAATATGATGTTTGATTTCTTGACAGCTGCTTCCATGGGCCTTGACTGTGGATACAAACAAAATGAAATCCTTGCAACTTCAATCTTTTCTCCGTTTATCATGATGTTGCTTATTGGTCCAGTTGTGAGGATTTTTGTTTATGTGAGGTGTAATCCATACTGAAGGCTGTAGTCTTTGATCTTCATCAGTAAGTGCTTCAAGTCCTCTCTGCTTTCAGCAAACAAGGTTGTGTCAGCTGCATATCGCAGGTTGTTAATGAGTCTTCCTCACATCCTGATGCCACATTCTTCTTCATATAGTTCGACTTCTTGGATTATTTGCTCAGCATACAGATTGAACAAGTATGGTGAAAAGATGTAACCCTGACGCACATCTTTTCTGATTTTAAACCACCCAGTATCCCGTTGTTCTGTTCAAATGACTGCCTCTTTGTCTATGCACAAGTTCCGCATGAGCACAATTAAGTATTCTGGAATTCCCATTCTTCGCAATGTTATCCGTAATTTGTTATGATCCACACAGTTGAATGCCTTTGCATAGTCAATAAAACATAGGTAAACATCTTTCTAGTATTCTCTGTTCTCAGCCAAGATCCATCTGACATCAGCAACGATATCCCTTGTTCCACATCATCCTCTTCTGAATCCGGCTTGAATTTCTAGCAGTTTCCTGTCGATGTACTGCTGTAACCATTTTTTAATTATCTTCAGTAAAATTTTACTTGTGTGTTATATTAATGATATTGTTTGATAATTCTGCATTCTATTGAATCCTGTCTTTGGAATGGGCACAAATATAGATCTCTTCCAGTCAGTTGGCTGGGTAGCTGTCTTCCAAATTTCTAGGCATGGAGGAGTGAGCACTTCCAGAGTTGCATCCATTTGTTGAAACATCTCAGTTGGTATTCCGTCAATTCCTGGAGCCTTGTTTGTTTGTTTTTAATTTTTTTTTATTGTACTTCAGACGAAGGTTTACAGAATAAATAGTTTCTCATGAAACAGTACACATATTGTTTTATGACATTGGTTAACAACCCCACAACATGTCAATACTCTCCCTTCTCGACCTTGAGTTCCCTATTACCAGCTTTCCTGTCCCCTCCTGCCTTGTAGTCCTTGTCCTGGGCTGTTGTGCCTCATTAGTCTTGCTTTGTTTTATGGGCCTGTCTAATCTTTGGCTGAAGGGTGAACCTCAGCTTCATTACTGAGTTAAAAGGGTGTCCGGGGACCATACTCTCAGGGTTTCTCCAGTCTCTGTCAAGCCAGTAAGTCTGTTCTTTTTTTGTGAGTTAGAATTTTGTTCTACATTTTTCTCCACCTCTGTCCGGGACCCTCTGTTGTGATCTCTGTCACAGCAGTCAGTGGTGGTAGCCGGGCATCATCTAGTTGTGCTGGACTCAGTCTGGAGGAGGCCGTGCTAGTTGTGGTCCATTAGTCCTTTGGACTAATCTTTCCCTTATATCTTGTTTTCTTCATTCTCCCTTGCTCCCGAGTATCTTAGATGGCTGCTCACAGGCTTTTAAGACCCCAGACGCTACTCACCAAGGTAGAATGTAGAACATTTTCTTTATAAACTATGTTATGCCAATTGTGTTAGATGTTCCCTGAGACCATGTCCCCACAGCCCTGTGCCCAGCAATTCGGTCCTTCAGGGAGTTTGGATGTGTCTATGGAGCTTCCATGACCTTGCCTTGTACAAGTTGTGCTGTCTTACCCTTCACCAAAGTTACTACTTGTTGTCTATTTCGTGTCCCCCCCACCTCTCCCCTCCCTTGTAACCATCAAAGATTGTTCCTTTTTGTGTGTAAACTTTTACATGAGTTTTTACAGTAGTGGTCTCATACAATATTTGTCCTTTTGTGATTGACTTGTCTCACTCAGCATAATGCCCTCCAGATTCATCCAGGTTATGAGATGCTTTGCAGATTCATCATTGTTCTTTATAATTACATAAATACCTGGAGGCTTGTTTTTTGCCAACGCCTTCAGTACCTATCTCTTAAGATTTTTAGGAGGACTAATTTAGAACATGGATGTAAGATGTTCTTAATTACGATAATAATAGTAGTAATTATCGTGGCAGAAAAAATTGGCAACTTTTCCCCATCCCTGTTCTCTTCCCCACCTCTATTAGCACAGTGTTTCTCAACTTTTTTTGTTATCATCCACATAGGGAGACTTTTTAGGCATTTAACTCCCTAATCATTCTCCCTCCACCCACACGCACTATGTATCTGTTTACGTACTATGACTTTTTGGAGGCCCACAAATCATTGTAGTATCTAAGTTTTTTTTTTTTTTTTAATCTCTCAAGAACTACTTTTCACCCTCTCGAGGGTGATATCGCCCCCATTGGAAATGCATACTTTAGAGAGAGCCTCTGTTATTTGGGGAATTGTGCGATTGTTATTAAAGACTTTGGTTTAGAGGGAGGAGCAAGTAAACCCCAGTGTAACCCTTTTGTGGGGAGGGCAGACCACAGGAGAACCAAATTGCTCTCTATGGACTTCTCCAAAGAAATCAAAATCTTGTACAATAAGAAGCATTCAATGACCATAAGGGTGGGGTCAGAGCCTTTGCCCATAGTGGTTTAAACTACCCTTTTTTCTCCTCTCTTCCGTTTAAAGTTTGTCTTTGGGACATCCCTTACTGGCAGGAGAATTGGAGGATCTGTATTTTCTCTTGTTCCTGGGCCTGGGGCCCATTCTTCTCCTGGTGCCTTTGAAACAGCGTGGTGAACAACATACTGATGGTGACTGTATGACTGACATGTCTAGCTCCACCTGAGACAAGTAAAACTTAGAAACTTAAGAAGCTGAGGCCTCCTTGCATGGAAAGAGGAGGAGGGTTCCTGAAGAAGGACAGTGGCATTTAGAACAAAGGGAATTGAAGAGGGGGGTACTGGAGGACATGTGATTGATCAGAGTGCAGATGACACTGACCTTTCTCTTTACTTTTGGATCAAGCCTTTATTATAATGGTTCTATCCTGCTTCACCCCCTAGTCCTCACCTTCTGTTCATCCTTAGGCAAGAGGACACTTTCCAATGGGCAGCTGGGTGAGGGGCCTGAGAACTCAGACACTGGAAGCTGAACTCAGAGTTAGGAATGAATTCTCCAAAGAAGGTAGAGAAAGGGCACCAGTTATTAATGGTACTAGTCAGTTCCCAAAGCCTCCATTATAATTAGCATAACCATGAAGAAAATACTTCTCAACTATCCTCCCACCCCAGACCTTCAGTCAACTAAACTTGCTTTGAAGAATCATTTTTACTTCTAAACTGTGACCACTAACTTTTATTTTTTTGGTCTATTTGCATCTTTATTCTTCCCTGAGCTCTGTAGGACATGGCAAGACTATAAGACTATGACAAAATAATTGTTGGGTTGGTCCATGGGGACCCCATAGAACTGGGGTCTTTTGTCATTTTGAACCCAGCTAGTGGCAGCTGGGAGCCCCGGTGGCACAGTGGTTGAGAGCTTGACTGCTAACCAAAAGGTCGGCAGTTTGAATCCACCAGCCGCTCCCTGGAAACCCTATGGGGTTGTTCTACTCTGTCTTACGTGGCTGCTACGAGTTGGAATTGACTTGACAGCAACGGGTTTTTTTTTTTTTTTTGGTTTAGTAGTAGCTGATGCCTCTCTGGAGGCTGGGGAGTGAGGAAAGGTGGATTCCTTCTCTCCCTCTTAGTCATAATAACTCCTTCCCTGCTCCATTGACCAGAGAAAGGGAGTTGAGTGGAAGCTTCTCTGTTCCACATGAAAAGGTTCCCTACTGCTGTCCCTACATGTATCTCAATGCCATCCATTTGGAACATTCCAAGCCTGTCGAAAATGAGGAAGAGAGACTGAGTATGTTTAGGAGGTGGGAAGGTGTGGTTCTAGGAAATTAGAATGTGCGTGAATTTACTTTATGGAGGAAAGCAGAAATTGGAGAAAAGATCCACTGAGAATTATCAAATACCAAGCCCTTTTGGTAAGAGGAGCCACATTTTGTGCATCTCTTGGCATCTAGGAAGAACTGACCGCAACTTGCCCTGGACAGAAAGATGCAGGGCACTTTAATCTACTTTAGAGTATAATTACTTTAGAGTGTAATTACCTTTATAATCAGTAACATTTTCCTTACAGCTTCAGTTTTCATTGCTTTCCTCTTACCTTATTTGGACCATAAAGCAACAGAAGAGATTGTGCCTTCTGTATTGTATTTAGAAATAGCCTTGCATGCGTTTAAAGTGGTGACTCAGTCCTTCCTCCAGTCTTCCCTTCCCAGGTGTGAACATCTCGAATCCCTTCAACAATCAATCCTCAAGGTGGGCTTCATCCTATAAGAAGGCTTCATGGGAAGGTTGTTTAGCAACATGGAAAAATGCTTGTGGTATAATGTTAAGAAAAAGAAAACATCATAGGACCCAAGAAAGTGTGTGAATAAGATGATAGTAGTTATTTACACTTTTTTGGGACCCATAATGTCTCCTTTTTCTTAACATTATACCACAAGCATTTTTATACATATACATACATACAACCATACTATAGAGTCAATTATAATTCATGGCAACTCCATGTGTCACAGAGTAGAACTGCTCCGTAGGATTTTCTTGACTGTAATCTTTTACAGAAGCAGAAAGCAGATCACCAGGCCTCTCTTTCCTGGAGCTGCTGGGTGAGTTCGAACTGCCAACCTTTAGGTTAGTAGTCGAGCACAAACCGTTTGAGCCACCCAGGGATATTGGTTAAGAGCTTGCCTGCTAACCAAAAGGTTAGCAGTTTGAATCCACCAGCTGCTCCTTGGAAACCTCATAGGGCAGTTCTACTCTGTCCTGTAGGGTCGCTATGACTCAGAATCGACCCAATGGAAAGGGGTTTGGTTTTTCTTTTTTTTTGAATATATATATATGTATATATACGTATATACATATACATATATATACACATGTATATACATATACATATATATATACACGCGCATGCACACACACACACACACACACACACACACACACACACACACACACTCTCCCCCTACCTTCCAGTCCATGCTACGTGCATAAGAAAGCAGAGAAGTGCCTCTGGGAGAGGCGATTGTACAAAGACACTGTTTAAGGCCAGCCAGCTGGTCTCAACCCTCTTGCTAGCCACTTGAGATGGTGGGAACGCAGTGGCTGCTGAGTCAGACATGGGAGAATTGCAGAATCCATTGGTGAATTACTCCTTTGTTCTCTTTCTAATCTTCTAATCCTGGGGAACAGAGAAAGGAGTTTTCCTGGGAGTTGGGGCTCAGCCCTCCAAATCCCTCTGTCTTTGACCCCACCCTGAGGGTTGGGATGGGGGAGGGTAGGCAGGAAGACACCAAGGAGAAGGTGGTGTCAGGGTTGTGAAAACGTTTAGCGATGGCCACCCATCATTTTCTCAAGGGACTAGAGTTACATTGACCTCATGTTAGGATCCCTGCCTTTCCTGGTTCTGGGCCACAGTACTCTTGCAGAGTCTCTCTGTGGCTCCCTCTCCACCTCACCTAGCCTCCACCCCAAAGCAATGCAGTATCCACGAGCCAGACAGTAGGAGCAAGCCTTTGGTAACACTAACCAGTTGCCATGGAGTTGATTCTGACTGACGGCGACCCCACGTGTGTCAGAGTAGAACTGTGCTCCATAGGGTTTTCAATGGCTGATCTTTTGGAAGTAGATCACCAGGGCTTTCTTTCGAGGTGTCTCTGGGTAGACAGGAACCTCCAACTTTTTGGTTAGCAGTCGAACACCTTAACCATTTGCATCACCCAGAGACTGCAGGCCTTTCGTAAACCAAAAAAAAATCTCTTGCCATCGAGTCAATTCCGACTCATAGCCACCCTATGGGACAGAGTACAACTGCCCTATAGGGTTTCCAAGGAGCAGCTGGTGAATTTGAACTGCCGACCTTTTAGTTAGCAGCCGAGCTCTTTAACCAATCTGAAATTCTCCTAACTTACTAGCCAATCACCAGCGCAATTATCAGTTTGTCCCTTGGCCTATTAATGCTATCTTGCTTGATCTTGCCTCTTTCCTGAACTGTGGATTCCCTGTACTTATCGGTTGCTGGTTAGGGCCCAGAACCAGGAGGCCACGTTCATGGTCTAGTTTCCTGTAAAAACTATTTAGCTTTACTCAGGTCTGTGGCCACTGGCTGCTGCTTCCTTAACCTTGACAGTGACTTTGGTTAATATGTGTGGCCACTTGCAACGATAACAATAGCTAATGTTTATCGAGTGCTTGATACGTGTCAGGCATGGTGCTGAAAGCACTGCTTGTGTTAACTTGTTCAGTCCTCATCTCAACTCTGTGAAGGGCACTCTGTTATTAGCTCCATTTTGCAGATGAGGACACTGAAGCACAGAGATGGGAAACTTGTCCAAGATCCTCAAGTTAGGAAGCAGCAGAGGCTACTTTTGGAAGGGAGCAGTGTGGCCCCAGAACCCACTTGCAACCCCTGTGTCATTGGGCCTACTGCTACCCTGATGAGGGAGCTCGGATGACTCAGGGGGACGCATTCCCACCACCCAGAAAGCAGCCATTTCCCCATCTGGCAGGGAAGAAAGGGGCTTGGTGGCCACAATGGCATATGAAGGCATTGCCTAGCAGAGGCCACGTCTTTCATCTGTGTGTTCCCTGTGACACACAGAAAGTGCTTAAGGTTTAACTGAATGAATGAATTGTTCAGTTATTAAATATCTATCAGAGTCAGGGATGGTGTATTCCTAGAGGGGCGGGAGCAGATCTGTCTAGTTTACTCTGCATGAAAACAAGCCCTTTTTGGATATAGGTGAACATGTAGGTTGTGTCCATGTTTGTTGTTTTTTATTATTCTTTTTATCCACCCACAGAAGTCCCTGGATGGTGCAGACAGCTAACAGGCTCGGCTGCTAACTGAAAGGCTGGAGGTTCGAGTCCACCCAGAGGTGCCTTGGAAGAAAGGCCTGGTGGTCTACTTCCAAAAAATCAGCCATCAAAAACCCTATGGAGCATAGTTCTACTCTGACACACATGGGGTCATCATGAGTCAGAATGGACTCCATGACAACTGTTTTTTTTTTTTTTTTTAGATTTTAATTTTCCCTTCCCATATTCACATATGTCAGCATTCCTGATGTTTATTCCCCTAGACATTTTTCTGGTTTTTGTTTCCACCCGATGCATTATTTTCCCTTCCTCCCTGACCTGGAGAAATTGCCTTTTCCCAAGTTGCTCTCTGGAGCTGTGAACTAATGAATGTCTCAAGCAGCAGCGTGGTGGGGAGCTCAGAGACGTGGTCTCTGCATGTCTGTGTGGTTTTTGACAAGTGCTTGCTCTCTCTGAACCCAAAGAGGTAGCTGTTGCACCCTCAAGCTATGAGGATGAGGAGGAAGAAGAACTCCCCAAATTTGGGTTTTGAGAAAGTTCTCTTGCAGCCAAGATGGTAAGAGGAGGCCACACTCTTGGGCTGAGGGCTGGGTTGAACTGGAATGGGATGTGGTTGTGTTGGTGGACGGATTCAGTGAGGAATGTGGGGACTTTGAAAGCTAGTCAAATGGCTTTTAAAATTAGTCCTTAGTGCATCTGGGTTCCTTTTTTGCCTTGTGCCAGCTTGCGCCACGCTAGCAGAACTCTGTCAAGAGGACAGAGCTGCAGGGGAAGCAGCGCCTTCCCCATTTCAGCTGGCATGAAAGCAAACACATTGCCTTCAGAGGCACACCTAGCTCTGCCAACTCTGGGCTCCAGATGCTGGCAGTGACTGCCTGACGGCCCTGGCATTGGCAAGTAGCGCATTCTGGGTATTGACATGCAAATAAGCAGGGCATAATATATGTGGGTGGCAGAGGGATGGTCGGCTTGTAGGCTTAGGGTGTTCTTTGCCCCAAGGGACTGGCAATCTCTTCCTAGTACAGTGACTTAGGAGTAGGAAGGTGGTGGCAGGGAAAGGAGCGGTCAGAGAAAGGAAAAGGAGAAAGAGAGAGCGTGTGGGCAGTAGGAAAGCAGCTGCCCAGGACAAAATGCCAGCTCATGTTTCAGAGGGCTGCTTGAGAACTCAGCCAAATCGCAGATGAAGCCTCGGGGCTGCCCAGGCTGCCCCTTTAGTCCCCCGTGCGGGCTCTCACACCTGGCTGGGGCTGCCTTCATTGGGAACCTTAACTCCTTCCCTCTCTGTAGCTGCTCTCAGACACTTTCGCTTGTCCTTGTAAACAGAAATTGCTATGCCTCTGAGCAGCTTATTTCTCCCATCTCTTCCTGCTCCCAGAAGTCCCTGGGTGGTGCAAATGGTTAAGGCACTTGACTCCTAACAGAAAGGCTGGTGGTTTGAGTCTACCCAGAGGCACCTCAGAAAAAAGTCCTGGTGATCTACTTCCGAAAAATCAGCCATTGAAAACCCTGTGGAGCACAGTTCTACTCTGACATGCATGATGAGGTCGTCATGAATTGAAGCCAACTCAAGAGCAACTGGTTTTTGGTTTATAACTATTTTCAGTGACAGCACTCAAATCTCAATGGCTTAACACAGTAAAGGTTTATTTGTTGCTCACATCTTCAGGGGTGGGATGTAGGGACGGGGCTCTGCTTCAGGAAGTCACTAGTCCATCTAGCGGCTCGTTTCATCTATAGCTGAGTCTCCCCTGGAGCCTCATATTCACATGCGGATGGTGGGCAGGGGGAGGGAGAGACAGGAAAGATTGCATAGGAAATTTGTTTGCTTGTATTTGGTCATTCGTATGTACATTAGGAGCCCTGCTGGCACACTGGTGAATTGCTTGCTTGGCTGCTAACCGAAAGATTGGCTGTTCGAACCCACCAGCTGCTACATAGGAGAAACATGTAGCAGTCTGCTTCCATAAAGATTACAGCCTTGGAAACACTATGGGGCAATTCTACTCTGTCCTATAGGGCCGCTATGAGTCAGCATCTACTCAATGGCATTTTTTTTGTTTTTTATGTGCCCTGGAGGGAAAGGACAATGGTTTGGTGAACAGCTAGTCAGTCTCTGCCACAAACCCCTGGTGTTCAAGAGCATAATCTTCGATGTCAGAAAGACTTAACCTGGAAGCTCAGCCTCACCACTAAGGTATGTGCTGAGAACTTTGGAGAAACAATTGACCACTGGAGTTAAGAATACACAGTTAATTAAGTGACAAGGCAGGTTTCAAGCCCAGGTTGGTCTGACTCCAGAGCTGTGTGACTTTGGGCTGGTTGCTTACTCTTTCTGGGCCTCCAGTTTTTCATCTGTAAAATGAGGCTAACAGTGTTCACCACCCAGAGGTGCCTCAGAAGACAGGCATGGTGATCTGCTCCGGAAAGTTCATAGCCTTGAAAATGCTATGGAACACTTGTACTCTGAAACACACGGGGTCACCGTGAGTCAGAGCTGACTCAGTGGCGACTATGAACAACAATGCTCACCAGCACGGCTGTACAGGTAAGGAGACGATGCACTTAAGCCCTTAGCACAGGGCCCAACACATAAGGGCTGAGTCAATGTCATCTGTCACCATTACTAGTACTTAGGCTCATTATTGTTGTCACTTCATGCCAAATCCTGTGCTGGGAGCTGGGGGTGCACAGTTACGCTAAACAAAATTGACCCCTGCCTTCAAGGGGCTCAGGTATGTTAGGGGAGACAGCACGTCAACAAGTAATTTCAGTATGGGGCATCCGTGCATGAACAGAGGATGGTAAGGAGCAGGGATGAACACCTTGTCTTTGGTGACGAAGGGGATTGGTGGCCTCTGGGATGAAGTTTTAAGAGTGGGGAGGATTTTGAGAGGTGACATTTCAGTTAGCAAATGAGCACTTTAACCACAGAGCCACCAGGGCTCCTTTGAGAGGTAGGAAAATAGACAATCAAGGCTGTGGCTCAGAGGGTCATAAGATAGTGACAACAAAGGCATAAAAGTGGGGAAGCCCCAGGTGGCCCATGTGGGTCTGATGAATGAGTCAGTACAGTTACCCAGTTGCTGTTCAGTCAATTCCAACCCATGGCAACCCTATGTGTTTCACAGTAGAACTCTGCTCCCTAGGATTTTCAATGGCTATGACTTTTGAAAGATCTCCAGGCTTTTCTTCCAAGGCACCCCTGGGTAGATTCAAACTGCCAACCTTTCAATTAGTAGCTGAACACTTAACTGTTTGCATCACCCAGGGACTCCTTCACTGTGGTTGGAGCACAGCCTATGTGTCTAGATATGTGTTGGGATAGAGTGGGCAATAAAGGATAGATTAGTTGGAGCCAGATCAGAAAACAAAACAAAACGAGACTTGACTTGGGCTTGTAGACAGTAATTGGGCCTCCCTGGCAGCCTGTGGCCTCACCCAGTGTTTGCTCCAAGACCAGCCTCAGCATGTTGTCACTTTCCAAACTCACACATCATGTTCCAGAAGCTAGGAAAGCTGCAGGGAGAAGATATATGGCTCCCATCGAACAAAAGTGTCTTAATGTCCTCTTTAACCTGATGGTGGCTAGCTACCACAGCCATTTTGTTCTTTCTCTTGCTCTTTTACTATGATATCTCCCCTCTAGTTCCTTTCTCCCCAACCCCCAAAGCAGAGCCCAAGCCTCCTCCACCCACTCAGGACTCCTGGACATTTCCCCTGGGTCCGTCTTTCCCCACTGCAGAGCAATTCAGTACTCATTTGCTTTCTCATTACGTACACCCACCATGCACCTCCTTGCTGTAAAACTAGGGCTTGTTTCCATACTCCCTATACATACGCAGCTGTAGCTGTCAAGTTGATTCCGATTCACGGCAGCCTCATGTGTTACACAGTGGAACTGCTCCATAGGGCTTTCTTAGCTGTAATCTTTATGGAAGTAGATTGCTAGGCGTTTCTTGTGGTGCATTCAAGTCTTCAATCTTCAGGTTAGTAGTTGAATGCAAACCACTTGCGCCACCCAGGGATCTTTCCATCCTCCCTAAAGGGTAAGTAAATGGTTCTTTTCTCCCTGTCAAGCACAGATTGAGTTCCAACCCTGGGGAAGACACAACATGTGGTGGTCATTAGGCTGTTCACAAGCATGGAGTAGAGTTACTCCTCCCTACTCACTTGAATTCAGATGCAGCCAATGCCTTGCTTTGGTCAATGAAATGCGAGTTGAGCTGATGGGTATCGCTTCCTGCTAGAAGCTTTAAGAGCTAGTGTGGGATTCGCCATGCTCTTTTCCTTTTGCCTTCTAACGATGAGACTGACAATATTTGGGATGATGGCAGCTCCATCAGCCTGGGCCCTGGAGGGAGGAGACATGGAGATTTACAGCAGATCTGCAATGAACATATGGTATAAGATTTGGGCATAACCTGGCTGTCCATCCTGACTGATATGCCCAGTGATTGGTGCTCAGTGGAATCCATCCCAGACAGAAGTCATCCACTTTTAGTGCCTAAAACCCTAGATCACTGTGTACCATGAAATGCTTTCTGACAGGATGATTATGGGGGTGGACAGTAAGAAGCCTCATTACCCCAACAGAGAAGACTCCCTATTGTGTGCTCCAGATAACGTTGGAGGTTATTGTCCAAGGGAATGATGTGACAGGGCAGCCAAGGACAGGCTGTCCTCCAAAGACCTAAACCTGGAGGCCCTTGTCTTTCTCCTTGTTTAGTTCCTGCATTCCAGCCCTGTCTGCACAATCTCTCTTCAGCGGTTTAACAGTGCCAAGTGACTTTACTAGGGTGTGAAGACAGCTCAGAAACAAACTTTATGTAGGTGGATGACTTGCTGGTTAACCTAATGTACTTGCTAGGAGCTGGGGAGGGAATGGAAATAGGGAACAGTGAGAAAAGGGAACAAAGAAACAAACCAATGGACAAGTAGCAGTGTCTCGAAGATACTGGTGATCACATGATGGTGGTGCCCAGTGAAGGGAGGAGCATGGAGTATAATTAATTCAACCTTCAGATCGATCCAAGAGATTACTAATTATATCCAATCTTGTTCACTCACTCACTCACTCATTCATCCATTCAAACTACTACCTATTCAGGGTTGCAGGCACAGTGCTAAATGCTGTGAACTCAAAGATATTGAAGATATGGTTCCAGGTCTCCAGGAACTCCCAAACAGACACATAAATTCTGAATTAAAGCATTATGTGATTAGGACCGCTGGAGTCCACAGCGAGTGGGCACAAAGTGCTGAAAGAGTAAAGCTCCTGAGTTGTTATGGGCCCTGAGGGTTGAACCGTTGATCCATTTCTAGCCAAGTCTCCAAGGAGAAACTTCCCTTTCCCACCCAAAGGAATTTGAGAGGATCCTATCAACAAGGCAGCAGAAAACACTGGGAGCCTGAGATCTTAAGGCCTGGATTTGAGAGGAAGCTGCTAGGCTATGCAAACAGACCCAAGCCATTATGTTTACGGTTTGTTACTAAGGCAGTTATGTATGTATGTATGTATGTACTTATAGCAAGTTTTAAAACCAACTCTGAGCAATTTAAAATTCAACAACTGGCAACAGGAGATGTGGGATAAGGTGTAGTGGGACGCACAGGCAAGGACTGGAGAACTGTGAGCACACCTTGGAGGATAGGGGCCAGGCCTGAAGAGCCTCCTTCCTAATGCAGAAGCTTTTCACTGATTTGGAGGGAAAAGAAACCAGAAGATGATATGAGAACACTCCCGAGTCTTGTGGTTGTATCTGCTTAGGCTAACGCTAACTTTTTAATAACATGTATGTAGAACTCATTCCAGAGTTTGCTCCAGCTTGGGTTGGCTTCTCTTTTTCTCATTTTCAAGAAGGTAAGAGTGATTATTGTGTCCAGACTGTGAGAACCTTCCTTGACAATCAGGAAAGATTCTGGCTCCTAGAGTTGACAAAACCAAGTGTACGGCCCTCTTTCATGATTCTGACTTAGCAAAGCTTGTTTGGGTCTGAGAGGGCCACCGTTTACACAGGAGGTAGGTGTAGAGTTCAGTGCTGGGTCAGGGGAGGAACTGTTCTACACCATTAGGGCTGGTGATGCCATCTCTGACTTGGAGAGGTCAAGGAAGGTCTCCCCAAGAAGGAGATGGTTGAGTTGTAGTTAATGGCCGAGTAAGGGCATCCTCACCACTGGACCAATAAGTAACATCATGATAAACAGAGAAAAGATTGAAGTTGTCAAAGATTTCATTTTACTTGGATCCACAATCAATGCCCATGGAAACAGCAGCCAAGAAATCAAACCATGTATTGCATCGGGCAAATTTGCTGCAAAAGACCTCTTTTAAGTGCTGAAAAGCAAAGATGCTACTTTAAGGACTAAAGTGCACCTGACCCAAGCCATGATATTTTCAATTGCCTCATATGCATGCGTAAGCTGGAAAACAAATAAGGAAGACTGAAGAAGAAGTGATGCTTTTGACTTATGCTGTTGGCAAAGAATATTGAATATACTAAGGACTTCATAACAATGATTGTGAGGATGGCACAGGACCGGGCATCGTTCTGTTGTACATAGGGTCACTGTGAGTTGGAATCGACTCGATGGCACCTAACAACAACAATGGACTGCCAGAAGAATGAACAAATCTGTCTTGGAAGAAGTACAGTCAGAATGCTCCTTAGAAGTAAAGATGACAAGACTTCGTCTCAGCTACTTTGGACATGTTATCAGGAGGGACCAGTCCCTGGAAAAGGACATCATGTTTGGCAAGGTAGAGAGTTAGCGAAAAAGAGTAAGACCCTCAATGAGATGGATTGACACGGTGGCTGCAACGATGGGCTCAAACATAGCAAAGACTGTGAGGATGGCAAAGGACTGGGCAGTATTTCATTCTGTTGTACACAGGGTTGCTATGAGTCTGAACCAACTCGATGATACCTAACAACAACAACAAGGGATTTCAGGCAGAGAGACCTGTTTTTGAAAAGGCACAGAAGGATGAAACAACCTGGTGAAGTCAGAGAGCTGTGAGTCAATGGGAATGGTTACCACATCCTGTGCTAAGTCCAAAGGCTTACTTTACCATTTCAAGATAACATGCAGCCTAATAAAATGATCAAGATTTGGCAATTCCAGTCTGGTTTTCCCTGAGGAGGACAGCTTGATTTTCATCATAGTCATAGGATATCCACTCTTCATGTTCTAAATATAGACCTTGGTTTTAGGATAAAACTCCCCTCCTTGGGTCACTGGCCTTTCTCTGCTGATTCCCTTCTAGCCCAGTTTCTATTCTGGCCCAGCAACTCTTGAGCAAGACTTTCTTCCTTGGGCCTTTGGTTTTCTGAACAACCTGGATGACTTATTATAGTTGCAGCTCTTTTTCTATTTTTTTTGGCCATCATTGTCTTTTATTTTTTTAAATTGTACTTTAGATGAAGGTTTACAGAGCAAAGTAGCTTCTCATTAAACAATTAATACAGGTATTGTTTTGTGACATTGGTTGCCAACCCCACGACATGGCAACAGTCTCCCTTTCTCGACCTTGGGTTCCCCGTTACCAGCTTTCCTGTCCCCTCCTGCCTTCCGGTCCTTGTCCCTGGGCTGGTGTGGCCATTTAGTCTTGTTTTGTTTTATGGGCCTGTCTAATGTTTGGCTGAAGGATGAACCTCAGGAGTGACTTCATTATTGATCTGTAAGGGTGTCTGGGGGCCATACTCTTGGGGTTTCTCCAGTATCTGTTAGACCAGTAAGTCTGGTCTTTTTTTGTGAGTTAGAATTTTGTTCTACATTTTCTTTTTCTTTCTTAAAAAACAAAAACAAAAAACTAAACCCATTGCTATCAAGTCAGCTCAGACTCACAGCGACCCTATAGGACAGAGTAGAGCCGCCTCAGAGGGTTTCCAAGGAGTGGCCGGTGGATTTGAACTGCCCACCTTTTGGTGAGCAGCTGAGCTCTTAACCACTGCACCACCAGGGCTTGGTGCTTCTTAAAATGAATGCGTTTTAGATCCGCTGAACTATTTGGTTAGAAGATGTACTTCTCCAAACCCACTGAAGCAACGCTATCTTTTGGCTTTCATGAGTTTCTTTAAATAATTTCCTTTTCTTTCTATCCTTGCTCCTGTCCGTTCAAATGGATACCACTTAGCTATTTGTCAAGCAGTCATGAAATTAGTATTCTCAAGTCTCACTTTACATGGGATAACCTCTTCCTTTGTAGTGAACTGTAGATTAGGATTCAGTATGAAATAATCTTCTAGAAGATAGTTGTGGTTGTTAGCTGCTGTCGAGTTAGCCCCGATTCATGGCGACCCCAAGCATAATGGGATGAAACGCTGCCTGGTTCTGTGCCATCTCCCTGATCAGTTGCAGATCAGACCATTATGACCCATAGAGTTTCCATGGGCTAATTTTTGGAAGTAGATCTCAGCCCTTTCTTTCTAGTCTATCTTAGTCTGGAAGCTCCACTGAGACCTGTTCAGTATCATAGTAACACACAAGCCTCCACTGACATATGATAGGGACGGTAGCTGCGCGTGAGGTGCATTGGCCGGGAATCGAACCCGAGGCTCCTGCGTAAATGGTAAGAATTATACCACTGAACCACTAACAACCTCTAGAAGACAGTTAAAGTAGTGGAAAATTAAAAACAGACTGAATATCCAACAATAAAGGATAGACTTAATAAATCATGATATATCCACATCATGTAACATCATCTACCATGAAAAATTTTGTTGGAGAAGATCCACATGATGGCAAGAGAAAATGTTCCTGTTTTATTACTATTTCTAAAAAGCAGTTTAGATGCAGTAGTTACAGTCTGATCCTGATTATGTTAGAATGTTTATATAGAGATACATATAGTGACTATGAGTGAGTTTTCTCCTGTGTTTTTTCTCCATTTTCCAAATTTTTACAGTGAACTTGTATTGCTTTCATAATTAAAAAAAAATGTTAAGTTCACTACACATATTTGAGAGGTGGTAAATTCTTTACTGTGACTTTTGAGGGTCAGGTAGGACTCCTTTAACTGTTACTGGAATTTTGCAGTCCTAAAAATGGAAACTTAAGAGTCTTTGCAGACGGTTTCCTGAAGACAGGGCCATTAACTGTGGCAGAAAGAAAGCCAACATGATGTTGAGCTTCATCAAGAAAGATAATGAAACCAGAAGTTCTTGCCCTGCCCTGCTCATATAAACTGTGGTGCAAACACATTCCAGTCTCTACATCTCAAATAAAAATAACAGAGAGGCTCACATCCTGATCCAGCTCCTGGAAGACCTTCCATCTGCCTTTACGGAGGACTCTGCATCCTGGAAAGATGGAGGCTAAGGAGTTACGTGGTACATACAAAACTATGCACTGTTGGGAGAGGGCAAACCTGGATGTGATTTTTAACTCTTTCCCTCGAGAATATCTCTTTAAAAAAAAGCAGGAAATGGGTAATTTTAGAAAGGAACTTTAAAGGACACAAACTTTACAGAACCATTAATACACTTTGTAGAGATTACTACCTTCCAAAGGTGGTATAGGTGGGTCACAAAAAAGCTCGAGTGAAGTTAGTGGGGTTGGTGATATATCCCTAACCTGACGGTTTTTGACCCTTTTGTACTTCTGTTGTAATACTGGAAACACATGTGATATTATTAAAGAACTCAAGCCACAACTTAATGAACCGGCAATTATTACAATGCAATCAACAACAGCAGTATAATAATCTCTTTTAGTATCTATAAAAGCATCCAGTTACCTCATAATTTGCTTGGGCTCCTTTCAATGCGGTGGTACTTTTGAGTAGAACCCTTTATATGACCCTGACCATGCTCTTACATTGTCTCCAGGCTGGATCTCACAAGTTCCACCGAGCTCCTTCTCTGGACCTCACCTCTGTCCCCTCGCCCACCCATCCTTTAGCATAAGCAGTACCTACTCTAAACTGAGTTTAGATATAGTTCAGCTATATCTAAATATATAAGAACCACATGACCATCACTGCCCTACCACTGTGTATACTCAATTGCAGCAAAAATAAATGTCATACTTACTCAGATTTGGTGGCTCACTCGTGAAGGTCAAAGGTATGTTCCTCCAGCATCGCTGTCCCAGCCTGTGCTGCCAAAGTTGTTGACGTCCTGCTCTAGTACCGGCACCTTTGCTCCAACCTGGGCTGGCTCTTCTTATTTTGCAGAACAAATACTTGTTAAATGAATGAATGAGGTATCCTTGGCATTTCAGAGATGCCATTGTTGGAAGGATATTTTCTTGGGTTGTGTACCTGGATATCTGTAGGGGAGTGATGAGCCAGCCACTCTCCTTCTTGCGCCCACCCCGCCTTGCCCAATCCCATGTATCAGATGAGAAATAAGGCCAGGGTGAGGAATGTCACATTCAGGTGAGACAGAGGACTTACTTAGGGGAGACAACTAGATGGAGGACTTAGATGAGCGGAGGCTACAAATTAGACAAGGCTTCCAGTTTATACCAGCTTCTTAGACATAGCTTTATGCCAGAGCATAACTAGATGGTAAAACAATGGAGCAAATTAAAAATGAGTCTGTGTACATATTTGCATATTGATTAGGTTATACATTGATGCTCTCACAGATTAAGCTCTCAAGGCAGTGGTCCTCAAAGAATTAGGATAATTCTGGTGGAGAGAAGGTGCATGTTGTGTATGGTTGTGGGCAGATGAGAGTGGAATGAGTGTGTATGTTAAAAAATTCCCCAGATGATTCTGATTCATTCTTCACGTAAGAACTACTTGGTTAGGGAGTTAGTTGTCAGCTCACTTTTGCTTCCCTAGGAAAGGGTTATTTTGGCATCACTGCTCTGGATCTCCTTTATCCATACTCTGGACTCACTGTGTAAGGTCATCATCCCAGAAGAAAAGCCCAGCTCATTAATATGCTAATGACCGCCAATTGCTTGATGTTGTGGTGCAATCTCAGGCTGTCAGAGGCAGACCACATGGGCTTCTATTAATTAAGTCCTGTATCCCAGAGGACAGACATGTTCCAAATCCCAAGGCTCCTTGAAGTCTTTTTCATGAGTAAGGCTGAGCTGAGGTTTGGGTTGGCTTGATTGAGGCTCCCCAGAATCCTCGGTGCTGAAGGTGCTGCCTGGGAGAGGGGTGGGGCAGGGTTCAGAGAGGTTGATGGGCACATTGGAAAGGAGCAGCGGGATACAGGTGTGGCACAGGGGTGGGAAGGGAGGGGTTTGAACTTCTGGCAGCATCAGAAAGTGTGTAGATACACCAGGAAAGGCTTGGGTTTTCCTTTAGGGAGTTGTCACAGCTCACTTTTGCTATCAGCTCCCTATTTTCTCTTCTCTCCTTTATAAATGACAAACAGCTGGATGAATCTCTTCAGAGCCAAAACCCACCTTGGAAGAAAGGCCTGGCGATCTACTTCTGAAAAATCAGCTATTGAAATCCCTGTAGTGCACAGTTATACTCTGACACACAGGGGTTCTACGTGAGTCAGAATCGACTGGATGGCAACTGGTTTTAGGGGCTTTTGCTGGAAACCCCAGTGGCATAGTGGTTAAGTGCTATGGCTGCTAACCCGAAAGGCTGGCAGTTCAAATCTACCAGTTGCTCCTTGGAAACTCTATGAGCAGTTCTACTCTGTCCTGTAGGGTCACTATGAGTCGGAATCAACTCGAGGGCAATGGGTTTGTTTGTTTTTTTTTTAATAGGGGAAACTGGGTAAAAGGTACATGGATCTCTGTATTATTTAATACAACTGCATGTGAATCCACAACGATCTTAAAATGAAAAGTATTATTAAAAAAAAAAGACATGACTTTACAGAGCCAGAAACGGAGTTGCAGAGGTTGTAACCTTCCAAGGCGGTACAAGGTGTTCCAAAAGCTTCGCACAGACATGTCCGAAAAGTGCGCTTAGCGGGTTGCCTTCGGGAAGATTCAGGGGCTTATTTCCCCAGTTTTGAATTTGGCCAATAAATTCATTTCCTCGGATGCCAAGAGGTTGTTGTCCAGTTACTTTTACACAGAGTATCCAGTTTATTGGGGGCTGAGGGTTTCACCTGTGAGGCTCCCCCTTGTCTCTTTTCGTTTGTTCCCAAGCCCCGCCCCCCCCCCCACGGTCCTCGCCCCTGCCCCCGCCCAGTTCTGCTTCACGAACTCTCGCTGGGCAGAAGGGTGCCTGGACAGAGGCCTGAGTGCTGAGGCCTGGCGGAGGAGTGCCGGAGGGGAGGGGAGAGTACGGCTTTGTTTCTTGAGCACTCCACCCCCCTCCCGCCAAGCTGACCAGCCGTGGCCACGTGCAGGCCTGGGGTGAGAAGCCTGGGGGCCAAGGCGTGGGAGGGACCCGGACAGAGCTGGGTCAGCAGCACGAGGCTGCTCCTGGCTGGTTCCCGGCGCTGGCTTTGCTCAAGGCAAGAGCTGTCAACTCTGCCCTTTTGAAAATGAGCAACAAAGGGGAAAAGGAAAGAAAAGAGAAAGGGAAGTGGGGGTGGGGGTGGGGGTGGTACAGGGCGGGCAGTGGGGGAGGCCAGGGCTGAGAGAACAGGTGGGGACTATTTAAACAGAAGGCCTGACTCAGCCGTTTTCTTTCACACAGTTTCCAAAGGACTGTTTGTTTTAGCTCCCCCAGGCGGGTGACAGGAGCAGGCTGGGGACCGTCACTGGGGAGAAGAGGGGCCTGGGCTTCGGGGGGAGGAAAAGTAGAAATCGTCTAGGCTCACAGCAGCCATTTCCTTCTGGGTTTGAGGGGCTGGTTTAGGGGTTACCGTTCACTCACCTCTTGGTTTCTGAACCCCAGGGTAATATTTTGCCCAAGGCCTTTCCCTTAGGGAAACTTTGGGGACCACAGAGCTGGAGAAGCTTGAGGAAGAGCTGTGATCCCCCACCCTCCAGAAATGGAGAAGGGAAACAAAATGCCATATGTTGGAGATTCTAGTACTGATCTAGAAAATTTGTAGGAAGAATGATAAAGGGGTGAGGAAAACATTGAATTCAGAGGGTCTTCCCAGTCTAATTATTTTAAGACACCAAGAAGTCTCTTCCTAGAAAAACGCCTAAATTTTCTGAGTTCTTAGTTCCACAATTATATTCATAAGCAAGACAGAGCTTGGGACTTGCAGTTAGCGCTTGACAAATCACACCTCCTCCAGGAAGGTCTCCAGATCACCTTAAGGGGAGATGTATTTGTATTTGTTCTCACTAAGCTCTCTTTCTCAATTAATTCACTTACCCTGGACCTGCATTTATTTATAACCATGGAGATCGGTGACCCTGTCTATAGCAGAGAAGAAGAATTTATGAATCTAACAAGGTGTTCTTTTGTTTAAGCAACAATTTTGAAAGAATTGCTTTCCAAAAGTTCAGCCTTATGGAGCCACCGTTAGTGCCTATGAATAAATGAAGGTGTTTTAGGATTTGATTGATTTCTGCCCAGGGAGTCAGGCTCAACCTGAACTTAAGCTTGGAATGCATTTGTCAAGACACAAAGCTGTTTAGGCAGTCCCGGGGTTGCAAACGTTTGAGTTGTGTACAACTTGTAGTTATGAACCAACGCTTGTAAAGCCTGTTATATTAAAAATTTGAGGTACATGCAATGGTTCATAATAACGGGCAAAGCAGCACAAAGTAGCGAAGCACATCAAAACATTATTATTACTGTATTATTAAGATGATTTACTGTATCTGGGAGTGTTTCTTTAATTTTTTTTTGCATAGAAAGGTACAGTATATACTAAGACAAACATTTCACTAACTGACTTTAGCTACGAACTGTACCTAACTGTTCTGACTTATCTATAAATTTGACCTAAAGACAGACTTAGGACTCTTTCTTAATCCAGGGACTGCTTGTACTTAAACCAACAAATGATTAGCATTAGACGGGGAAGTGTAAACAGGACTCCAACTCATGATTTTGCTAACTTGCCCCTACTCTGTGTAGCCCGCTAGGCTGCAGCCCGTCTTGATGGTTATCAGGTAATGTCTACACTCGCAGTCTCCACACTGCATTGGGCTTCTGACTCCTCCTCAGCCTCCTCCTCTCTCCCCTGCCCCCATTCCTCCTGGCTGTCTAGAAATAGCTCAGCAGGCTTTAGCCTGAGCTTGTGGACTCCCAGAGGTCAGGGTGTCTTGCATTCCCTGTGCACTGAACCCAGTGCAGGCAAACGTGCTTATTAGTAAATGCCTTTTGACTTTGATGATGGCCAGCAAGGGAAGGAGGTGGGTCTGGGGCATACCTGCAATATTTTACCTGATTGTTTGCTTGACATAAGATCAGATCCAAACGACTAAAAAACTTGGGAATTTCTACATTTGACGCATCCAGTGGAATATTCTCACACCCTGAAGATATGTCAGATCTAACACCTAATCTAATCACTGTACTTAGCAGGACATTGGAGGAGGGCCATGGGATCTGTGCCTGCCAAGTCCTCCGGTGACTTTGGACAAGTCACTTCACTCCTCTGCTCTGAAAAATAAGAGACTGGATGAAATCAGAGGTTCTTCTTTTTTCTCATCTCACATGGACTCCATGTTGTGGCAAATTTGCTATTAGATTTTTAAGGATAGTGTTGATTTTCCAAATCCTTAATTCAAAACCTTAACTGCTGATTAATGCACTAGGTAACTGGTATTTATGATATGGACCTAGCATTTAGCAAGCATGATGTCCCTCTCCAGGGGCTGGTCCCTCCTGATAACACATCCAAAATGCATGAGACGAAGTCTCACCACCCCCGCTTCTAAGATGCATTCTGGCTGTACTTCTTCCATGACAGACTTCTTCGTTCTTCTGGCAGTCCATGGTATACTCAGGATTCTTCACCAACACCACAATTCAAAGGCATCAATTCTTCTTTGGTCTTCCTTATTCATTGTCTAGCTTTCGCATGCCTATGAGGTGACTAAAAATACCATGGCTTGGGTCAGAAGCACCTTAGTCCTCAAGGTGACATCTTTACTTTCTTTTTCCCTGTAAAGCAGGTATTGTTATTATTCTTAAACCCATTTCACCTGTAATACCCAGATACTTTATTTTAGTCATTATGTCGTGAGCACCTCCTGAAATGGAGTCTCATTAAACAATGTGAATTCAAATATATGCAATTAAATAAGAACGAAAGAGAGAGAGAGAGTGAATGAGTTGTAATGGTGTCTGAGGTGAAGCAAGCCTGAGATGGACTGAGTCAGTTGACCTGCCTCCTCACCTCCTCCAAGCATCTCTGTCCCCTATTACCGTCCTGCAGTGTGAGCAGCTCACTCAGCAGAGGGTGACTCTAGTATTTAAAGATACATACAAGGAGATCTGGTGATATAACCTGAAGGGTCGGCAGTTCGAACCCACCCAATGGCTCTGTGGTAGAAACACCTGGCGATCAGTTTCCAAAAAGATCACAGTCAAGAAAACTTTATTGGGCAGTTCAACTCTTGTCACATGAGGTTGCTATGAGTCGGAATCAACTCAATGACACCCAGCAACAACTTCTGTCACCACTGCCTCTAAATACAGTTCAACTGCCTCACTGGTATACAGTTAGAGAAACTATGACCTCTTCCTACATTGGAATTAAAAAGCTTTGTTGGACATATTGAGAACTGGTGTGTAGTCTCCAATGGAGGGGATTGAAAACTTATTTTGGCCACATGAGATTTTTGCCTTGACATTGACTTTAGAGCCAAATCTCTGTGTAAGATCCTTCACATGAGCCACTTCTCATACCTGCAGTACATGTAATCCTATCTTCCCAGGTTAGATGAAGTGACAATGATGAAATAAGCTAAGGTTGAGTCTCGAGCTTGTAGTTTAGAAAAAAGTTCTTGGTACATTCTTTCTGCCCCTGGTTTGCTCACTACCACCTTGTCCCTATTCTGCCCCCTGGTGATACTTCCTATATTCGTGGAGGTCATCCAATCACCCTATTCTGCCTCTTCCCTTCCTATATATGATAGGACATACAAGGGTTAGGAAGAAGTTGGTCTTACTGCGTAAATGACTTCTAATAGATCCAAAATGTAAGATTTTAGTGGTTCCAACCTGGTAGCATAGTGGTTAAGTGCTACAGTTGCTAACCTAAAGGTCAGCAGTTTGAATCCACCAGCTGCTCCTTGGAAACTCTATAGGGCAGTTCTACTCTGTCCTACAGAGTCACTATGAGTTAGAATTGACTCAACGGGTTTGGTTTTCTTTTTTATAGTCAGAATTGACTTGACGGCAATGGGTTTGGGTTTTTTACTCTTCTTATGGGGCCAGTGGTAGTTCAGTGGTAGAATTCTCACCTTCCGTGTGGGAGACCTGGGTTTGATTCCTAGCCAATGAACCTCATGTGAAGCTACCACCTGTCTGTCAATGCATATTGCTGTGATGCTGAACAGGTTCCAGCAGAGCTTCCGGACTAAGGTGAACTAAGAAAAAGACCTGGCTATCTACTTCCAAAAATCAGCCAATGAAAGCCCTATGGATCACAACTGTCTGATCCACAACCAGTGATGGGGCTGGTGCAGGACTAGGCAGTGCATGGGGTTATTATGAGTCGCCGGCTGACTCGATGGCCCCTAACAACAATTCTTATATACTAAGAGGAAAGATGTATTTGCCCAGTCCTAGCATTAAAAAACTAGGTTGGCTCATCCTCTTAGTATATAGTGGCTGACACATAAAACTCATTGCCCTCAAGTAGATTCTGACTCATAGTGACACTATAGGACCGAGTAGAACTGCCCCAAAGGGTTTCCAAGGCTGTAATCTTGTAAAAGCAGACTGCCTCATTCTTCTCCTACAGAGCAGCTAGTGGTCTCAAACTGCTGACCTTTTGGTTAACAGCTGAGCACTTTAACCACTGTGCCACCAGAGCTCCTGACACACAAAAGCAGACCATAATACTGAATTTAAGCATTTGGCCTAGATTTTTCCTCATTTACCATCCATCTGTCCGTCCATCCATCCATCCATTCATTCATCTATCCATCATCCATTCACCCATCTATGTATGTATTTTAAATTAAAAAAAGCCATATATGAATGGTAAAATTTTATATTACATAAAATTGCTTATGATGACAAGGAACCTTTCTCTTTTCCTCTTCATCTTTATTCCCCCAGTTTCTCTTACCATTTATTAGGGCAACTCCACAGATACTTCTTATTTATTTATTTTACTGTGCTTTAGATGAAGGTTTACAGAGCAAATTAGTTTCTCATTAAACAATTAATACATATATTGTTTTGTGACATTGGTTGCCAACCCGGTGAAGTGTCAATACTCTCCCCTTCCCACAGATATTTCTTGCACAGAAAAAGTATTACACTTAAATCCTTATATTGTATTTATTTTTCCCAAATGGTATCATAAAATATACACTGCTTGGCCTTGCTCTTTTCACTCAAACCCTATGGTGCTCAGTTCTGCTGTAACACATGGAGTTGCCATGAGTTCAAACTCACTTGACGGAACAAGTGTTTTTAATCTTTACGGAAGCAGATCATCATGCCTTTCTTCTGTGACACCACTGGGTGGGTTTGAACCACCAACCTTTCAGTTAGCAGTTGAGTGCAAACTGTGCCACCCAGGGACCTCCACGCCTGCTCAGGGTGAGGAAGCTCAGACAGGATCTGAGGATGATAGAGCTGGAGTTGTGAAGCAGCACCTATTCCTGGAGGGAGCCTCACACAAATATGTGTAATCCTATCTTCCCGGGTTGGAACTGATTGGGAAAAAAAATCAGGTCACAGCAAGCCCTCAAACATTATTTCTCCAGCTCTGGCCAATCTCCTTTCGGGACCTCTATCTGTCTCTCCCTCTCGCTTCTCCCAGCTCAGTTTCAGCGACTCTGAAGACTGCCTCGTGTGCTACACAAATAAATCCTCTTGACCATCTTTCCTGGAAGCCACCATCTTCCAGCCGCCTGTCCCCGCTCCCTGCCAGGGTGCCTCTGACTTTGCAAATGCCACAAGAGACAGCTATGTTCCCAATGGCTGCCAAAAAGGCTGCTGCCGCTGGTGCCTGCCTGCTCTGTGGTGGCTGGAGATAAGGCGCCTCCAAAAGCACTGGACAAAGTGCTTTGGGAGGGATCTCAGAGGTGAGAGAGAGCCTTTTGGACCTAGGGGTCCAGGACTGCTCATGCAGGGGGACTTTTGATCTGGAGATGGTGTCAGTGGATGTGGGCAGGTGCGGCAGCGGGGTGAGCAGAAGCTCTTCTGGGCAAGGAGAACATCACGGATGAGACACACAAATCTGTCATCCGAGATTACTGAGTCATGCTCTGTGATGAGCCCTGGACTCAGCAGGAGCTGTTCGCTGGTCTACCACCCATTCAAATCCTACCCGACTCTCAGGGCCCAGGTAAAGCTCCGCCTCCTCCCACTCCAGCCCATATTGAACTTGAGTAGCATTTATCATCCAGGAGAGATCAACACGTATGTATTGAGTGCCAACTGTTTGCCTGGCACTTGCTCTCCATTTGATGTGTATTCACAGGCCTTATCTCCCTGCTGACTTCTTGCTCCGTTGGAATTGGTGAAGGTGGGGTCTTCTTCTCTCTCCGCCTGACCCAGGGAATGAGGACTTTTCTCATCACTTAGCATTTGCTGAGTGGCAGGCAGCCATGGACAGCACGAGGTACGAACTGGAGCTGGCTTTCCCAGAGCCCAGTTTAAATTAGGCCCCTGGAGATGGCAGCACGGAGTGTGTGTGTATGGAGGGAGGGAGCCACTGCGTCTGACAGCACCAGGATCTCTCCTATCTCAAGGTCTTGAGGGGTGTTTGAACTCTTGTGGATGCATGTATAAATTACAAGCCAAGTTCCTTAGGCGTCAAAAAAGAAAAAAAAGGAAAGAGACGAGAGATAGGAAATAATACTCTTGGACTGTACAGACTAATCAGAGAAGTTAAACCACTTCTCCAAAAAAATCTTGGCAGTGAAGGTAGAACTAAACAGAGTGTTGTGGATTGAATTGTGCCTCCCGTCCCCCAACCAATATGTTAAGTCCTAACCCCTGGAGCTGTGAATGTGACCTTGTTTGGAGATAGTGTCTTTCCTTGAAGTCATCAGTTAGGTTTACATGAGATCATACCCCAGTAGGGTGAGCTCTAATCCCATCTGAATGGTGTATTATAGAAGAGGAAAACAGTCACAGAGACTCACATAGAGAGAAGACGCCATGTGAAGATGCTTCTACAAGCCAAGGAATGCCAAGAAATGGCCAGGGCTACCTACCAGAAGTGGGAAGAGACGAGGAATGATCTTTCCTTAGAGTGGCCAGAGAAAGCATTTGGACCCTAGCTTCCAGAACTGTGAGACAATATATTTCTGTTCTGTAAAGCCACCCAGCTTGTGGTATTTTGTTAGGGTAGCCCTAGGAAACTATGACAGGGAGACTCTGAAGTCTTGGGACCCAGCCCCAAGTCCTCACCACTACACACTGCACACTGCTGCTTCTTTGAGTCTGAGATGTCTTGATGCCACTTACCTAGAGTTCTCCAAGAGGATCTGTGCCTTTCCACACTCTAGAAAGGAGGCCAGCTCACAGAATTTTAGGCTGTGTGACTTGTAACTAGATTATCAACAAAGGAAATCACACCACAGCCACGGAGATGGAACTACCTGCCTTGTGGGGGGACGGTAGGAGTTCCTTGATATTTGAGAACAATAGTCAGCCTTTATTTTCTAAAAAGATGTAAGGTAGAAACGGGAAAGAATCAGTCACAAGGACCAGGAGTTGAGTGTTTAGAGGGATAATCATAGTTCCCAACCTATGAGCTTTTGAGAACGGCGAGGAGAGGTACAGCCCCCTTCATGATTCTCAGGAATTCTGGACTGCGCTGGAAGTCCATGGAAGCTGAGCGGACGTGGGAGGGAAGTGGTACCTATAAATACACCATAGAGGGAGGGCCCATGAGGTCATCTCCCCAGGATACTCCATCCACCCTGGCCAGACTGACTCCAGTCCCTGGTCCAGGTCTGAGTACAGTCATCTGAACGCAGTGGGAGCCCAGTAACTGGAGTTGACTGACAGCAGCTTGAGAGGGACATGGGGAACCTGGAGAGGGTTCAGAGGAGAGACCTGGAGGTGATGAAATGGCTGGAAATAAGAGCTTGGAGGCAAGGTCAAGAGAATTGGACTGGCTCCACTGGGAGAGGGGAGGGGTGAGGGGTGAGAAGTGGGGCAGGAGCCCTTCCAGCCACAGAAGGGTAAGGCCAAAGCGCTCTTCTGCCTCCACCCAGCATGGAACAAGAGTCACAGTGTAGCTTTGCTGCTGGGGGCGAGGGGTGGGAGGCTATGAGTTCCTGTATCATTTCAGCAATGGAGAGCTACACTTGCAGATTATCAGCACATTTTCTCCCTTGTGTAAATGAGAGTTCTCAAGACTTACAGCCATTGCAGCTAACAGATCCCTAAAGCCCTCACAACCTAGAAGAATGACTCGTGAGTGGTGTGTTTCAGACAGCTGTGATGGGGCTGATGGAGACAGTTTTGAACAGGTGGGGGCCTGCTTGGTACCCATCAATCACCCTCTGCCTGAGATCACCTACTCTTACATTAGACCCTGGGAAGGACTAGAATGAGGCTACAGTGGGTGGATAAAGACTCTTGCTCTAGGGAAAGGCAACAAATTCACATTTGTGAAGCATCTACTATGTGCCAAGTACTTTACATGGGTGATCTCATTTAATTTTTACAATTATCTTATGGGCAAGGAGGGGGAAAAGGATTGTTTTCCCATTTTACAGATTAGGAGATGGAGGTAGAAAGAGATGGAGCAATTATCCAAACTCACATAATGAGTTAGTGGTACCGCTGGGATTTGAACCAGAGCAAGTCTAATCCCAGAACTCATCTGCAGCTAAGAGAAATCTAGAGAATAGAGTCATGTTCATGTGGCCTAGTGCTTTTCAGACAAAGGTACCCAGGAAAGAGTCCCTAGGTCAAATTTGCCTCTGACACTTAAGAGTCCACGTGTCAGTTAAGAGAAGGCCAGAGAGGAGAGGTTCCCCAGACTCCTTCCTCCCCACCCCTATCTCTCTTAGCTTTAGATCTGCTGTAAGGGCAGGGAGGGTCCCAACTGGAGCATCCCAGCAGCCCCTCCCAGGTGAGAGAAGAGCTGTGTGGGGAGGAGAGAGGAGGCAGTTTATGTGTCTGAAAGTCGCTAAAGAGATACAATCCCCAAGCTTGCATTTACAGTAGGTGTCTGGTTGCCTCCGCCTGGAATCTGAACCGAACACTTTTCCATGGGCGAATTAGCTAAACAATCCAGCCACAAAGGGAACAGCTCTGATATGTCAGTTAACAAGCTCAGAGGGGGTGGGCGTGGGGGTGGGGGTGGGGGCACGGAGCTGGGAGGGGATGGAGGAGGCTGCTGGTGAGAAACCCATCTTCTCTTGTCTTGCTGCCCTGTGTACTGGCCTTTCTGCTCGGGAAACTGGGAGTAAGGCTGGTCTGGTTTCCCTGTGGTCTGAACGGTGGGAATTATTTTTTGGTGGTAGATTATATTTGCCTGAGGCGGTTTGAATTACACCTGTCCCATTTCATTTAATCAGGGCTGGAGCTGCTCTCTATTGTGCCTGATGGGCTTTTCTGTGTGAATAAATAGTAACTTATGTTTGTTTTCTTTTTTTTTAATGGTGGGGTTGGCGAGGGAGGGGAGAACATAAGGAGTGATGGTGAAACCCGCAGGGAAGAGGACCTTAGAATTTTCACCCCATGAAGCCTGCAGTGGGAACTCTTCTCTCCCTACTTCTTCTCGGCCGCACTTGTACACAATGTATTCTGAGCCTCCTCTGCTTTCGCGCCTATCCTCAGCCAGGTTTTCTTTCTCTTTGCAATATACCTGAGTTTCAGGCATTTCCCCTTTAGTACTACCTGTCTCTCCTTGTCTGTTCTCTCCTTTTACTGCAATTTTTCATCCAAACTCTCTCTCCATTGCTCTCTCTTTTTCTCTCTCTCTCTCAATAGCTTCTGGCTAGTGAATGATCATTAACAGCAAAATTGTTAAACAAGCCAGAATATAGTCTTGCCCTGGAATGTTATGCAGCCAAGAAGAAGAACACAGAGGCTCTCTATAGGTTGGCATGGATGCTTATCAAGAGATATTGTAAAGGAAAAAGATATTGCAAACAGTATTCTCTCTTTGTATAATAAAGGGATGCTTATATGTGCACATAATATTTTTGGAAATATATAAAAGAATTGTGAGCAGTGGTTGCTTTTGGGGAAAGAGAACGGAGTCTGGGAATGGAGAGAGAACTGCTTTTATACTGTATACCTTTTTTGTATTATTTAATATTTTTATTATGTGCATGTATTAGTTTTTGCAACAAAGAGCTGGCTTATAAAAGGAAAACATGCAATGTGAAAAAATGATACGAGACAGTACATGCTTAATTACCAGGTATAGCTGTGATTAATGTCTGAGTACAAAGATCCAAGTTTGAATCCCAGTTCCACCAACTACTAATTGTATAACTTTAGGCAATTTACTTAGTTTCTCTAAACCTTAGTCTCCTCATCTGTAAAATGAGGATATAATAGTACCTACTTGATGAGTTATTCTTACACTTTGCAGTGGAAGCTGTGAGCTAAATATATAACTAAATGGATTTACATTGTAATTTCTTTATAAAACTTTCCAGGTAGGTAAATACACAAATCATAAAAAAGTGGTAAGACCATGGATCTTGATTTTCCATTTAGAAAATGATAGAGCTATATAAAGAAAGCTCTAGATTCCAAGGAGAGGGAGAGCACTGCTTCCCAGGGTGATGTTTCCAGAGGTTTTGGGTGGGGAAGAGGTCCAGACAGCTGAGCCTAAGGGATAAGGAGAATTTGGTTAGGCTGCCTGGTGAGGCTACTCAGTCATGAGCAACAGTGAGGACACACAACCCCCCAAATGACAGAAGATGTTGGTGAAACAGTGAGTAGATCCATTTGACAGGAGCAGAAGTTTCCACTAGAGGATGATAAATGGAGGCAAAGAGATTTTTTTTTTTTT
>NW_004443977.1:7749932-7769416 GCF_000243295.1 Trichechus manatus latirostris
AATGTAGAACATTGTCTTTATAAACTGTGTTATGCCAATTGAGCTAGATGTTCCCTGAGACCATGGTCCCCACAGCTCTCCGCCCAGCAATTCAATCCCTCAGGGAGTTTGAATGTGTCTGTGGAGCTTCCGTGACCTTTCCTTGTACAAGTTGTGCTGGTTTCCCCAGTATTGTGTACTGTCTTACCCTTCACCAAAGATACCACTTATCTATTGGGAGGCAAAGAGATTTGTTGATGGCTTTGAAGGCCAGGCCAAATATCTTAGACTGTATTCTAGAGATAGTAGGAGGTACCAGAGGTGTGAATATGGGAGTAGTCAGGTTATCTATTGCTGTGTAACAAATTATCTCAAAAGGTAGTGGCATAAAACAGTAATTGGTTTGGCTCCCAGATTCTGTGGGTCAGGGATTTGGACAGGGGACAGCAGGAATTGTTGGTTTCTGTTCCACAGTATCCGGGGTCTCAGCTGAAAGACTCAAAACTGGTGGTGACGTGGTGGCTGGGGGCTGGAATCATCTGAACGCTCGTTTACTCACACGTATACAGTTGATGCTGACTGTCAGCGGGGACCTTAGCTGTGTCTGTCTGCCACAACACATACGCATGACCTCCTCATGTGGGCTGGGCTTCCTCATAACATAGAAGCTGGGTTCCAAGGGCAAGCATCCTCAGAGAGCCGGGGGAAGCTGTATTGCATTTTCTTGCATAGCTTCAGATGTCATGCAGACTTCCCTCCCGCTGATTCTGTCCATCAAGGCAGACACAATGGCTCACCCAAGTTCAAGGTGAGGGGAAGTAGAGTCTACCTCTTGATGGGGGAGCAGCATATGGGACCAGGACTTTTGTTGGGACCAATTTTGGAAAACATAATCTGGCTATGACATGGGGAAAGTCACTCATTCAAAGCAGATATTTTTTGACTGTCTACTATGTGTTGGAAACCCTGGTGGTGTAGTGGTTAAGTTCTACGGCTGCTAACCAAAGATTGGCAGTTCGAACCACCAGGCACTCCTTGGAAACTCTATGGGGCGGTTCTACACTGTCCTAGAGGGTCACTATGAGTCAGAATTGACTCAATGGCAATGGAGTACTGTGTGTTAGGAGTGCCTGGGTGGTGCAGATGGTTAATGTGCTTAGCTATTGACTGAAAGGTTGGCAGTTCGAGTCCAACCAGAGGGTGCCTCAGAAGAAAGCCTGGCAATCTACTTCCAAAAAATCAGCCATTGAAAACCCTATAGAGTACAGTTCTACTCTGATACACACGGGATCGTCATGAGTCGGAGCTGACTCACCAACAACTGGTGGTTACTAGTGTTAGATACCAGTCTAGAGGCTGGGGATACAGTGATGAGCCAAAGCAGACATGGTTCCAACGTCCTGGAGTGGATTTCCTAGTGGAGGAGTCAGACAATCAAGTCATCACAAAGAAAATGTAAAATTTCAACTACAGTAAGAACTGGAGAGGACATGAGGCTATGACTGCATATAACAGGGTGCGGATTTTACGGAGTCAGAAGGGTCAAGAAAGGTTTCCCTGAGGAAGTAATATTTGGGCTAAGAACTGAAGGATGGTAGGAGCTGAGTAAGCAGGGTGGGAAAGAAGCAGGCAGGAGGGAGAAGGTGTATGTGATGACTATACTTGTAGTCCTGGTGGGAGAGGATGGTGGTAATGAGAATAAATAACCATGGAGCAGTGAGAGAGAATTTTTGAAGAAAGAGTCATCTGACTGAATAAGGGAGATTTTGGAGAGGCGAGGCGTCAAATGTTTCTATGAAGTTTCAGGTCAGGATGAGAAGGAGAATGGTGTTAGAGTGAATAGGAGTCAGGAAGTCAGTACAGAGGGTGTTTGGGGAGTAAGAACTTTATCCAGGTTAAGAGATGTTGAATTTGAGGCAACGGTGATATAAAATACCAGAAATATTGGTAGGCAATTGGTTTGCCTGACCAGGTAGAGGGTGGAGTTATAGATTTTTGAATAACATATAAAACTGAGGGTTGAAACCATGGGAATGAATTAGATTTCAGAGAGAGAGAGTAAATTAAGAAGAGACTGAGCTCTGGGGCGTGCCCACCTTTAAGGAGAAAGAGAGAAACCCTGGTGGTACAAAGGTTAAGTGCTCAGCTGCTAACTGAAAGGTTAGTGGTTGGAACCCACCCAGTGGCTTTGTAGAAGAAAGACCTAGTGATCTGCTCCCATAAAGATTATACCCTAGAAAACCCTATGGGGCAGTTATACTCTGTCACATGGGGTCTCTGTGAGTCAAAGATTGACTTGAAGTCACCTAACAACAACAACAACAATAACAAGGGGAAAGAAGAGGAAGACAAGCCAAAGCAAGAATGGTCTGAGGCAGAAGAACTGAGGTAGCGAATCACCTAGAAAGTGAAAGGAGGAAAACATTTCAGGAGGAGAAGGGATCCATGGTGTCACATACAGCAAGGAGGGCAAGAAGAGTGAGCCCTGGAAAACGCCATGAGGCTTAATGACTTGGCTTAGGGCTTCCCCAGGAGTTTGGAGACAAAAGGAGGACAAAGGGTCAGTAGAGTAGAGAGGGTGATGAGGAAGTGAGAGCAGATGATGGAAGTGGTTGAAAACTTTGGCAGTGAAAGGAAAAACCAAGCTATGGGGACGAAAAAGGAGACAGTCGGATCAAGGGGAGGCTGGCTAGTCAAGACCAGGGAGACCTACTGAGAGGAAGGAAATGGGGCAAAAGAGATGGAAAAAGCTGGAGAAGGAGGTAGGACATGTTAGACTGCACTGTCTTTAGGACTTTGGCTCTCCCTCTGACTAAAGATTTCTCTACTTATTTTTAGGATGGTGTCCCCAAATGGTCCTGGTTAGAGAGGACCCTCTCAGCTAGAGGAAAATGAACCTAGAAGAGATTCATTAGTGCAAATCCATGTCTGGCTAAGGGACTGACATAAGACTGTACCTTGACATAACTAGTCCATACAGAATTTTGCCTCAAGACTCCTTGGTACTGAAGAAAAAAAAAACCAAAAAAACCAACATTAAAAAGCTTCCGAGGGTCTCCCATTTGCTCTCATTGGCACATTTACATTATGTTAGAATGATTTGTTTACATGCTTCTCTTTTCTAGTTAGCCCCCAGATTCTCCAGGGCAGCGCTGTATCTTATTTTTCTTTGATTGCTAAGACCCAGCACCATACCTGGCATATCAGGACCTCTTCCATTTTTGAGGACTTTGATAGCAGTTAAAAATGGGACAAAATATATAGGGTGTTGTGTGTGACAAAACAAAGTCACAAGAATCGTAGTATAATTCAAAGGACAAATTAAATGAGTTGACACTTTTGCCACACATGCACAAAAAGACAAGGAAACATACACTTACTATTCACAAGATAATTAACACATTTATTTAAAAAATTGTTGTAGTGAAGAGTCTTCCTTCACAGTTGTCGCTCAATCTCCATGGATGTGAGCATAATCTCATTGGTAGATGGTGTTAATGCTTATTTTTGAGGCTCTTAGGGTTGTGAGACAAAGGCCAAATGGCCCTCCCTGCCGTGATGGTCTTCTCAGTCCTCCCTCCACCCTACCCTCCCTGGCTCCCAACTCTGCATTGTGGCATACAAAAGGCACTCAATATGTGTGCTGTTTCCTCTGCTTGGACCACACTATCCACAAATATCTCATTGGCTCACTCCTTCACCTCTTTCAGGTCTTTGCTCAAATGTTTCCTTTTTGGAGAAGGCTTCCCTCGCCGTTCTATTTTAAATTGCAGCACTTCCCCCTTCTCTATATGCCCTAACTCCCTTCTCAGCTTTGATTTTCTCCATTGCACTTAGCACTATCCAATATCCTACATACTTTATTCATTTATTTGTTGTTTGTTTGTCCCCCTCTAGAATATGAGCTCCATGAAAGTGTGGGGTTTTGATTCTAGGATGCAAGGTACTTGGCTCATAGTAGGTACTCAATATTTGTTGAACAAATAAATGAGGCAACTTCCTTTACTTATGAAGAAAATGGGGCATTTGAGGGTAAAACCAATCTTAATATATACTGGTGAACATGTGTCAGGCATTTGCAGAAGACTAAGAGGCGAGAGATGGAGGATAGAGGAGGCTCCTATGAGATCCCTAAGAGGTACAAAAGCGGGAAGTATCTGCAGCTAAGTTGGAGGTGAGGACACCCTCTTCACTCAGCAAAGCAGAGATCAAGGCAGAGCTCAGAGGGTCCTGGAGGGCCAGGGCAGCAGCAGAGAGCTCTGCAAGGCAATCTGAAGTCAAAGAGAATGGCTGGGGAGTGACATCCGGCTGGAGAACAAGATGGAAGGTTCTGAACATAGTAGCAGAAAAGAACCCAACCTGTTGCTGTCGAGTCAATTCCGACTCATAGTGACCCTATAGAACAGAGTAGAACTGCCTCACAGGGTTTCCAAGGAACACTTGGTGGATTCAAACTGCCGACCTTTTTGGTTAGCGGCCTGAGCTCTTAACCACTGCGCCACCAGAAGGATGAGCAGCTTGGTTTAGTGTCCTACCTAGATGAGAGGTGAGGATGGGAACAGCAACTGAGGCTGAGTGCCCTGTGCATGGCGTTGTACTATGTGGTGCTAGAACTCTGGGCCATGTGATCTACCTGCTTCTTTGCTTTTTAAATGTATTATTGTCTTTTCCCTTGGCTTCTTTATTTTTTTCTGGATGAATGTTACTTTTGAGCATTCCAACTTTTTCTCGGCTGACTTCAGGGGAAAAGAATTTGCTGATGGTGAGGTCAGTTAGGGAGGGGAGGTCAAGGGCCCACCTGGCTAGGCAGCAATCAGCCCAGCTTGAGAGCAGAAGGAACTGGGAACAGATAAAGCATACACTCACGAGCTCAGAAGGAGGCAGATCAGGTGGACTGGCCACTGAGCCTTTCCTATTTGAGGCCTTAATTTACAGGATACAGAAGCAGGAAAAAACAAAAAACCCATCCTTGGCCTCCTGCAGTTGTAATGTCATGGATCCAGTAAAGCAGTTCAGCAGTTATCCATCACCTCCCAGCAGAGACTAGACCCTGGGGATGCAGAGATAAGCTTGCAATCTAGTAGAGGACACAGGTGTGTAAATGAAAGTTCAGTGCAACAGGGCAAGTGTTGAATGAGATACAAGGTGTGTGTGTGTGACAGGTGGAGGCATCTGAAGCAAGTAGAGCAGCTGAGGACTTTGACGTTGATTAAACGTAGAACAAAACATGTAGGGCATTGGGCATGACAAAATTGAGTTACAAAAATCATGGTATAATTTAAATGACAAATTGAACGAGAACCACACGTGCACGTAAGGATATAAAGACTTGACATACAGGGGAAAACAGAACTGACATCTCTTGGGATTGCATTATGTTGTAGACATCATGTTGTTTTTGGGTGCCGTCGAGTTGGTTTCGATTCATAGTGACCCCGTGTGACAGAGTAGAAATGCCGCATAGTGTTTTCTTGGCTGTAATCTTTACAGAAGCAGGTGCTGTATAAATAAAACCAGTTGTCGTCGAGTCAGTTCAACTCATGGCAACCCCATGTGTGTCAGAGTAGAACTGTGTGCACAATAGAATCTTTAATAGACGATATTTTGGAAGTAGATCAGCAGGCCTCTGGGTGAACTCAAGCCTCCAGCCTTTTGGTTAGCAGCCAAGGGTGTTAACCATTTTCACCACCCAGGTACTCTGCTGTATAACCGTTTCGTTACCGTCGGCCTAAACGATATGCCAGCCACTTTTTATGCTTCTGGTCTTCTGGAGACCTGGTGGCTCAATGGTTAAGAGCTTGGCTGCTAACCAGAAGGTCAGAAGTTCGAATCTACCAGCAGCTCCTTGGAAACTCTATGGGTCAGTTCTACTCTGTCCTATAAGGTCACTATGAGTCTTAATTGACTTGGAGGCAACGGGTGGGACCTCAGAAAACAAAAATAAATAAATAAGTAAAAACCAAACCCAGTGCTGTGGAGTTGATTCTGACTCATAGAGATAAGGTGTTATTCGGGTTCTAATGCATTTGTCTTCAAGGTGGGTCTGTTTTGAAATGCATGAAGTTCAGCAGACGAGTTGGAGCCTCACTGTTGTGTAGGTTGAGCGTTCTATTAGGTGATGCTTCCTGACTGTGTTAGTTTTGTAAACTTCTGCCTTTTTCCCCTTTATTTCTGTGAGACAAGGCTTGCAAGCATAATTATGGCTTTCCTGTGTGATAATTAGGGAGCCCTGACGGGTTTGTTTTGGTTTTTCTGTGTCATGTTTGGAAAACCAGAGGTCCCCCGTGTAACCTAATGGAAAGGCACCTGCAATAAATTATCTACGTAGTTCTCAGTGGCATACTGCCATACCACAGATCAATGGTGTCCAAGTGCTACTCACTTCATCGGCAGATTGTATTGCCAGATCATATTTCGCAAAATCTATATTACCAACCAAAAATGTAAACACACTGAATTAGTAAGCATGCATTATAATACTGAAAACACATGCCATCAACATATTTTTTTAATAAAAAAAATAAAATAAAATTTGGTAACAAAAGGAATAAATACCATCATTTCATTTAATCCTTGCCATGTTGCCAATACTACCACATTTTACAGGTGAAAACTAATGTGTAGAGATTGAAAGTGACTAGCCAAAGGTCAGATAACAGTGTGACACCATTGTTGAGACAAGAACCAACACCCTACCCCTATGTCCAGTAATTTATCTAAAAATGGCATAAAGCTGAAGAGGGCCCTCTGGCAGTGACTCACAGTGGAAAAACGTTTGTGGGTAGGCGCTTCCCTCTGGAGTCCCTGATATCTATCAGGTAGATAGGAGCCCACTCCACAGCAGAAATGCTCCCTGGGCCAGGCATCAGCGAAGAGCCTTGGGCTGGCCTCTGAGTCTCCAGGGAAACTTGCTGACCTCCAGGAGGTTTATGGATCCAAGCAACAGCCATGGTGACTGAGACTGGGTAATCACAGCTCATTGCAAAACTTGGTTTATTCTGTGTCCTTGGGTCGGGCAAGCCCTGCTCCTGAAGAGAAAAATAGCTCTCAGTTTCCTGTGTGTCCCTGGCCTTCAGGAAAACAGGAAGCAACCAGGAGGACCTGACTCTCCTGCTTCAGAGCCTTTGCCTAGGTTCTCATGCTCACTCTCTGCCTCAGAAGTACTAATACTCGTTGAACTGAATTGAACAGTATAAGTTCTCTCAAGAGATGAGAAAGTTGAACTGAATAATCTAAGTTACTCCAAGATATAGTGGGAACATCTCTGGTTTTGGAGGTGGAATACTGTGTTTGAACTTGGGTCCTCTTACTTACTGTGTGATGTTGGCCGTGTCAGGTCCAACCCTCAGTTTCCTCATCTATACTTTGGCATAATTCCTCATCTATACATCTGTACTCACAGGGTTGTAGTGGTTACTGAATAAGACCATGGATGCATTTTGTTAGTATTGAGGTGCTGTGGATATACAAGTTATTAATCAGCCTAATCAGACAATCTCCCCCTCTAATGCTTTCCCTCCCAAATAAAACCAAGCCAAACTAGTTGCTCTTGAGTCGATTCTGACTCATGGCGACCCTGTATGTGTCAGAGTAGAACCGTGCTCTATACAGTTTTCAGTGGCTGATTTTTCAGAAGTAGATTGCTAGGCCTTTCTTCTGAGATGCCTCTGTGTGGACTTGAACCTCCAACCTTTTGGTTAGCAGCTGAGCTCATTAACTGCTTGTATCAACCAGGGACTCCAAATAGAACCCTCTAGGAAGACCCTCAATGAGCCCTGGTGGCGCAGTGGTTAAAGTGCTCGGTTGCCAACTGAAAAGCTGGGGTTCAAACCCACCAGCCCCTCTTTAAGAGAAAGATGCAGCAGTCTGCTTCTGTAAAGATTTCAGCCTTGGAAACCCTATGGGGCAGTTCTAATCTGTCTTATAGGGTTACTGAGTCAGCATCGACTTGACCGTAATAGGTTTGAGCAGGAACACTCTCAACGAGATGGATTGACACAGTGACTGCAACAGTGGGCTCAGACAGAGCAACAACTGTGAGGATGGTGCAGGACTGGGCAACGTTTCATTCTGTTACGTATGAGGTCGCTATGAGTCGAAATCAACTCAACGGCAGTGGGTTTGTTTTTGTTTTTTATGAATCGGAGCAAACTCAAGGGCACCTAACAACGACAGCAACAAGAAAATAGGGATTAGCAAACCACGTCCTGCAGGCCAAATCTGGCCTGCTGTCTGTTTTGTTCAGCCAGTGAGCTGAGAATGATCTTTACATTTTTAAACGGTTGAAAAAAAAAATCAAAAGAACAATATTTCATGATGCATGAAACTTACGTAAAATTCAAATTTCAGGGTCCGTAAATAAAGTTTGATCGGAACAGTCGTGCTCACTCTTAGGTACTCTCTATGGCTGCTCTCACACTACAGCAGCAGAGTTGACTGGATGAGACAGAGACTGCATGGTCTGTAAAGCCCAAAATATTTGTCATCTGGTCCTTTCCAGAAACAGTTTGCTGCTCTAAAATAACAAAACTTAGCAAATAAAAACCCTGAATAAAACCCTAATCTTTAAACATCCAAACTGGCTGTGTCTACAGTTCCAGATCTCCGGGTCTTTGGGGACTTCCATGAGTGCCCCCTGAGAATATCAGCCTGAATTGTTCATGGCTTAGGCCTAACTAACAAAGCCCCTCAAGAGAGCCCTTGTGAGGCTTGGACCCCACAGGCTCCCCCTCCAGATCTGAGGGACCGAGAAATGCTGTCCCCACAGGAGAGCTGCAGCTGTCTCAAGTCTGGAGCCACACAAATCCCATCTTGCCCGCTCCACTTTTGCTATTAAAGTCACCTGCCTGTCAGCTGGCTGAGTGCTTTGCCCAGTGACGGGTCTCCCATTTAAATATAATCACCTTTTTATATCCATGGAGCTCTCTGAATGCCTCTCCCCACCCAGAGCTTCCCCTGGTGCTTGAAAAGAGCTAAACCAATAAATGGCATTAACTCCTCTGAATGGCCTCAGTTTATCACCTGGACAAGCCCAGAAACTCCAGCCCTGCGCTTCTCTTTGTTGTAGCAACAGGTGCTCAGGAAGGGGTGGGGATGTACCAGGGAGAGGATGGGGTTAAACACCGGAACGGGGCAAGAGGAGGAAGGCTATGGAAGGCTCTTTGGGGAAGATGTTTAGAAACAGGATCAGCTTCACTTTTCTCGGACGGGCTGGGACAGAGTCCTTGAAGGAGGCAGAGGTGGCAGTGACACAAGGATCTTTCAAGGTTTCTCCTGGTCCAAAAAATATTCCACAACAGACTGAATGTTCTAGAAAAGGAGACGGTCTTAAAGGTTTTTTTTTTCCCCCTAAATTATTCTCGGGGGAGATTTATTTTAGTTCACATTTTTTAGTTCCATATATCAATATCTCCATGGCTTGAGCCAGTTGAGTGACCACATGCTCTGCCTATTGCCCTCTGACAAGGGTCTAGGAGGGTTCCATACTTCCCAAATGTCCATTTTTAAAAAGTATGACAATGTTTAAATATCCTGTAAAATTCAGTACTGGGAAATCAGGAAGCAGGATGGTATAGAGCTTAAACCACTTGCTGTCGAGTTGATTCCAACTTATAGAGACCCTATAGGCCAGAGTAGAACTGCCCTCTGGGGTTTCCAAGGAGTGGCTGGTGGATTTGAACTGCTGACCTTTTGGTTAGCAGCCACGCTCTTAACCACTGTACCACCAGGGCTCCTGGATAGGGCAGGAGTGGGCAAATCTTTTCTGTAAAGATAGTAAATATTTTAGGCTTTGTGGGCCATGCAATCTCTTCTGCAACTACTCAACTCTGTTATTGTAGCACAAGAGCAGCCATAGATACCGTGTAAATGAGTGATTGGGGTCATATTCCAATAAAACTTTATTTACAAAAACAGGTGGCAGGCAGGTTTTGGCTCGTGGGCTGGAGAGTTTCCTGATCCCTGGTATAGAGTTAAGGAGCCCTCGTGACGCAGTGGTTAAAGCACTTGGCTGCTATCCTAAAAGTTGGCAGTTTGAACCCACCAGCCACTCTGTGGGAGAAAGATGTGGCAGTCAGCTTCTGTAAAGAGGACAGTTCTACTCTGTCCTTTAGGGTTGCTATGAGTTAGAATTGACTCAATGGCAATGGGTGTATGGGTGTAGAGCTTTAGCCTGCTTAGCACTCTATGTGTTCCTCTACAAGGCGTTAAAGGACAGAAAATATATCAGCTTATGGCAACTACCAGTTGCCATAGTGTCGATTCTGACTCATGGTGATCCCTTGTGTGTCAGAGTAAAACTGTGCTCCATAGAGTTTTCAATGGCTAATTTTTCAGAAGTAGTTCGCCAGACCTTTCTTCCGAGGTGCCTCTGGGTGGATTCGAACCTCCAAAATTTTGGTTAGCAGCCGAGCTGCACTACCTAGGGACCCCAGTTTATGGCAAGATGGGCTCTAATGGGCCGAATGTGAGCTGAAGGTGTTAGTAAATGGAATTCAGCAGAAGAGAGACGAGAGACGAGATATTCAGAGTCAGGGTGAGATGGTAGTTAGCAGCAGAAAGAAGAGTAAAAGGCAGGGAGAAGCTAGTTCTCCTTAGTGGCAGAGTACTTGAGTATAGATGCTGAGGTTGGGTGGGTGGTAGGTTTAAGACGTCTGGTTCCCTGAGCTGCCTAGATTCCCAAACAACCTTACTCTTCCAGGCTCTGCAAGGTCCACCTCTACTATGGTTTCTGCTCTTTTTGGACATCCCTAGGGTCTTGTGGGATTCCTGTCTGCTTTATTCCATCTACCTCCTTGTAAACTCTCAATTTCTGATCTCACAAAATCCTTCAAAGCCAGCTTTAGTAACTGTCATGGATTGAATTGTGTCCCCCGCAAATATCTATCAACTTGGCTGGGCCAGGATTCCCAGTATTGTGTGATTGTCCACCATTTTGTCATCTGATGTGATTTTCCTATGTGTTGTAAATCCTATCTTTATGATGTTGATTAGATGGGATTAGCGGCAGCTTTTTTAATGAGGCAGGACTCAATCTACAAGATTGGATTGTGTTTTGAGTCAATCTCTTTTGAGATATAAAAGAGAGAAGCGAGCAGAGAGACATGGGGACCTCATACTATCAAGAAACAAGAGCCAGAAGAATAACGTGTCCTTTGGACCTGCAGGCCCTGCACTGAGAAGCTTCTCCACCAGGGAAAATTGATGACAAGGACCTTCCTCCAGAGCCGACGGAGAGAGGAAGCTTTCCCCTGGAGCGGACATCCTCAGTTTGGACTTGTAGCCTACTAGACTGTGAGAGAATGAATTTACCTTTGTTAAAACCATCCACCTGTGGTATTTCTCTTATAGCAGCACTAGATAACTAAGACAATAACCCTGCCTTGGTTATACCTTCCCAGACTCTTGACATTCAGAAAGAAGCAGCCCTCTTCTATGCTTTCCTGGTCCTGGTATACACCTCTGCCACAATACTGCCAATTCTATTTCTGGCTTTTTCATTGCTTAAGTGTGAGCTTTCCTGTGTATATTTACTCATCTTTACATTTTCCATGTCTAGTTGGGGGAAAATGCTTGCCGAAGAGTGAAATACGTGCAAGAATGAGTTAATTCAAAACCGTGTGATCTAGTGCTATCTTGAATGACTTCCCAGTTGCTTTGTTTATGATGTCTTCTCCCCTAACTAGTTGTACTGTGTATGAAGGAGAGGGCAGAGTTGTAGGACTCAGGACTATACTGTCACCAGTAGCAGAATTTCCATAGCCAGCTCAGGCTAGAAGAGGAGTTTGTGGGTTCCTGTAGCCAAACCAAGAGAAGCCAGAATACAGCTGGGCAAGGGACAATGGGGAACAGGGCCAAGACAGGGGACAGGACTTGCTGTCCCTCATCTCGGTTTCTGACCATGTACCAGTCCTATTGACTCAGACTGGCTCTCTTTTCGAGGTTGGAACCAGTGGTGCTAGCAACTCCCAAGTTTCAGATCTCCCATCTTTATCCCAAAGAGGAACTGCCTTTTTTACTGAGTCCAAGTCCAAAAAATCTTAGGAAAGCATTGACCTATCTTGGATCATGTGCCCAACCTGTGCTGCGGTCAAGGAGGCAGGTTTTCCTAATTAGCTTCTAGTAGAACATACCACCAGCTGTCTGTCAGTTTGACATACTGTGGTGGCTTTCGTGTTTCTACGATGCCGGGAGCAGGGTCACCCATGGTGGACAGGTTGCAGCAGAGCTCCCAGACTAGAAGAAAGCCCTGGTGATCTACTTCTGAAATGTAGCAAATGAAAACTCTATGGATCACAACAGAATATTATCCGATATAGTGCTGGAAGAAGAGCCCCCTTGGTTGGAAGGCACTCAGAATACACAGTGGATGCAACAATGGACTTGAGCATACCAACGATCGTGAAGGTGGTGCAGGACTGGGCAACGTTTTGTTCTGTTGTACATGGGATCGCTATGAGTCCAAGCTAACAGTAGAACATAACTGACCTCAGAGTGGGAAGAAGATATCCCCAAAGGAAAGGAACGCATTTCTTAGAAGTAGAGAGGAGGTTTTCTAGATTGACAGACTAGAAGACACCAACTTCAGTGTGTCCCTGTCTTGAATAGCCCGTCCTTAGTGCTTGGCCCTGAGCTGGCCAGTCATGGGTGCCTAAGAAAAACGTGTGGACAGATGTGAGGCATTTCTTTTCCATGGTGCCATCTCTCATCTTTTGTTCAAAATTGACTCCAGGCCTGGGACCACCAGAAACCCTTTCAGAGTAAATGCATCCCCTTACCCTGATGGGTTAGGAATGTACCTTTTTCACAGACTTTGTAGGATAGAAATGCTACCACTAGATTTGCTTTTCCCCCTAGAGCTTTAAGCTTTGAACAAATGAAGACCAACCCTCTATCACCCAGTCCATACACATTTGTCTAGCACTTATTTTTCACAAGACATTGTGCAACCTTCTTCTATGGACATTAACTTATTTATTCTATTCAACAACTCTGTGAAGTCGGTAAGCATTTTCATCTGCACGTTTCATGTAAGAAAGACGAGGTCTAGAAAGGCAAAGAGGCTTGCCAAGACCTCACAGCTTCCAAGTAGCCAAGCTGGGGTGTTAATGTCTATTGTTGTTGGGTGCTTTCAAAGAGCAGAAATTTCCAAGGCAGAGACGGCTGAGTTTGCTGGTAGAATTCCCAGCACCCACAATAGATGTTGGGAGAAATTGTATAGGCAGGTTTTGAAGAACCTGAACTCATAGCAGACAGACCAAATTCTCTCTGCCTGCCCAAATCCTTCCAAGTCATCAACTTTAAGCCCCCACTGCGTCCTTGGAAGGAGTCTGACAACTTCAAATGAGTGATAGGTATCTCCTGTGTGGCCCCCTCTCCACCACTGATGCTTACTTAATGCCCATTTCATTGGCACCAAATGAAAAACCGCCTGGAGCAAGGGTGCCAGGATGAGGGCGGGGTAGCTGGCAGGGCTGTCCAAATGCCTCATGTTCGCTTCTCCCAGGACTAATTCTCATGCCCAAAGGAGTCTCGTGGCCCAGCCTATGAGGCCTGCAGGGCTACAATTCCAGTCTCTTCTTTCTTTGGCTTCAGTAACCCCAGCTCTGGTCTCTTGGGGTTAGGGTGTATGTGGCTGTGGAGCAGAGACCGGGGCAAGGGAGGGGGAGTAGAGTGCAGTGGGTAGCTGGTAATATTTTCCAGTCCTTTCTAAAGTGTCTGCCTTCCCTTAATGGACAAGGAAGTGAGCCAGCCGGCTGACTGCTCCGAGTGCAAGATTGGTTAGTGCTTACATCATCTGGGTAGCCAGACTGGGGACGGGGGTGGGAGGGAGGGAGAAGAAATTGAGCAGGGATTAATCCAGCCCCGAGTGAATTGATAGACAAAGGCGGTGGTGATCAGGTAACCTTCTTCCCAAGCACAAGCCTTGGGGAGGTGGAGAAGAGCCAGGTAGTGATATTAGTGCATGCATGGGGTGTTTCACGCTGCTCCGCCCTTTACCCAGATTTCAGTTCCATTCCATTTCACTCTACGACACTCCATTCTACAAGCTTTGGATGAGAATCTGGAATGTTCCAAGAATAAACTAGTGGAGGAGATCAAAGATTAATAATCCTCTAGGCATCTCCTTTCTAGGGGAGGACAGAGACACTGGATCTGTTAGCTTTTGCTACAAAATAAACCACCCCCAAACTTATGACAATAATTTATTGCTAATCAGGAGTCGGCAGATGAGCTGGGCAGTGCTGCGGAGTTGGGCAGAGCTCTGTTGATCTTGACTGGGCTTGCTCATGTCTATGGGCTCGCTGGTTCAGCTAGCTGGTCTATGATGGCTGGATGAATGGAGTTATCTCCACATGCTCCCTTATCTTCCTGCAGGCTTACCTGGGCTTGTTCACATGGCAGTGGTTGGATTCCAAAACAGTGAGAGAAACCATGCAAAGCCTCTTAAGGCCCAGGCTTGAAGCTCACATGGCATCCCTCTGGCCACATCCTATGGGCCAAAGCAAGTTACAGGGCCAGCCCAGATTCAAGGGGTGGGGAAAGAGACTATACCTCTTGATGGAAGGAGCTGCAAAGAATGTAGTCATTTTTGTACTCTACTGTAGGCACATGAACCCTTATGATGCATGCAAGCCTGAGAGTCCTTTGTTACAGCTCTTATCGTAAGCTGCTATGGCAGGATGGAGAAGGAAGAGTTAATTCTGACAGGGTTGGGTGAGGTGGGAAGGAGTTTGGGGAAAACTTCACCAAGACGGGGGCCTCAAAGGGCAAACAGTATTCCAATAGGTGCAGGAATACACACATCTCTTTCCTTTCTGTTATGTTCCTCTTGCCAAAAGCCCGCCTTGGACTCACCAGCTACCACCTGGACCATTTGCCAGGGAATCCTTCACTGAGCCGGTGGTGTATAATATCTGCTTTCGGCACCTTGAGGCAAGAAAAGTTCCAGCCAGAAGCTGTTGGTGGTTAGAAAAAGCAAGGTTCCCTCACTCACGTTTTTGCCACATTGTAACATTTCTCTCCTATCTTTCCTCTTCTCTCCAGCTTCTCCACTTCTTGATCTTTCTCCCATTGTATTTTCTTTTTTTTTCTCCAAGCTATTTGGTTTTTAATCTAAATTTTTGTGAACCACCCAGGTATAAAGTTCCTGCCTCCCCAACCTCACATAATAAATTTCACCCCAGATGGAAAGAGTCACATAATGAAGTACCTGAGACAAAATGTTGCAATGTAGTCGGTCCTCAGTAAATACTTTTTTAAGTAAAACAATCCCATTGTATTTTCTTATGGTCATGTTTATGAGTCCTCGATATCTGTAATGAAATAAATCAACTCATTTCTCTTATTTTGTGGATAGGTCATTCAGGTTGTCCCCTACGTTGGCATGTGAACACTACGTAAAGCACTTAGCTCAGTGCTGGGTGCAGAGTCGGTGGGAAAGTAGTAATTGTTTTAATTATTATATCTAATGACGATGATGTACATTGCAGATGAAAACATTATTTGAACAGGTCTCTACTGCCATAGTAGGATTTATCTGCATAGTTTATCAGTACAATCATTAAAAACAAATAAACAAGCAAACAAACGTTCTGTTTTAGCACATATCTGGGGCATTCTCTTTCCTTGAGGAAGAAAAAGCAAAAACAAAAAACCAGAAGGAGGCTTAGTCTGGGGTTGGTCCTCCTCCCCATGGGGGGAAAAAACCCCTCAAAAACCCACAAAGCAAACCAGTTGCTGTTGAATCGATTCTGATTCACAGCAACCCCATGTGTGTCAGAGTAGAACTGCACCCCATAGGATTTTCAGTGGCTGATTTTTTGGAAGTAAATTGCCAGGCCTTTCTTCTGAAGCACCTCTGGGTGGACTCAAACCTTCATCTTTCAGTTAGCAGCTGAGTGCATTAACCATTTGCACTACTTTACAGGGTCAAGGGAAGGATTGGACCCAGATCCGCTATAGTCACTGCTCTATGTGCTCCTAGGCAATGCATTTTATCTTCCCTGCCCCTGACAGTAAAATGGGAAGAATGAGGCGCTATCTTTTCTTTTTTTTGAATATTTTATTGTGTTATAGGTGAAAGTTTACACAGCAAGTAACAAATTAGATCCCCATTCAACAATTCATATACAAATTGTTCTGTGACATTGGTTACAATCCCCGTAATGTGTCCACACTCTCACCATTTCCACCCTGCCTGCCCCATTTCCATCCATCCAGTTTCCCTGCCCCTCCTTGCCTTCTCATCCTTGCTTTTGTGTAAATCTTGATTGTTTGCTCTCGGAGAATTAATTAATTAAAGGAGCACATTCTCATGCGTGTTATTGTTTATTTTATAGGTCTCTCTAATATTCGGCTGAAAGATGACCTCTGGAAGTGGCTTCAGTTCCAGGTTAAAAGGGTGATAGTCTCAGGGATTCCTCTTGTCTCTGTAAATCCAATAAGTCTTGTCTTTTTTATGAATTTGAGTTTTGTTCTACATTTTTCTCCTGTTCTAACTGGGACCTTCAGTTGTTTCCGTGGTCAGAATGGTTGGTAGTGGTAACTGGGCACCAACTAGTTCTGGTCTCAGGATAGAAAAGGCTGTGGTTGCTCTTAATGTCTTGAGAGACTTTGAAAAGAACAGATAATGGTAAATCCATCCAGGAAAATGAATAAATAACAACCACTAATTTACTCAACTATACAAAATTATCTAGTTACAAAGCAAGGAAGAAACAAGAAAGGGCTAGGAAGGGTGGAAGATCAAAAACCATGAAAGTGTGGGCTAACAAAGGACTCAAGGAATTAAATGTATTTGCAGGAGAGACAACCTTACTTCATTCATCCTTCCCCTCCTCTCTACACAGTTTACTTCTATTTTCCAGGTATTCAAAAGGGAAGACCATCTCCATGGCTCTTTTACTGACTTGTGAAGATTTGACCAGAGAAGTTCTCAAGAGTGTGAACTTCTTGAAAGCATCTATTCTATGTTGTTGTTGTGAGGTGCTATCAAGTTGGTTTCGACTCATAGTGACCCTATAGGACAGAGTAGAACTGCCCTGTAGGGTTTCCATGGAGAGGCTGGTGGATTTGAACTGCCGATCTTTTGGTTAGCAGCCGAGCTCTTAACCACTACGCCATCGGGGCTAGTACCTCTCTGTTCACCTTATGAGGTATTGCTACAAAACAATAACAACCAAAGAAACCAAATTACTAAAGTAAATTAAAAAATTTGTCCAGTCACTTGCCAGATGTTCCTGAGCCAGAGAGGTGGACCTCTGACTCCTGGGGGGATCCTTCAGCCTGAGGAGGTACTCCTGTGGGTTGTACATTTCATAGTGAGCAGACACTGTCTTCGAAAAGTACAGAGGATGAGTGGTTTCCCGGTAATTTGTAGATGGAGGGGGGTGTGTGTTGTGTTTTTTTTTTTGTGTGTGTGTGTTTGAATGCATCTGGGTACCCACATGTGATGCTGCGATGGTGTAGGGGGACACACATTCATGTATGTGATGGAGTCTTGGCCTGGCAGTGGGACATGCCTCTGTGTGTGTGTATGTCTGTGGCTGAGTGCATCTGTGTGCCCACATGTGATGTTGTGCAATGAAGTTGGATGTACTTTCATGCACGAGATGTAGTCCTGGCCTTGGCAGTTGGGGGCGGGAGGAGCTGTGCATGTGGTGTGAGTGTGAGCAGACTTAGAGTACAGGCCCCGGGGCCTCTGGGGGCCTGTTACCTGCAGGGCTCATTATAGAGGAGGCCAGGTGCTTGGAGTGTCCCCAGAGCAATGAGTGCACTGTCATGAGTTTGAAAAATATTCCTGTGAGAGATATAAATAAAGACTCAAAGCCCAAAGCCAGGGTTTTAGAAAGTCATCCTTAAACACAGGATAATTTATAGCCACTACTGTCCGTCCCATGGATGACTCATCTCTCCTAGCCAAAGCAGGCCCAGCCTGCTCCAGTAACCTTTGGGTTTGGCTGAAAGGGTAGAGTTAATGCAGGCTCCAAGGATCCCAATGATCTACCATCCTGCTACCGGACCAGCTCCTGCTGGGCTCACTTCCTCTGTTCCCTTTGGGCAAACTCCACCCATGACAAGGATGAGTGGATCCTGGAAATTGAGAAACTGGGGACTTGAGTATTGCAAACTGGCTGACCCTCTGGAAGCCTATCAAATTGGTTCCCATATACCTCTGGGATCTCGGTAGATTCTGCTACCCACTAAATGGGTGTTGGTTCGAATACCCCTCCCACCATTCCCAGCCCATCTTCCAACCATGTCCCCTACCCTCAGGAGGCATCAGTCTCAGAACACAGACCTGCCTGAAGCTGGTGAGCTTTGTTCAGTCCCAGAGACTCTTGAACCCAATAGAAAAAATAGAAATGAGAATCTTTTCCCTATCTTTACTTAAAAAAAAAAAAAAAAAATCTGTCTATGCCAAGTGCCAAAAGAGTAGCTAAGAAGAGGGGCAGATAGTGACATGCTTAAATGTTGGGGTAAATTTATGGTGGAAGACAGTCAAAAATAAACAGGGTTAGTTTTTTTTTTTTTTTTTAACCACACCCCTCCCCCATCTTCTTTTTTTATATATTTAGCAGGCAGGCCCTTTGGCCAACCCTGCCTAAGAGACAAGGGCAGAGGGTACAGATCAAAACCAAAGGACATTTCTTTTTTTGTTTTGCTTTGTCTTCAAAGTCTTCCAGGAGTGTGGAAAGGACTTGAAGTGTTTGAAAGTCTTTTTAGCCACAGGCTTCATCCCACCTTGGATCTCAGAAACATTTTTATGCCAAGGCCCATATTCCTGACCATCCAAGTGTGGAAAAAAAAATCATACAGACCTGTTTTAAAAATAGGTTAGCTCTTTGATTAAATTGTTAAACAGCCCTGAATCACGTTTTCTCTCCTCCAGCAGATAGATTGGTACAATTGGCCTATTTTTAACACAGGGCCTGGCACATAATAGGTATGCAATAATTTCGGAATAAATGAACAATTCCTTAAATCTGCAAGAAGTGTCTTCATTCAACATGCATTTGTCAAGTCACTGTGTGTGTTCTATGATATGTATGTGTCCGCAAAGGCCTCTTCCTGCCACAAAATTCCATGATTCTGTAACCTATATTCTGGGTACACGTAGTCATACACTGATTCTCTGATTAATCCCCGGGAAGGAAGTTTCAGTTCACCCAAGTTAACACACAGTGCACACATGTGCACACACACACACACACACACACACACACACACACACATACACCAACCCCACACAAACTGATTTCATAAATGATAGAAAGTAGAACACCTTGGTAGCTGCATAAACCGAAACTTCAGAATTTCTGCTTGGCCTGGCCTGGCCTCATTGGAAATACATACGGCCTGCCTAGATACTGTAGCTCTGTCTTTTTAAGTTTGTCTTCTGTCCTCTGAGTCCCCTTCTTTTTCATTTTTCCCCTTCGGTTGGTCCTCCAACTTACATCAGCTTCTATAGGCCTCCTGCTCTTTTTTTTTTTATTTTTATTTTT
>NW_004443977.1:7774288-7781609 GCF_000243295.1 Trichechus manatus latirostris
GACGGCGTGGTGCTTCTGCCTAGACCGCCATCTTGCCGGAGTCTCCTCCTGCTCTTTTTTATCACCTCTGTCTTTTCATATTATCAGAATAAGAAAAGCTGTGATGTGAGTCATTTGGATTGGTCAGCTCATGTAGATTAGACTCCTGGATGTTATGATAAGAAAACAGACTAGCAGAGAAGTGAAGAGACTCCCAAGGTTACGTAGCTATTGAATAGCAGAAACTAAGCCCCTTATTCTTATTTATAATTGATCTATAATGGTTGTTAGGTAAGATCTGGAGAGAAAATTCCACAAAACTAACAAATTAGGAACCTTGAAGTGGTGTTGAGGCAGAGTCGTTTCAATCTTTCTGCGCATTTGATAAGTGATCACTCCATTTGAATCAATAGTTTTTGGTTCAGCTTCCCGTGGTTTCTTCTCTACTTGGTGTATAAACACAGGATTAGGAATTCATAGGCCTGGCTGGACCCCCTAGACGTCCTCTGATTTCTGAAGTTCTCAGCCACCAGGCAGAAGAATCCCACCCCAGCAATCCTTGGTTCTGAAGAATATGGAGAGTCCCTGTGGTAAGAAGACCAGCCTGGGATGTCTGGTTTCTCTTCCAGAGAGAGAGGCCCCTTCTGTTGGGTTGGCAAGGTTAACCCTGGAAGCCCCCACTGAGCACATTCGCTCTGTTCATCTCCTGTTCTTGGTTGAACATTGTAAAGATACAGGGTACCATTTGGGGTAGAACAGGAGCCTCCTAGAGCCAAAAAGATACGAACCTTCAGTCCCGTCAGTTAGGGTTGGAAGGAAGACAAATGCACACGAGTATTCTGTTGCTCAGATGGAAGGGACTGTGTGTATGCATATGGATGGCAGGGACGGCCTTTGGCCAAAAACAACACAGTTCTGACCAGATAGACTTGGAAGATGGGCTACTCACATGTTTCTCAGCCCACGAGGTCACGGGTATCCATACATACTACCCTGGGAAAGGAAGAGCTGTAGTCTTGGGAGAAAATTCAGGTGAGTGGGGAGGAGAAGAGGAGAGCAGAAAGAGCAACCACCCTGCCAATCACTCCTCCACCCCTTTCACCACCCCCATCCCCCAAGCCAGGAGAGCCAATGGCATGGGCCAGAGCAGGGCTAGCTGATTCTGTGGCCTGTTTTTACCCTGTAACTAGAGCTAGTTCTTGCAGAGGCTGCCTGACAGCTGCGGAGTTAAGGGGATGGGCTGTTGCTTCCAGAGATTGGATGACCTGTGCTGGCACCCATCTCAGGGGCAGCTTAGCCTGACAATTTTCTCAAGCCAGGGGGTGAGAGTGGGAAGAGGTGGAGTTGGCTACCAGCTACTGTTCATGGTAAAGGGGGTGAGCTTCCTGAATCTGGGGTGACTCTTGGGGCCCTACACTGAGCTTCCTCGTGTGCTCTCTCCAACCCCCTATCCCCCAGTTGGGTTGCATCTTACCGGGTCAAGGGAGGTGAGAGAAGAGTTATGCATGTTTCGTTGGTTTATTTTCCTCACTCTTTATCTTTGTCATCACAGAAATAGAAAAGAGCACGTGAGGAAGCTCTGGGTCAGGCAGAATTCTAGAATCTGCTGCCAAATGCATCTTTCAGGCCAGAGTAGTTCTTGCCTCACCCCCACCCCTAGACCTCCCCACAAAGGTCAGCCTTGTCTTCCTTTGCATCTTGTTCTCCTCAGCTCACAGGGGCAGCAGCAGGGACATCGCTCTACAGAAGTCCCGGGAAGGGAACTCTCACTGCCCGTGTCCTGTAAGGCTGGAAACTCTTCCCACCAGACTCATTCCACTAAAGCGCCCAGGTGAGCTGTGTCCTGACTCCCGCCCTCAACCCCGTATTCTCGTGCTTTCTGGGGCAGCCCCCTCACCCCCGAGTCTTCCTTTCTTCTCTCCCATGAAGTGCCCACCTAGCAGCTGTCTCTAGCTATACCCCAGCCCCCAGGCCTGGGTGCCCCTTCAGAGTGGGTACATATTGTGTTCTGGTTCTCCATGTTCACACCTCTCAAGTATGTTATTTGCAGATTGTTAACATGTTCTTCCTTTGATCTCCTGCCCTCCCTCCCTCTGGCAAGGGTGCAGATTTAGCTCATCTTGGAGGCTGGCACTGACATGGCCCATGACCTGGTACACTCAGGGCTGCATACTACAAGCTCCCTTACTGTCCTGGCCTGTCCCCCTGTGATGGCAACCTTGGCAGGGGTAGAGGTGGAGCTCATAGTGTTGGCTGAGTTTGATCAACAGCTGCCTCCGAAAGGAAAAGGTGAGGGTAAGATACAGGGCATGGGAAAAACAACAAAAAACAAGGCATTTAGAGTTAGAGAGATCAAGTTCAAGCATGGCCATTGGCCAGCTGTGTGAGCTTAGATAATTTCCCCACTTCTTAGGGTATGTGTTAGTGTCAGAGGAGATAATAGGCGGGAAGATGCTTGGTGAATTGTTTTCTTAATGTCTGGCTCATAGTGGGTGTCAGCAATATTTTATGCAAGCACGAAGGAAGGAAAGAAAAGAGAGAGGGAAGGAGGGAGGGAGGAAGGAAGGAAGAGGAAAGAGGAGTATAGAACTTTCGGGGACCCCTGCTTTTCTAACTAGTGAAATCTGAAGCAAACTGGGCTTAGAGGCTGGTGGGTTTGCAGGTTCTGGCTCCCAGATTTGCTGTTATCTCAACTTTGCAATAGATTACTCACTGACAAGGCTGTTTTCTTTTTCTTCCCCTTGATCAGAGTCTAAGGGAGCAGAGACAGCACCTATCATAAAGCCTGGTGTGTAGCAATGAACAAATGTTGGCTTGTTTTTCTGAGGCCTCCTTGAGAGGAATGCTTCCCCCAACAAGTCTCATCCCTTCCTGCTCTGCCCTTCATCGCTATACTCCGTTCACAGTTTGTCCCATGGTTATTGATCTTTCCCTTCTCCGTCTCACTGCAAGGTCTCTGCCATGTCTTCCCTGTGCCTGAACACTCTTTCTGACTTGAGTGACCTCCTGGGCTCCACCACTTTCCACCTGAGTGACCTGGGAAGATCACTGAACCTCTCCAGGTTTCAGTTGCCTTTATCTGGAAAGTGAGAAAAACTAGACACCACCTTTGGCTTGTTGGGAGAATTAAACGGAATAAGGTAAGGAAAGCGCTTAGCCCAAGACCAGGCTCGGAGTCCATGCACAGGAGATGACAGCTCTTAGTGTTTTAGTCATTAGAGTAGGTTCCTGCTTCTCTCTGTCCTTGGGAGCTGTCATCTTCTACTCTATTCCCTATTCTCCTTCTCCCCCAACAAAGTCTAGATTTAGACACTCTCAAGCCAGCTTCCAGTTTCCTCATTTCCACCAAATATAAACTCAGCACCTCCACACCCTACCTGCCCACATCTTTGTTTTATTACTAACCCTAGGAAGAAATTGGCAGGGGTAAATTGTGGGGAAAGTTATAAAGATTTGGAACAAAGCCCTATAAGCATACACCATAATAATAGCTTCCCTGTTGGGATGACAGCTAGAAGCTCTGTTGGGTGTTTGCCTCCTGTTTGAATTCTTCCAACTCCCTTTCTGACAACTTCAGCCTCCCCTTAACAGAAATAGACCAGGAGATGCAATCAAGGAAGAACAACAAATGAGCGATACCCATTCTTTAGGAGCCATGAGTCATACCAGCTATGAGCTTTGAATGTGAGGGCAGGGATGGGAGAGTGAGAAGAAATTTTCATAGCAGTGGTTCTCAAATCTTAGGGTATGGAAAATCACTGGGGTACTTTCTAAAAAATGCCAATTGCCAGTCTCTCTCTCCTGCCCCCAATTGATCCTGCTTTAATAGGCCTGGGGAAGGGCCCAGAAATTTGCACTTTAACAAGCTCCGAAGGTAGTTATGGAACCAAGCAGTCTTGGGAACTCCAACCACAGTGGAGAACACCTGAAAATATCTTTTGCTCATCTCAAAATAAGTGTGTCCACTCCCAAGGTAACTCTAAGTAAACTGAAGTCAACCTAAGTCAACCTGCTCAAGCACAACTCTTAGGCGCTTTTTGGTGGTTAATGGTAGAGCCATTGGAGCTTGAGTTGTTTGAGGTTAGCTGTTCCTTCTCAAACCTACCTTTTCTAATAAAAGCAAGCCTCTGATCAAATTCATACCTAGTTACTAAATAAACGTTCATGATCAAACAGGCATGAGTACACCATCTGCTCTGTAAGCTCAAAGTCCCCACTCTCTGTCCCTTTAGATGCTCTGAGCTCCCACAAAAGTTTCACTTAAGGTAGAAACAACACAGTTCCAAAGGCAGGATCCCACTCTCCTGATATTCAGGATCAGGCAGTTAGCAATCCTCCTGACCAATGGCTGGGCACAGGCCTGCTTGGGGGTTAAGCACCAGAAGCCACAGGCGCAAACCATGGGTCTCATTGGGTTCTTACACCCTCTGCGTTGTCTTAGTCATCTAGTGCTGCTATAACAGAAATACTGCAAGTGGATGGTTTTAACAAAGAGAAGTATATTCTCTCATAGTCCAGTAGGCTACAAGTCCAAATTCAGGGCATAAGCTCCAGGAGAAGGCTTTCTGTCTCTGTCGGCTCTGGAGAAATGTCCTTATGATGCATCAGTCTTCCCTTGGTCTGGGAGCATCTCAGCGCAGGAACCTCAGGTCCAAAGGACACGCCCTGCTCCTGGCACTGCTTTCTTGGTGGTATGAGGTTCCCATGTGTCTCTGCTCACTTCTCTCTTTTATATCTCAAAAGAGATTGGATTAAGACACTATCTAATCTTGTAAACCTCATCAGCATAACCTCATCACGGTGATAGAATTTACACCACATAAAGAGATCACATATAATCTCATCATAGTGATAGAATTTACAACACATAAAGAAATCACATCAGATTATGCAATCATACAATACTGGGAATCATGACCCAGCCAAGTTGACAGATATTTTTGGGGGACACAATTCAATCCATGACAGCATGCAAGGTGGGGAGTGTTTCTGAACTATTTTAGCCAATCCACATATTGTCATCTTTAATTTCAAAAAAAGGACCTGTTCCCCATCATTTTTCATGCTAATTAACAAGTCATTCATTTCAACAATAAAAACTCAGTTTTAACCATCTAATTAGCTGAATCTTAGGTGTGATCAAGATTTGGATACTGTCAGGCTTGGAGAGGCTGACTCTGGAATATGGCCTTTGTGATGGTTAATTTTATGTGTCAGCTTGGCTAGGCTATTGTTCCTAGTGGTTTGGCCAAACACTAGTCTAGTTGCTGTCATGAAGTAGTTACATGTGATTAAATCAAATGGCCTTGGATAGAGCAGATAACCTTCCACATGTGTAATGTAATCACTTTCTATAATTCAATCTGATGTTATGCAATCAATCAGTAGAGGTATACCAGTATAGGGTGGAACCTAAACCTAATCACTTCTGAGTTATAAGAAGATCAACATAGACAGGACAGACACATAGGAGGAAGAAAGATGCCATACGAGGTTCATCTACAAGCCAAGGAAGCAAGAAATGCCCAGTGCTGCCAGCAAGAAAGGAATCAACATGACCGAGACCGTGATTTGGACTTTTAACCTCCAGAACTATGAGAAAATAAATGTCTGTTAGGTAAAGCCACCCACTTGTGGTACTTCTGTTAGAAGCTATTACAGTGTATTCCCCTGGGAGAAGAGATGCTGGCAGCACTAGGTAACTAAGACAACATTCCTGAGGCATGCTTTATACTGCAGAGTCCCTCGAGGGACCAGGCTGAAGCTCTGAGCTCACATCTTACTTGGCTTCCTCCCTTCCCTCCCTTGCTTCCCCCATTTCCTTATTTGCCTGTCTGGGGGGCATTTCCATACTAAATCATTGCACAAGAATTCAAAGGGTCTGCTTCTGGGGACTAAGATCTAATCCCTGATGGTTATGCATTTCTACAGGCCATTATCTCTCTGATTGGAGAGTAAATCAGAATCACCAGAGGAGCTTGTTTAAAATGCAGATTTCAAGGTCATCCCAAAGCATATGCTTCAGTAGGGTGGGGCACAGCAATTTGCAGTTTAGCGAGCTCTCCTGTGGTCCATGGGCCTCATTTTGAGAACCACTGCTGCAGTCCCTGTGGACGTGCTAGTTACATCAGAAGTGGGTTGATTGCTGGCCTGGGCTTCTGCATCCTCACCCATCCCTGCCTTGACATCTGCTGATGTAACAACTCCAAGTGGCTTGCTGCTGCTGCCTGCAGTCCAGCTGGCACTTCCCTGGTGTCAGGCTGATCCTTAGGCCCAAGTCAGTTACACTTGGCTCCAAACCCAGGGGGCACTTTGTGGAGCCCCACGTGGTTGAGAACCATGAGGCTTCTCCCTGGCTCCCATGATTCTATTCTTCTTCCTGGCACCTGCCCAAGCTGCTCAGTTTGCATTCTATGGTTCCGGAGTCATACACACACACACACACACACACACACTCCTTTATCTCAGCTCTCAGGGGTATGTGAGTGGGACAGAGCCCTGAAACAGCCATTTTCTGGCAGTAAAATCTAGTAGTTAAGCACACAAGCATGATTACCATACTTTCTGGCATTGAATCTGGGCTCCATCACTTACTAGCTGTGTGACTTTGGGCAAGTAATTTTTCTCTGTGCCTTAGTTTTTTTCATTTGAAAAAAATGAGAGTAGTAAGAGTGATACTCTGAGGATTTATTTGTTGCTGATAAGTAAAATGCTTGACACTTAGTAAGTGCTCAAAAAACATTAGTTCATCTTATTGTCCACCACCCATCTGTCAGTTTGTTGTACTGTAGTGGCTTGCAAGTTGCCATGATGCTGGAAGCTATGCCACTGGTATTTCAAATATCATCAAGGTCACCAATAGTGAACAGGTTTCAGGGAGCTTCTAGACTAAGACAGACTAAAAAGAAAGGCCTGGTGATCTACTTCAAAATTTAACCAATGAAAGCTTTATGGATCACAACAGAACATCGAATGGCTTGCTTTGAACATGTCATCAGAAGGGATCAATTGCTGAAGGAGGACATCACATTGGATGAAGTAGAGGCCAATAAGGGCATGGGAGACCTTTGGTGAGATGGATTGGCATAGTAATTGCAACGATAAACTCGAACCTGCTGGTGATTGTGAGGATGACGCAGGACTAGGCAGCGTTTGGTACTGTTGTAAATGAGGTCGCCATGAGTTGGAGTCAACTAATAGCTAACAACAAAAACAAGCTTGAAGGGGACAAGGAAGCTGGTGATAGGGAACCCAAGGTTGAGTAAGCATATTGTTGATGTGTTGTGAGATTGTTAACCATTGTCATAGGGCAACATTTGTAGTAACTGTTAAATGAGAAACT
>NW_004443977.1:7781805-7789570 GCF_000243295.1 Trichechus manatus latirostris
TATACTACTGTTTCATGAGAAACTATTTGTTCTGTAAGCCTTCCCCTGAAGTACAATTAAAAAAAAAAAAAATCTTATTGTGCAGTCAGAACAAACCTCCTCCACTCCCAGCCCAACAAATCACACAGAGATGGTAGAATGTTATTTGTATCCTTATAGAAGCAATAAGGAGCCCTGGTGGCACAGTGGTTAAGAGCTCATCTGCTAATCAAAAGGTCAGCGGTTCAAATCCACCAGCCTCTCCTTGGATGAAGGAGGGGGAGAAAGATGCAGCAGTCTGTTTCCGGTAAAGGTTTACAACCCTGGATATCGTGGCAGTTCTACTCTGTCCTATAGGGTCGCTCCGAGTCGAAATTCACTCGAGGGCATTGGATTTGGTTTGTTTGTTTTTAATGGAAGCAATGGGGGCTCATTGGCCTGGGGTGAGCGGCTGCCTTATTTCTTTTTAGCTTCTTGGGCTGTCTGCAGGGTAGCAGTGGGAAAATGGGGACAGATGAAAAAATGTTGTCGCTTGGCATGATTATGTTTTAGGAAAGAAACTTTGACTGTTGGATAACAAAGGGGGCAGCTTTGTCCAACACCACTCACACACATATTCTCTTACACTCCTATGCACGCTCACACATACATACACTCACACATATTCTTACACTCACACACACTCACATATACTCACACTCACACACACTTTCACTCCTTCACATGCTCTCATATCCTCACACACACATTCTCTTACACATATTGTCACACATGCACATGCCCTCACACACATTCTCATACACTCATATGCACACTCACGCATATGCCTGGGGAGACAACAATAATGACAAGTAAACAGCTAAGTGCTGGGCACTATACTACATGGGTTTAATGCAGCATCTCATTCAATCTGCCCAACAATTGGCAGGCAGTACTCGGAGCCCATGCTACAGATGAAGGAACTGAGGCCAAGTGAGGTTCACTTGCTTTCTCAAGCTTCCTCAGTTCATAAGTGTGGGAGTCGGAGTATGAACCCAGGCAGCCTGGGTGAGGACGGCAGCCTGCCCCCCTGAGTTATACAGAAGGGGTGATATTTGAGTAGAAGTTTGATGCCAGTGTGGGGGTGGGGGCATGGGAGGCAGACAAAAGGCACACAAGTGGGAAAGCGTATGGCATGTTCCAGGGAAGGGAAGGCAGCCAAGGGAAGTAGGGGTCAGATCTTGCAGCAAATTGGATACTTGTTTAAGGAGTTTGGATTTTTTCCCCCGCTGGGCAATGGGGAAGAGCGAAGTCTGGAGGAGAATAATGATTTATATTTTAGGGAGATGATTCTGACAGAATGGATGGAAAAGGCCAGAGATGAGAGGAAGGAAGCCTGGTTAGGAAACTATTATGGTGGTATGGTCCTTCGAGAAGAAATGAGACTTAATAAATTCAGTGGCAACGAGAATAGGAAGGCAGGTCTGGTGTCAAGGTCACTGCAGGGGTCCAGTGGACAGGGCTTTCTGACTAATTGCATGAGGTGGGCTTAGGGGAAGAAGGAAGCCAGGGAGATGCCAAGTTGGACTGGGAGGTTTCTAGCAAGGGAGCTGGAAGGATGGTGGGGCTGGTAATGGAAATGAGGAGCCCAGGAGAAGACCTGGGAGGGAGGAGCAGTGAGGACTATGGTGGTGAGGATGTGCTCATTTGGATGGGGGTTCTTGGAGCAGGCAGGGGGACACTGCAGCCGCAGGAAGCTCTGTAGCCCTGGGGCTTGGTGTGACAGGCATGTGGGGCTGTGACCTCAGGAGAATGCTTGTGTAGGAGGCTGGGAGAGCTGCCAGAGCTGATCGCCAGAGGTCAGGCAGAGAATATGCCACTGGAAAAGAATAGTTGGTGTGTGTGTGTCTGTGTGCATGTGTGTATGAGCATGTGTGCATCAGCATGTGTGTGTGAGCGTGTGTAAGACTGTTCTTCCTCACCCTCTCCTTCCTAGAAGCCATCTTTCCCACCAAGGGGGAGTTTTCACTGCCACCAAGACCCAAGGCCCGAGCTTCCGCTTCCATCTCTGGGTTCACTCCACACCTTTTCTGACTCTGGAAGGAACCAGAAGCCTGTGGGTAAAATCTTCCCTTAAAAAGGAACAACTGTGACTGAACCAGAGCTGAGGACTGCTATAACGAGGAAGGAAGGTAGTGAGAGATAAGATACCTGGCTCCAAACTGAACTGAACTGAATTTGACATTGATCAAGTGTCTTCTCTCCACCAAGCACTGGGCTCAGCCCCAGAAGTACACAGATGAATGAGACCCAGACCTGCCCTCAAAGACTTCATAGACTAGCAATGGAGATCAAAGGCAAACATGCTAGAGACTCTCCTGCTAATGTTGTAATTGAGGCATGGGCATGCGGGACCAGAGAAAGCAGCTGATTGAATCTTTCTGAGAGGGTCATGGAACACTGCCTGCAGGAAGAATATTTTGCACTGGACCTTGAATAGTGAGCAGGGTTTTCTAGGGAGACAAAAGCAGAGGGTAACCAGTTGTCTTCAAGTTGATTCCGACTCATGGCGACCCCATGTGTTGCAGAGTAGAACAGCACTCCACAGGGTTTCCAAGGCTGTGACCTTTTAGAAACAGATCACTAGAACTTTCTTCTGAGGTGCCTCTGGGTGGATTCAAACCACCAACATTTTGTTTAGTAGTTGAGCACTTAACCGTTTGTGCCATCCAGGTAGGGTGGAATAAAGGATAAGGAGGACATTCTCATCAAAGGAAATCACATGAAGATAGTAACAGATAAGTGGAGGTATTGGCTAGGAACAGTGTGTGATTTGCTGTAGAAAATAAGGGTGCAGGTGGGTGGATGTGGTAAGGGATGAGCCTGGACAGGAATGACCTTGTGGGTCATTTTGACTATCCTCTAGCAACACTGTCCAATAGAACTTTCTATTCTTTCTTATTTCTATGTTATTATGTATGCACTGTCCAGTATGGTAGCCAATATGTGAGGCTTTTGAGTGCTTGAAATGTAGCTTGTGTGGCTAAAGAACTGAATTAAAAAAAAATTAATTTGTACTTAAATCTAAATACCACATGTGGCTAGTGGTTACTGTATGGGACAGCTTGGTTCTAGGCGATGTGGAGCTGTTTAACGGGGAAAACATATAGACATGGTTGATATGATTATCCTCTGGCAACACTGTCCAATTGAACTTTCTATTCTTTCTTACTTCTGTGTTCTTATATATGTACTGTCTAATATGGTAGCCAAAATGTGAGGCTGTTGAGCAGTTGAAATGTAGCTTGTGTGGCTAAGGAACTGAATTTAAAAAAATTTAAACAGCCACATGTGGCTAGTGGTTACTGTATGGGACAGCTTGACTCTAGGCAATGGGATGTTGTTTAAATGGGGAAGACAGGGATGAGTATAGGCATGGTTGATATGATAAAAATAACTATACTTGCACAGTATATAAGTTCATTCATACAAAACAGAGCCAAAAAGTTTGCATAATCGGCATTTTTTCACGATACTCTTTTTCCACAATAACAACTTACTTTTATACTTTTCTGCACTGTCACATCTGGGAAGCCAACTGCTCCTCAGAATAACTCTATGACGCAGGCAGGGGTTACCTGTCTATTTTTCAGGCAAGCAGGGGTTCTGGAAGATTATGTGACTTGCCCAAATATTAAATAACAGAACCAAGGTTTGCTTACAGATCTCTACAACAAGCTGTTCATGGTCACGGCCTCAGGCAATGTAGGGCTCTAATCTGCCTTTGAGTCATTAAGAGTAAATATTCACAGTAGTGTTCTTCAGCATCCTTTGAAAACTCACCCCTATGGGCTATGTAGGGAGCTCTGTTTGTCATCACACCCAAGCTCCCGCCACAAAGGAGCAAGACTAAGGAGGCAATAACATCAGAGAGGAGAATGGAGGAGTAGGGTGAGGCAGCTGCTGGGGTAACAGAGCAGCTCTGAGTTCTCCTCTGGGCTCTGTCAAATGGCAAAATCCAGTCATGGACTCTGCACCAGTCACCTCTCACCCGTGGGATTGAGCATCTTCACTGACGGAATGAGGAGGCTGGACAAAATGACCCCATGGTACTTTCCATTCCACTTTGGGGAACAGATTCAATAGGAGCTGTGCTCTGGAATCCTCACAGTTCAGAGCAGGTACTGATGGGGCTGATCCCAGGTGAAGTAAGAGAGCAACTTCTGCCCCTTGTCCAGAGGCCTTGGTTGTGAGGCAGATTCAAGATACCAAGATGGCAAACGCAGCTTTGATACTCATGTTCTCACCAGGGATTCAGATGGAGCTGTCACTGTGGCTAACAGATTAAGGACCTGGGCAGGAGAGGAAGTCAGGCTTGCCACAGCACAGGAGTTACAGATGCCTCATGAATGGACACAAGGAAAAAACGGAAGTATAGGCAGTGTCACTTAATAATAGCAAGTACAGGCAACATTATTTAAGCCCCTTAACTTTTGTTTATCCAAAACTCAAGATAGGAAATATCTACTAACTCTAAGTGCTCTGCAGCCCTGGTGGCGCAGTGGTTAAGAGCTTGGCTGCTAACCAAAAGTTGGCAGTTCGAATCCACCAGTTGCTCCTTGGAAACCTTGTGGGGGCAGTTCTACCGTGTCCTCTAGGGCCTCTATGAGTCAGAATCAACTCGATGGCAACGGGTTTTTTTCTGGTTCTTCTAAGCGCTCTTAAAATGACCATTTTGAGCATATTTTGAGATAAGAAGTTGGCCTGAAAACAACAAAAGAATTTACAGGAAAAATCGCTGGTCTTTGACATCTATGTCTTCATTTTTAATAAAAATTAGTATTTCTGTTCTTTCATTCCCCTGTAAACGTTCATGTCTTGACATTGTTGCAGATGCTCACAGCCACAAAAGGGCATGGTGGGGAGCTCAGCACCAGCCCAGATTTGCTCACGGTGGGATCTTGCTGGTACCAAGCTCAGGAGTCCTTCCCTGGGCTTTGAGTCCCTGGAGAACTGAGAATTCTGGGTCCCGTTTCATCTGCAGTTTCTCTAGCTACCCCTCCAGTCCTTGTATAGAGGAGCCAGAACTCAGCAGTCACAATTGAACAACTTCTATACCCAAGGCTTGGAGAAAGGAGGAGGGTGGCATTTAAAGATCCTCAAGGCAGAGATATACATATTCCTTAAAGGAGATTGTAGAAGTGGAGCTGGGGCTTTGTATCACACACTTCCTGCGCCCAGTTGTGCATTATATATAGGGTTGTTAGATAAAATACAGGACACTCAGTTAAATTTGAGTTTTAGATAAACAAGGAGTAATTTTTTTTTTTATTGTACTTTAGGTGAAGGTTTACAGAACAAGTAGTTTCTCGTTACACATTCAGTACACAAATTGTTTTATGACATTGGTTAACAAACCCACAACATGTCAACACTCTCCCTTCTCGAAATTGGAGGACCTTTTTTCTTTTTTGGTGAAAATATACATAGCCAACAACATACCATTTCAAAAATTTCTACATGTACAATTCAGTGACATCAATTACCTTCTTCCAGTTGTGCTACTATTCTCACTATCCTTTTCTGAATTATTCCATCACCATTATCTTCAACTCACTGCTCCCTAGGCTTCCCATCAAACCTTTTGAGTTGCTGTTGTCAATTTGATCTCACATAGATAATTCTTTTTCTTTTTGTACTTTAAATGAAGGTTTACAGAACAGAATAGTTATTAAACAGTTAGTACACATAACAATGAGTAATTTTTAAAGTATAAGTATGTTCCAAATCTTGCATGGGACATACATACACTGTTGTTTATATGAAATTCAAATTTAACTGAGCATAGTATATTTTTGCTAAATTTGATGACTCTAATTGCATACCTTCTCGACCCACCTTTTACCACCACTGTTGCGGCAACTGGCTTGGAGCCCCTGACAGTCCTTGTCTAGGCTGTATCTTGTACCTGTCGCTTCGCTGTAGGCTTCTCTGACATCACTGTGTAGAATTGCTAAGCACTGGTGTATGTATAAATGGGGAAGGGTGAGGGAGTCAACCTTCATGGGACTACCCTTGACCAGTGGAGGATGGGAGCCTATGAATAAACGTTCTTCTCTTTCCATCCCTCTGGTGGACAATTATAGTGCATTCTACATGGCTCTTCAGAGGGTACCAGTGAGAATGAGCTTCAGTTTTCTACAGTGGTGACCAGCTCAGTAATGCACTCTTGTGTTAACTTCCCTTCCTTGCTTCCTTTCTTCCTTCCTTTCTTATTTCATTCTTTCAGTCCCCCCATGCCTATTTCCCAGGATCACTTCCTAAAATAAGCCACCTGCATAGATTGAATTTAAGGGGAGGGGCATCAGTGGAGCTGAGTGGTAAAAGGGGTGGACTGTACCATTCACTTCTTGGGCATCACTTTATATCCTCTTAGCCTCACTCCTTCCAGTCACCGCTGCAGTGACCAGCTCCACAGAGGCTTTGACCCACTTTACAAAGATATAACCTGTCAGTGCCTCACCTCATGCCCTATTAGTGTACCTGTTGTATCTGTCCTAAGTTTTCTAATGCCACAGTATGGGACACCTATGGGAAACAACTAGGCACTCCCACAGATGCAACCTGGAAGTGCAGGGTAGTTAACACTCCTGGGAGGTCAACCCTTGACCAATGGGGAGTGGGAACTGATGAATAAATGCTCCCCCCTTCTCTTTCTTCACATGGACAATCTTGAGATACATTTCATAAGTTTTTTCAGATGGATGCAGGACCAAGCATGCAGTTCCCTTAGCAGTGGCCAACTTGATAACACATCCTAGCACCGGCTCTCCCTTCCATCCCGTTTCAATCCCCCTGTCCCTTACTCCTGCTCCCTGGGATCACATTCATGAATAAACCATTCACACATGAGCCTTTGTCTTGAGCTTTCTTGGAGCAACCTAGGCTAAGACAGTTCTTTCTCAGCTTTACCACTTTGGTGCACTGTGGTTTTAGGCTAGTCACTTTACCTCTTTAAATCTTGCTTTTCTTCTCTGGCATGAGGGAGAGGCTTAGTCTTCCTAGCAGCACTTGGAATCCTGGAAACAGAAGAGAATGGGTGTTCTGTTAGAAAGAAGAAGGGAGGTATAGTTGTTGAGTAGTGTCTCAATCAGGGTCATGTGGGTAGGAAAGAGATGGCATCTTCAAAAGGAGTGATTGAAGAGAGGTTAATAAAGGAACTGTGAAGTGTAGACTGGGTTAAGTGGTGGTGAAGCAATCAGCACCAACAACAGTGGGAAGCTGCTATCATCCCTAGGTCTAATGTTGTAAGTGGAAGAAGCTGTAACTGGAACCCAGTGAAACTCGTAGGTACAAGAGATAGTTGCCTGACAGGCACTATGCCTTTTGGTATAGGAACTCATCCAATGTCAAGTTCAAAACCCACAAGGAGGAAGTCAGAGGGATAAATAGTCCACCTTCTCTTTCCTCCCATTCTCCATCTCCTGCTGGTGACTCGCATTGGCTGAATGATACAATCCATATAGGCCAGCCTCCTGGGATGCAGAGCAGGATGCAGGAAAGTAGAGAGTGCACCTTGAGAGGCAAATGAAGAATATCTAGTCCAGTAGGAAACAAGCAGCTCGCCCAATAACGTTTATTTAGAATGCATAATTAGAACAACACATGCAACTGGCATGAACAAATTCGGGAGCACAACTAACTATTTATTTATTTATTTTATTGTACTTCAGGTGAAGGCTTACAGAACAAATAGTTTCTCATGAAACAGTAGTACACATGTTGTTTTATGACATTGGTTAACAAC
>NW_004443977.1:7790363-7811635 GCF_000243295.1 Trichechus manatus latirostris
GTTCCCCGAGACCATGGTTCCCACAGCCCTCCACCCAGCAATTCAGTCCCACAGGGAGTTTGGATATGTCTATGGGGCTTCCATGACCTTTTCTTGTACAAGAAGCACAACTGACTCTTGATAAGCAAACAACTCAATTGGTGGGAATAGAAATGCATGAGGCCTAGTGTCTGTGAGCAGTCTGTGCTCTGGGCATCTCCAGCTTGTTTCTCAGTAGAAGTGGAAGACATGGGTTGATTCTGTGAGTCAGTTAGAGTTGTTGGTCAAGAGAGCTCTCCTTTCTACGTTCCTCCTTTCCTAGTTTGGGTTAGAAGCAAAAGAGATTCCGCTGAACTCATTTTAATATTTAATATTATGTTTTAAGTGTGTCCTCTGTACATAACATTGAAAGTTAGATGCTGGATGGAAAAACAAAAGAAGGATAAGATATGGTGTTAAGTCTCCTGAATGTTACAGTCTAGGTGGGGAGATACATTGTATAGGTGAAGCAGAATAACAAAAAGTAGAAAGAAATGAAATGCTAAAATGTGGGATCTGGATGAATCACTGGATTTTGACCAAGCCAGGAGGCACTGCATCCAAGTCTGTGGTTTCTGCAGGGTGCTCAAGGGGTTCACGCCCGGGTGGGACCAGGTTAAAGCCCTTACGCATGAGTTTGGAGACCAGGGTGTGCCTAATCAAAATTGGTCAATGGAACTAAAGATACTGTATCATACTTGGCCTTCCAATTTCCTCCCTTTTGGGTGGAGAACTTTTGGATCTCCTTGTCTTAACAGTGTCTGTTGCAGGCTCATGCTAGATTCCAGATTGATGAGGGGTAACAGGCTAGGACAGGAAGTGTGGGCATTTGGAAGTCTCCTGCTCTTTGTGTGTGCCATATCACATGTGTCGTGGGCAGAGGAGGAAAGGCATTTGCACCCTGCATGAATGGTCTTCTATTCCATTGGGGATTAGGAGGCAATTGAGGCCCAGTGTCCTCAGCAGCCCTGGTCCCTCTACACACCCAAGGGGATGGTGACATGTTAGTTATTTCTTCTTCCTCAACTGTTACAGCAGGGTTTTACTGTGTTCTGATGGACATAAAGGCCCAGGATATGATAAAAGAGAGTCCGTGGGAAAAGGGTTCCTTTGCTGAATAAGTCTGGGAAACACTAGACTAAACAAAGTCAAACAGGGTCCCTTACTTCAAGGTCTCTCTGAGGCTTTAATATGATGCTGCATATTATGAAACTCCTACGAGGGACAATGACGTGCAGCGATTCCCACATTTACTGGATCAAAGAACCCATTTTCCACCAATGCTTAAGAATATCTCTTGGAGCTATCATTCTGAGGAATAGTTTCAGAAACACCGCTTTAAAAGCTTAATATGTAGGGAATTTGCCTTTTAAAAGGGGACCCCGTGAGAGAGTACAAATTCCCCAAAGATAGCAATTGGCAGAATCTGGGTTCAAACACTTATACTATAGGATTTCTGCTAATACATAGAATTGCAGACATCAGTGGGAAGTTGAGGGAATTCTCCAGCATTCCTGGAATCTTCTCTTTCCTCTATTAGCCTTGGGAGTGGGTAAGGTTGAGAGAGAGCTTTGGGTGAGGGGGCAGGTAGTAGGCAGTGTTCCTGCTGAGGGACAGAACAAAAAAAGCAAGAGGTGGGTGATTTTGTAATCTCCTTCTTAAGAGGCTGAAAGAAAAAGGGAAGTGGAAATGTGGAGCTACCTAGATGCCAGGACCTGGGAGATCCTGAGGTAAGACTCTTCTTCCTTAAAAAGGTTTACACTTCTCCAGCCCCAAACCAGCAGGGCTTATTTTAGAATTTCTTCCCCCCAGGAAGCTGAAGAGAAGCTGAAGACACCAGAATCTGCTGAATCAAGAATATATTTTTTTTTTTACCAGGATTTCTAGGCCACAGAATTGTCTGGCAACTCTAGCTCAGGTCTGTAAGGAAGGAAACTCCCCAGTATATTTGACCTGGTGAAGTATTTTTCTCAGGGCTGCAGTGCAATGATGATGAGAAATGGACAAGAACAACTAGCTTTGGCCTAAAAATAGAAAGATTCAGAGATGACAGAAACCCCCAAGCCTGGGTCTCTGGATTAAATGTATTAAGTTGAATCATATAAAATTGCCTCTTTTCCTAGGTCAGAAATGGTTGAATACTGGCAATTTCATATGTTTTAACCCATAGCTGGGAAAACATTTACAGGAGAGCCAGAAGAGAGAAGAGAGTGTGTGTGTGTGTATGTGTGTGTGTAGGTATAGGTGTTTGTGTTTGTGTTGTTGGGCAGTTATAGCCTTATATATAAGAGATGGTCTCCCTGATGATAAAAAGATGGAAGAGTAAAGCTCTCTTGTGCATATTTCCAAGGGGTGAAAAACAAGGTTAAGCATCCATGACAAATTTGGACTCAAGGAGATAGAGGTAGAAGTTTCAAGCACTGGCTGTTAGGAGAAGGAGTGAAAAGATACTGAGTGCAATGATGGACTTCAGGAGTGAGGCATTGGACCTGGGTCTGATAGGGAATTAAGTCACAAAGTCAATTGGCATGACACAGTTTATAAAGACAATGCTCTACATTCTACCTTGGTGAGTAGTGTCTGGGGTCTTAAAAGCCTGTGAGAGGCCATCTAAGATACTCCACTGGTCTCATCCCTTCGGGAGCAAGGGAGAATGAAGAGAACAGGATACAAGGAAAAGATTAGTCCGAAGGACTAATTGTCCACAGCTACCAAGGCCTCCACCGGACTGAGTCCAGTACAGCTAGATGGTGCCCGGCTACCACCACTGACTGCTCTGACCAGGATCACAACAGAGGGTTCTGGACAGAGCTGGAGAAGGATGTAAAGCGTAATTCTAACTCACAAAAAAAAAGACCAGATTTACTGGTCTAAAGGAGACTGGAGAAACCCCCAGAGTATGGCCCCCAGACACCCTTTTAGCTCAGTGGTGAAGTTACCTCCGAGGTTCACTGTTCAGCCTGGGAGTGGACAGCCCCGTAAAACCAAATGAGACTAACGAGGTACAGGAGTCCAGTGACACGGGCCAGAAGGCAGAAGGGGACAAGGAAGCTGGTGATAGGGAACCCAAGGTTGAGTAAGGATATTGTTGATGTGTTGTGAGATTGTTAACCGTTGTCATAGGGCAACATTTGTAGTAACTGTTAAATGAGAAACTATTTTGTTCTGTAAGCCTTCATCTTAAGTGAGAATAACAGCACAACTGGAAGAGCGTAGTCAATGTCACTGAACTGTGCATGCAGAGATTTTTGAAATGGTGTATCTTTGGCTATGTATATTTTCACCAAAAATAAAAGGTTGAGACGGGAGAGGGTTGACATGTTGTGGGGTTGTTAACCAATGTCATAAAACAACATGTGTACTACTGTTTCATGAGAAACTATTTGTTCTGTAAGCCTTCACCTGAAGTACAAAAAAAAAAAAACTAAGCTAGCTCAAGTCTTGCCATCTGCACTTCTAAGGAACATTCTGGCTGTATTTCTTCTAAGATTTAGTACCTTAAAAATGAGAAAAGGTGAAATAAAGGAGTCAATAATATTAGGGGAAATTGAACCCAACCTTTAGTGTAGTGGCTTCTTCCTTACTTTTCAGTTGGTCTCTTTATGTGTATTCACATTAAACCACAAAATCCGAAGTGGTGGATGGTAGGGGATGGTATAGAGAGACATTGTCAACATAAAGGGAGTGTGACCAGTTTGGGAGTGATATTAGGAGTTTCCATCCCCATCACCTCAGCTAGTTCTTTTGGAGGATGAGCACAGCTGTAAAAAATGGTAACTTCCAAATTTCCATACCACTTTACAATGTACAAAGCAGTCTACAGATATTATCTCATTTATTTTGATCATCACACAACCTGTGAAGAAGATACTGTTATCCCCATTTCCCAGATTAGAAAATTATGGCTCAGAGAGCAAATTCCCTAAGGATGGCAATTGGCAGAATCTGGGTTCAAACCCATATCTTTGAACTCCAGATGGAATATTATTTTGTTTTGTTTTTACTTCATGAATGATGACTGAGACCATTATACAACCGGAAACTTCTAAGGCAGAAGCAGCTTTCAGATATTCTTGGGGACTAAACAGGTAACAGGCCTGAGTGAAACTGGCCAGACGTAGGATAATAGTGGGGTAGTGGGGACTGTGGCTGGGTACTGGCAAACCCATACTCTGCTAAAGGGAATAGCTGAGCTCCAGATGATTATTGCTAGGCAGAAATGCCAACCTGATGTTTTGAGAGGAGCTGGAAATTCAATTCAACAAATATTTATGGAGCTCCTACTGTGCGTCAAGCACTGGAGATAAAGTAGTGAATCAAAGGGATAAACGTGTCTGGATTTTTGTGTAAACTTTTTCAATTTTTAAGTATTGGGAACCAACAGAGAATTTAGAAACATTGGTCAGGCCAAACAAAACATATCTGTGGGCTGCATTTGGCCTGTAGTTTGCCAGTTTATGACTTCAATCCTAAAGTGACCGAGTGCTCTCCAAAGAGAAAAGTGTACAGAATGGCCCAGTAGAGTGAGGGGAGAAATTGTTAGCACTTCCATTCATATTTGATTTATAGCTCATCTTTTTAAAATTTCCACTTTTGTGAATGCTATATCATATACATAACTGATTAATACATAGCACATGTACAGCATTGTTATTTTTGTTTAGTTGCTGTCGAGTCAGCTCTGACTCATGGTGACCTTTTGTATAACAGAATGAAACATTGCCTGGTCCTGTGCCATCCTCATGATCATTTGAGTTTGAGTCCATTGTTGCAGCATTGTGTACTGCCTTCCAACCTAGGAGGCTCATCTTTTAGCACTATATGGGACAGTGTTCTGTTGTTATCCGTAATGTTTTCATTGGCTAATTTTCAGGAGTCGATCTCCAGGCTTTTCTTCCCATTCTGCTTTATCTGGAGGCTCCACTGAAACTTGTCCACCATGGGTGACCCTGCTGATATTTGAAATAGTGGTAGCATAGCTTTTGGCATCATAGGAAAACACAAGGAACCACAGCACCACAAACTGACAGACGGGTAGTGGCACAGGACTAGGCAATAGTCCTCGGAAAGTGTATATTTGTACATCCTCTGTCTGAAACAGGGCTAAAGCTCTGTTTCTCCAGCGTAGCGTACAGAGGGCTTTAAGGATGTGGAAATGGAGCAGAATAGGTATAGCAATATTGACTCAACTCAAACTGTCCCCCTGTTCCTCAGGCCAGAGCACTATCCTGTGAGTGAAAATTGCAAGCACTGCTGAGTGATGGAAGAGACAACTGGACGATGGGCCAGGTCAGGGTGGACCAACCTTTCAATCACCACAGCCAAGGCTATGGAGATGTTTTGATCATGATTATTTTCATTTTTATAGTACAGAAATGTACTGGTGGCAATGTAGCTACACCGGAGCAGTGAAGGCTGAGGGGTAATTTAATATTCACCCTTAGTGTCAGGAAAGTTATTATAGGAAGGCAGGTGACTAGTCACTCTTCAAATTCCCCAAGGACAGAACACGATGACATGGATGTAAAATGCTAATACGGAGATTCAGGTTAGAATTACAGAAGACATTTTTGACTGTGAGCTTTGTCCGAGTCCTGATATGAAGCCTGCCTTGGACACTATCCTCACTCTCTTAGTTTCTTAGTGCTGCTATAACAGAAATACCACAAGTGTGTGGCTTAAACCAACAGAGAACAGTTAGGAAGCTCAAACCAAAAATCAAACCCATTGCCATCGAGTCGATTCTGACTCATAGTGACCCTACAGGACAGAGTAGAACTGCCTCGTAGGGTTTCCAAGGCTGTAAATCTTTACCGGAGCAAACTGCCACATCTTTCTCCTGTGGAGCAGCTGGTGGGTTCAAACTGCTGACTGTTAGGTTAGCAGCTGAACACGTTAACCACTGCACCACCAGGGCTCCTTTAGTTAGGAGGCTAGAATTCTGAATTCAGGGCACCAGCTCTAGCAGAAGGGTTTCTCTCTCTGTCGGCTCTGGGGGAAGGTCTTTGTCTTTTTTCAGGTTCTGTTCCTTGGTTCCTGCACAATCCTCATGTGATGTGACATCTGTATTTCCCCATCTGTGCTTCCTTGCTTCTGTGCCTAATCTGCTCTTTTTATATATCAGAAGAGGTTAGGTTTAAGACACACCCTTCACTGATATGGCCTCATTAATTTAACAAAGAAAGTCCTATTCCCAAATGGGATTACATCCACGGGTATAGTAGTTAGGATTTACAGCACATATTTTGGGGTGACACAATTCAATCCATAACACAGTTTGTCAGTTGAATGGCAACGTGGTCACTTGGAGAGAGCACTCAGTGCACAAGGAGCTAGGGGATGGCTGCTCTTGTCCTTGTGGCCTCCATGACCTTAGACAATGCTAGACGTGTTCTTCTTTGGCTCTTTTTCTTCTCTTAGATAAGGAAGGGTTATCTCTTAGATAAGGTCTACAGTCTCTGAGCTTCTTCTGTCTACTTTGACCTTGTCTCATGCTAAGAGTCTAAGTGTTGGGATGTGAATGCTCTTGAGTGTTTTGCTGGACCAACTGTTTTAACCCAGGTCAATATACTAGTTGCTGTAACAAAATTTATAATGGCTCATACATGGTAGAAGTTTATTTAAGAAGTTTATATCTTGCTCACAAAAAATGAAGAGTGTGTTTTCCTGATTGGCAAGACATTTTCCTCCAAGTGGTGATGCAGGGATCCAAGATCCTTCCATCTTGAAGTTCTACCATCTTCAATACATAGCTATGGTCATCTACATCAATCTGGTAGAAGGGGAGAAGTCATGACAATTGAGCCTGCAGATTTCTTTTTGGCCGGACTGGGAAGAGTGTACATTAATTTTGCTCAGATTCTTTTTTTTTTTAATTGTTACAATTTAAGTGAAAGTTTACAGTTCAAGTTAGTCTCTCATACAAAAATTTATACATACATTGTTATGTAACCCTAGTTGCTCTCCTTATACTGTGACAATACACTCCTCCTTTCCACCCCTGATTTCCTGTGTCTATTCAACAAGCTCCTGACCCTCTCTGCCTTCTCATATCACCTCTGGACAGGAGCTGCCCATTTAGTCTCATGAATCTACTTGAGCTAAGAAGCACACTCTTCACAAGTATAATTTTTATGTCCCATAGTCCAGTCTAATCTTTGTCTGAAGAGTTGGCCTCGGGAATGGTTTTAGTTCTGGATTGACAGAGAGTCCGGGGGCCATGCTTTCTGGGGTTCCTCCAGTCGCAGACCATCAAATCTGGTCTTTTTACTAGAATTTGAGTTCTACACCTCAGTTTTCTCCTGCTTCATCAGGAAATTTCTGTTGTGTTCCCTGTCAGGGCAGTCATTGGTGGTAGCTGGGCACCATCTAGTTCTTCTGGTCTCAGGCTGATGAAGTCTCTGGTTTATGTGGCCCTTTCTGTCTCTTGGGCTAATGCTATCTTTGTGTCTATGGTGTTCTTCATTCTCCTTTACTCCAGGTGAGTTGGGACCGATTGATGCATCTTAGATGGCGGCTTGCTAGCTTTTAAGACCCCAGATGCCACTCACCGAAGTAGGATGCACAACATTTTCTTAATAAACTTTGTTATGGCAATTGACCTAGATGTCCCCTGAAAGCATGGTCCCCAGGCCCCGCCCCTGCTACTCTGTCCCTCGAAGTGTTTGGTTGTCTTCAGGAAACTTCTTAGCTTTGGTTTAGTCCAGTTGTGCTGACTTCTCCTGTAGTGTGTGCTGTCCTTCCCTTCACCTAAAATAATTCTTGTCTACTATCTAGTTAGTGAATACCCCTCTCCCTCCCTCCCCACCCTTGTAACCATCAAAGAATGTTTTCTTCTGTTTAAAACTCTTCTTGTCTGCTCAAATTCTATTGGCTAGAAACCAGTCAAATGGGCACATCTAACTACAAGGGAGTTTGGGAAATGTAGTTTAGCTGTGTGTCCAGGAAAAAGAGGAGATGGATTTGGCCAATAGGAGCCAGTCTGTGCCACAGAAAGCAGAGCTGAAAGGAGAAAGGATTGTGTGGGCTGGAGAAAACTAAGCTGGGGGTGACATTAATTATCTTCCTGTTTCTGAAGAGCTTGGAGCAGTCACCAGCTGCTGAAAGATGGCAAGGGTTAACTTTCTTGGTCCACAGGGGAGAGCCCTGGGCTGAGACTCAAGACACTCTAGGTTCTAGTTTTGTCTCTGTGTTGAACTAGCTATGGGAGTGAACAGACTTGACCTTATGCTTCAGTTTCCTCAACTGTAAGTGGCAATTATCATACTTGCCCTGATTACCTGACATGATTGTTTTCAGAGTCAGGTACAGCAACATCATGGACATTTTGAAAAACTGAAAAGAATGATTAAAAGAAAATGACCTGAAACTGCTGGTGAAGAGAGTTAAGTGAGATAAGAAAAAGAACTTCCCTCCACAGTGGGACAAGAAAACATTTTAGGGAACATGTAAATAACTTTAAGGAGTCAGTGTGAAATAATTTTGAGATAGTAGAAAGAGAAAGGGAACCCAAACTTGGAAGTTGTCTGGTCCTGACTCTATAAGCAAATTGCTGTTTGACCTTGAGCATGTTACTTCCCTTCTCTGGAACTCAGTTGCCCCCTTGTAAAACACAAGGATCGAACTAAATAAATTTTTGCTAAGGTCAGTCCCAAATAGTATACTTCTGAATGTGTGTCCAACCCTGTTAGGGTGCAGGTACCCCAAAACTTCAAATGTCTGTGCTGGTGACTTTAGTGCTGACCGATGGACTTCAAACACATTTAACCGCCCCCTTAGCATTTCACTGTGGATGTACCTTGCACATTCTAAGCATTGCTCTTATCTTCCTTCTCAAGCCTTTGCCTCCTGAAGCCTCCTGCATCTCAGTAAAAAGCAGTTACTCTGGGAGTCCCTCTTGAGCCCTCGTTTTCACACGCAGCCTGCATCCCAGAAGGTCCTTTCACTGCTCTACCTTCAAAATACATCCCTAATCTCACCATCTACCTGCCAACACCTTAGTGCAAGCCACCATCACCTCTTACCTGTCTGGGGCAATTGGCCCCACTATTGCTCTCTTAAAACCAAACAGTTGCCATGTCAGTTTGGACTCATGGTGACCCCATGTGTGTCAGAGTAGAACTGTGCTCCATAGGATTTTCAATGGCAGAGTTTTTGGAAGTAGATCCCTAGGTCTGTCTTCTGAGGTGCCTCTGGGTGAACTTGAACCTCTAACCTTTTGGTTAACAGCTGAGCACATTAACCATTGCGCCTCAAGGCTCCAAAATCATGATAAACAGAGAAAATATTGAAGTTGTGAAGGATTTCATTTTACTTGGATCCATAATCAGTGCCCATGGAAGCAGCAGTCAAGAAATCAAATGATGCATTGCTTTGGGCAAATCTGCTGCAAAAGACCTTTTTAAAGTGTTTAAAAAGCAAAGATGTCACTATAAGGACTAAGGTGCACCTGACCCAAGCCATGGTGTTTTCAATCTCCTCATATGCATGAGAAAGCTGCGCAGTAATTAAGGAAGACCAAAGAATTGATCCCTTTGAATTATGGTGTTGGTGAAGGATATTGAATATACCATGGACTGCCAGAAAAATGAACAAATCTGTCTTGGAAGAAGTACATCCAGAATGCTCCTTCGAAGCAAGGATGGCAAGACTTCGTCTCACATATTTTGGGCATGTTATCAGGAGGGAGCAGTCCCTGGAGAGGGGCATTGTGCTTGGTAAAATAGACGGTCAGCAAAAAAGAGGAAGACCCTTAATGAGATGGATTGACACAGTGGCTGCAACAATGGGCTCAAGCGTAACAACAGTTGTGAGGATGGCACAGGACCAGGCAGTGTTTCTTTCTGTTGTACATAGGGTCACTATAAGTTGGAATAGACTGGACGACACCTAACAACAGCTAGGTCCTTATCCATCCATTCCCCCCAAAACTGGATTTATTTTTCTTTAAAGTATTTATCACTGTTTGACATTATTTTATTTCTTTACTTGTTTACTTGTTTATTTTTTGTCTCTTTTCACTAGAATATAAACTCCATAAGTGCAGGGACTTTTCTGTCTTGTTTACAACTGTATTCCTGGTGGCATATAGCAAGCATTCAATAAATATCAATTGAATGAATGAGTCAATGGAGAGAAGTGGACCCCAGGACCTCTGCACAAACTGCTGCTGCCAGTGGCAAGCATTTCTTCAACAAAGAGAGGGGAGCTGGGGACTTGGGTCTAGATGGCCAAGGGTGAACTTGGGCCACTTTCTCCCTGCCCAGGGTGGTGGCACCTGGGCAGGGCATGGGGCTCTGACACTGGAGGCCAGCTCTCCCTGCCCCATGGTCCCGATCAGATCTTGGCACCCAGGATTTGGTGCTCCCCTCTTTTCTCCTTTTAGGAGGCACTTGGCTGACCTCCCAGAGGGTATATCTGGCTTCTCAACCAAGCCACTTGCTCTTGCTATTGAGAAATGACTAAGCAGATTCTCCATCTCCCTGTGGCCAGCTGCCAGACCACGACAGTCCTCACCACCAGTTCAGACCAGTTTGGGAGGCCATATTCTCCTTCTGAAAGAGCACCCTTCTTTTGCTCTGATTCAGGGAAAGCACAAAGCAGATACAATCATCGCGGCCTTCTTTGTGTGCGGCTCTAAACTCATCTGTCTCCTTTAATTGGCACATTAACCTTATGAGGCTCATTTTATAGATGAGGAAATTAAAGCACAGTGAGGTGAAGTCACTTGTCCAAAGTCACAAAAGCCAGTAAGTGATGAAGCCAGGATTTGAGCTTAAATTGTTTGGCCTCAGAACTCACATTCTTTCTATTGCTCTGTGCTGCCTCTACCTAGTTCAACTCCTAGTAAACTGAGGCCCAGAGAGGGAAATGACCAGCCCCAAATCACACAGCTTGTGAGTGGCAGTGCTTAGACCACCTCTAAAGACTCAAATCCAGGGACTTTTCCTCCCTGGCAGGCTGCCTCCCCAGGCTTAATGCAGGTCTCAGCCATCACGGTCAGTCATTCCTGTTACCTGGATGCCCTGGCAGTTGTATGTTCTAGCTCCAGAGACAACAGGAGCCTGGTGGCCTGCTCCCTGGGGACTAGCCAAGGAAGGTCAGCCCACTAGCTTGCAGAACCAGTACCTAAAATAAACCAGGCATCAAACCCAATGGAAACCAGGCAGCAAGCCCAAAAGAAACAACACAACCTTCCAACAGCCCAGGACCAGATGCAGCTCAGACTCCCAAATTCCCTTGGTACAGTGCCTAGCACAGCACGCATGCAATTAGTGGCTGCTGCTTCTTCCTTTTATTTTAAAGACAGTGAGTTCCTGTCATTCTGCTTCTAGAATTTGGGGCTGGGAGGAATTGAGGGAGCTAAGATTCAGGAGACCTTTGGATTATGATGGGGAGGGGGCAAGGAATATTCTTTAGATTGTTGGTTCCCACATTTGAATGGTTATCAGAATCACTGGGAGAGTTTTTAGAAATTACCCAGGTTTTATTCCAGGCCTACAGCATCAGAATCTCTGGGGGTAGGTAGGGACTGGAAATCTGTATTTTAACTTGTTCCCCAAATAAAAATATTCTGGTCCAAGTGTGTGAACCATGGTTCTAAATACACTCCTTCACTACTATCTCCACTTGTTTGGCCACTTGATTTCCATCTCCCCTGCTCAACTCTCACTTGGCTCATGACTTTTTTTTTTTTTTTCACTTGTGAAATTTAAATTCTAAATTTCCCATGCCCATAGCATTGTGGGTTGGTGTGATGAAAACACTTAATAGGCCTTTTGTTATTTTTTAAACAAGGACTCTTAACTTTTCCCTTTAAATTGAAGACTAGGAATGCTTTGTTCTGCAAGAGGTATAAGTCCCTTGAGGAGTCAGTTCTGAGGAATTTTGTTGCTTAAGAAGTCTTTCTCCAAAGCCCTAAGTATCCAAGGCAGGCTGTAAAAATTAGAGGTTGCTGGGGTAACTTTAGCTGCCAGGAGACACGCTACTGTATTTAAATTTCTTGTAACACCATCACCAGCAACTGGAAATACCTCTTGAAAAATGAGAATTTCTTTTTTTACTCTTCTTGAAGATGAGACTGGAAAGCTGCTTTCTTCTGGTTGGAAAAAGGGTCGGGGTTTGTGCTAGGTGTAGAAGTGACTGAGGTGACCTTAATTTTGCTCCTTTCTCCTCCTTCCCAAGGTGAAGTAAAAGGACTCAGGTGGAATGATGGACATTCCTAGATAATCAGAACACTGTTAAGTGCCATCTAGTTGACTCTGACTCATGGCAACCCCATGTACAATAGAACAAAATATTGCCTGGTCCTGCACCATCTTCAAAATCATTGGTATGTTTGAGTCCATCGTTCTGGCCACTGTGTATTTTGAGTGCCTTCCAACCTAGGCGAAGCCCTGGTGGTGCAGCGGTTAAGAGCTACAGCTGCTAACCAAAAGGTTGGCAGTTGGATTCCACCAGCCACTCCTTGGAAAACCTGTGGGGCAGTTCTACTCTGCCCTATAGGGTCACTATGAGTCGGAATCAACTTGACGGCAACGAGTTTGGTTTTGGTTTTTCCAAAGGGGGCTCACCTTCCATCATTACATCAGATAATATTCTGTTGTGATCTATAGGGTTTTCCTTGGCTAATTTTTGGAAGTAGATTGCCAGGCCTTTCTTCCTAGTCTGTCTTAGTCTGGAAGCTCTGCTAATACTTATCCACCATGGATGACCCTGCTGGGAAGGACGAAGAACCCTGTCAGAACTGGAGGCTAGGATTTAGGTTTTGGTTCCAGTCCTTGCTTTTCTGGACTTGGATCTCTTCTAGCCATAGTTTTGGGGGCTAGGCTGACTTGCAGTGCTGAGCTGTGTAGGCTGAGCACAGGTCCCCTAGTTATCAGCTGCAGGGGAGCAGCTGGGCGTGCTGGAACTAATGCCCAGGATAGCTTTGGTGTTCTGAATTTCCAATTAAAAGTTCAGCCAAAAAATAAAAAAGAGTAAAATAGCATAAAACCCAAGACCTTTAGATCTCAGTGTACTCTGGCAAGGAATTCCAGTGGGATTCTGGGATGGCTTTCAAGAGCAGTGGCTTCTCTTGGACTTTCCCATGGCCTATTCCAAGACAACCGCTGCTCTGCAGATGTTCCCCCAGGACCAGTTATGGAGAAGGCCCATCCCAACAGCAGCTACTGCTGCTGCCAGGGCTAAGAGGTCAGTGCTCATGCACGTTCTGGCAACCACCCTCCTCCCAGCTCCCACCCATTCTCCAGCAGGTGATTGAGAAACTCTGTGAATTCCTGTTCGGGTTTCTTTTGGGTCTGAGGCCAAAGGGCTGCCTCCATGATGTGGGGGAGTAGATATGGCTGCATTAAGAGAGAAGGAGGGATAAGCAGATAGAGGGAGCTATACAGTGAGAAAGAAATTGCTCCCATTCTGTGGGCCCATTTGATTTGCAGGGCACTCTGCTCGACATCCAACTCATTGTTGTGTGCTGCAGAGTCAGGAGGGGAATTGATGCGGAGAGAAGACAACAGAAAAGATAAGGGATGCCGTAGGATTCCTGCTCTTTACAGTCTCACTAGGTGGGATCTTACATGATATACTTAAGAAATTCCAGGCAACAACAACTCGGTTTCCTCCAAGAACTGTCCTAGTTGCCAATGAGCCATGTGGACTTGCTGTCCCTCAAAGTTCTAGAGTAGACAGTGAGGTGCTTCCTTAGGACTGCAAATATCCTTTCCTGTTGTTAGAGTCCAAAGTTTGAAACATCCTACTGTCATCTTTTCCTGCGCTTTCCCATCCTTTCTGCATCCATCCCATCTCTCTTCTCCTACTCCCTCTGCCTCTTCCACTCCAGTGTGGTTTAGAAATAGTATCTGCCCAAAGGTCATCCTCTCAGAGTGACATCCCAGGCCAGGCTTTCAGGAATATGGGGCACAGGGTGTGGATATGAGGAGGGAGAGAAGGCACATTGCCCTTGACACTCATACCTTGTGTGGATCAAAACTAGGTGTCGGAACTGGAGGTATTGATATGTGTGATGTGGCTTAGACCACCTGTACTCATGAAATTTACAAACCTTGTCTGTGACTTGACTACCTGGGGTCCAGTAATCCAGAGTGTTGGACTACCTAGGTTCTCCCTTGAGTTTCTGCCTTCTGATCAGATTCTTCCTCCTCAATCCCTCTCCCACTGGGAAAGTAGAAATGTGACATGCTTCTAGAATTACATCTGGGAAGGTAAAGTTCTATTGATAAAGAGGACAAGACCACTGGCTCTCTCGATTGTCTATTAAACTACTTCCTCCTGGCTTTTGGGGATTCCTGTAGCTTCAGAAGTTCCAGAGCTGACTCTACTAATAACTTACCCATTAAATCGTCAGTTTCCTTTTAAAACCCAATTTTATGTAAACTAATCAGTGAGCTTTTAATAAGCAGCCTCCATGCAGCCATTCTTAGATCAGCTTCTTTGAGGGATATGGAAAGAACATACCCTAAAGACATTGACTTTTCAACTAGCTCATGAGTCCCATGGATCAAGATTAATTTCAAGGCTATACGTAATTATTCATTTATTTGCTTGGTAGACTATTGGGACTCTGGAAATCAGTCCCCTCCCATTATCACTCTGTCAGTGATATATAGAGGGAGAATATGACTTCATCCATTCAACAAATAGTTTTTTGAGCACATACTGTCTTTTAGGCACTAGGGATGTGGCAGTGGACAAACCAATCATGGTGCTTGACCTCAGAGAGCCTACGTCTGGTGAAGGCAGAGAGGCAATAGTCAGGAATAAAGTATCCAATTATGAGAAGTACTGTAAAGAGAAAAACCAGGGTGTGAGATGATGTAATAATGAGCAGGGTGGTGTGGAACCTAATGTATTTAGACAGGGTAGGAAGGGAAGGTCCTGAAGTGGGGTGGTGACTGAAGTTTGACTAGATCAGTCAAAGGAGATGTGAAGATAGGGGTATGGGAGAAAGAACATTCTAGGCAAAGGAAAGACCATGGGTGCTTCCATTATTTATTGCTGCATAACACACTATCCCAAAACAGTGACTTAAAACAACAATGCATTATTATTTCTCATATCTCCATGGGTTGACTGGGGTCAGCTAGGTATTGGTTCTTCCTGGGAGTCTCTCATGCAATTACAATCAGATACCAGCTGGGGCTGGAGTCATCTGAAGGCTCACCTGGGCTGAGTATTCAAGATGATTTCTTTACATGTCTGGTAACTGCGATGACTGGGATTGCTGGAACAGCTGGAGGATGGCTATCAACACTCTCTCTCCATGCAGCTACTCCACATGGCTACTTGGGCTTCCTTATAGCGTGGAGGACTCTGGATAGTTGGTCTTCTTATATAGAGGCCAGGTTTCCCCAGAGTGAGCAGGAAGGAGGAAGTGCCTATCTTCTTAAAGACTAGGCCTGGGCCTTGCCTAGTATCACTTCTGTAACATTCAATTGATCACAGAAGTCACAGGCCAGCCAGATTCTAGGACATGGAGGATTAGCCTCCATAGCTCAAAGGGAGAAAGGCTGGTGCATCCGGAAAAGGAAGGAATTGCTGGTGAACGTTATGGAGACAAGCAACCACAATGTGTTAAGGCTTTGAGATAGAAAAGGCTTGCTCTGTAAGAGCACCAGAAAGACAGCCGGTGTTGCTCGAATGTAGTGAACGTGGCACGAGATGAGGCAGGATTGATTGGTGCGTGCAGTCCCTGTCCATAAGGCATTGTAGGGAGTTTGGATTTTTTTAAGTGTCATGAAAGCCTTCAGGCTTCCTGCTTTCCACAGGCTGATAATCATAGAGAATCTCCTTTCTTGCTCCCTCCAATCCATCCCTACTTCCTGCCAGTAAGTAATCCTAGACATTAGTGTTGATCATGTGCTCCTCTGGCTCCCAAACCTTCAGTGATTTCCCACTGCCTCCCAAACCACGCATTGATTCCTCAGCCCAACCTTCAGGGCCCTCTGTCAAGTTGTGCACTTATATATTTTTCTCACTTTTTTACCCAATCTGTCAAATTAAACCCTTTGCCCTTTGTCTCCCTGTCTCCACACCTCCATTAGTCACTCTACTTCGAATGCCCTTCTTGACTCTATCTCCATTTGTCAAAATCCTAGTCTTCCTTTATAACTTACCTCCAATGTCACTTTCTCAAACTGAAAGTGACCCTTCTCTCCTTGGCACCCTCCTGTTTCTTTCTGATACAAAGCAGAGCCAATGCTTTGGGAGATGCAGTTACATCTATCTTGTCTAGCCTTCACTTTCATGGGCCCCCTCTTCACTTGACTATAGGTCTTTGGGGTCAGAGAACATGACTCCCTTGCTTCTTCTACCCCCCAGCCCCATGCCTTTCACATAGAAATCACTCAGGTGATGTCTGTAGAATTAAACAACAGTTTCTCTGCGCCACCAGCTTCCAATTATCTCCTTCCTTTCCCATGGCAGATTGCTGCATTCAGCTCCCAGAAACCCCTGGTTCGTGGCCCCAAGGTTCCTGGTAGCCCTTTCCCACAGGATCATGGAGCTGTTGGTTCCCAGCTGGCCAGGCCTGTACAGGCCAGAGCTGGGTCCCATCGAGATGGAGAGCTTCTGATTCTGCAGGCTCCCCTGGCTCCCTCTTTCCAGCTGCCTTGCACTTGTTTTCATTGGCAGGAGGAAGCCCTTGGCCACCACTTCATCTTCCATTTATAGGCATATATGCATCTTTGTTATTCTTTTCACAAAATGGCAGTGTTCTTAGCTCAGAAAAGAGGGAGAAAGAGGTCTGAGAGCCACACAAAGCAGAGAAAGCATTTGATACAAGGTCTCCGGTGCTTCCTACAAACTTTCTGTCCAAGTTGGAGAATGGAAGCCATTCTTGCTGTCTCTGCTGCTCTTTCATCTATGCCTCAGCCTGTACCATTAGCTCCTCAAACTTTACTGATTGGTTATTACCAGTGAAAGGAAGGTCAGGACTTGGGCAGTAGATGTGACAAAGTCTCTTGCCACCTAGACAAGAAAAGGGATGTGGCTCTCTGGCTTGAGTTCATGTCTACACAGTCCTCGCGTCCTTCTTCTGATTGCCAAAGGTGGTTGTTGTTAGCCGTCATCAAGTAGGCCTTTGACTGATGATGACCCATGTACCACGGGATCAAGACTATTGGGATCCACACGGTTTTCATTGGCTGATTTTTCAGGCCTTTCTTCATAGTCTGCCTTAGTCTGGGAGCTCTGCTGTAACCTGTTCAGCATTATAGCAACAGGCAAACCACCACTGACAGATGGATGATGACTATGCTTGAGGTGCATTGGTTGGGAATCAAACCTGGTTCTCCTGCATAGAAGGCAAGGGTTCTACCACTGAACCACTGCTGCCCCCTGTGGCCAGAGATAGTCTGCTTAAACTCCATGGACTCCAATTTGTTCATCAGCCAAACTGTACCTGGATGCAAACAGGAGAAATAATAATAGCAAACACTTACGTAGTGCTTACTAGATGCCAGCCACTGTTTTAAGCATTTGATAAACAGTAACTCATGTAATCCTCATAATAACTTTATGAAGTAGTACTATTATTATCCCCATTTTAGAGATGAGATAACTGAGGCAGGGAGAGGTTGTATAACTTTCCCAAGGTCACACAGACACTAAGTGGCAGAACTGGGATGTGAATCTACCTCCTTAACTACTCATGATGCTGCTTTAAAGGCTCATTAAATTAAGATGTTCAAATAACCTACAAGTTCCACGCAGGCTTTCTTACCTGCTGGAGTGTGCTGGAAATAACAGTGTATCTTAGGGTTCTGGACAATAATAGCAAGAGCCTGGACAAGTCTGAACCACTCCTGGGCACGAATAATTCAATTTGGTTCAAATTCTGACTTCCCCACAGATTTATAATTCTTAGTCTAGTGTTCTGTGCCTATTTGGAAGCCTGAATTAGCAAAGGGATTTGCTGGGGTATCCAAGAGCAACCTGCTTCTCTTAGCTCAGACTCGTGGCCTGGGAATTCACTAAGTAACCAATTAATTCATCTTCTTCTTTTCTTCATTCATCAAACTTTGTATACCTTCTGTGTGCAAGACACCACATTGGGCACAAGAAGGAGTGGAGGAAAGGAAACCAAAATGGAATAGACATAGTCTCTGCCTTCAAGCTGTGTGTTTGTGTGCACATGTGTACAGATATAAGCAAACCTGAAAACCCAACCTTATTGTTCAACATATTCTTTTGAGTCATCCTTTAGTACTTTTCTAAAGTGCTGTATGTAGTGTATTTCACTGGTTCACTGGGATCTAGAACATCTTGCATAAACATGTTTTCATAATGTCCTCTGACTCTGAAGCCCATTGGAGCATAGATGCTCTTACAGGCCAATGGATCTCCAAGCTGTTCAAATTGGATAGAAGAGTGATTCTAGTAGACTCATGCCCCACGCTGCTATGGCACTCTACTCAGCTGAGTCTGGATGCAGACTCAGAATCCTTCTTAACCCAATGTTCCTGACAGCTGCTACCAGTTTAACAGTGTTGGCGGAAATGAAATCTATGCATTCTTAAGGTAGTACCCATCTACATCTACGTCCATGTGTGTATATATACATATAAGAGTAAGGAATTCCTAGTTTTAGTCCAGAAAGGCGTTTCTCTTAGGGAGGCTGAAGGGCAGTGTGTGAGGAGAGGGCTATAGAGTGTGGGTGGGAGGAAAGACTAGAGTGAAAATGTTAGCAGTATATTCGCAGAGGTAGAAATCTCTCAGGGATTCCTCTCTGTTTTATAGGAAGATAAACTGACGCTGAGAGCTGAGGTCCTATTCAACATCAGCCAACACACCAGCAGCATTGTGGAGATTTGAACTCCAGAGCCCTAACTCTCTGGCCAGGCCTCTCCCTCCAGATGACCTCTTTGCTTCTTCCTAAGTCCTGTGAATTGCTTCCCCTGGAACCAAACCAGATGTTCTGGAGAAAGTACTATGTCAGCATTCCAGGCAGAAGGGCCTAGTCTCTGGAGATGCCATTTGCAGGACTGGTCTGTGCTGGGCTGACTATGGGCCCAAGTGTTCTCTAAAGTCAGGTGACATGTGTTTGGCGCATGTGGCATGGGTCTCATAAAATTTGAAGAGGGGGCTGAAGGCAGAGCATAGCAATTGGTAGCAGTCAGTAAGAGTATAATAGGCAGGAGCAATTCATGGTGTGCAGCAGCATTGCCGCATCTTGACTTCAGCCCTTGTAGTTCCAGAAAAGGCTCAGGCTAGACTACAGGAGCCTCTTCGCCCAGGAAGATCTTTTCTCTTTCAGAGAAGGATTGAAAGGAGCAGGGATGACAGTATCCTGAGGAAGGGCTGAGAACCTGAAGGGGTGGGATGATACAGGTGTGTAGACTGGTGGTGGTGGTGGTTGTGGGAGGACACAAAGATATTTTGGGGATTGTGCCAGGAATAATCATAGACTCATAAAGTTTGAGAGCTGGAAGAGATTTTTAAAGATAATATCTTCCACATTCCTTATTTCATGGAAAAGGAGGCTGATTCCCAGGGAGTGAAAAGTACTTGCTTAAGGGCTCATTGTAAGTTATTGGTAAAGCTGAGGCGAGGACCTAGGATTTTTCATCTCCAGACTAAATGTGTTAGTTATCTATTGTTATGTAAGAAATTACCCCAAAACTTAGTGGCTTAAAACCACAACACGTATTATTTCCAAATTTCTGTGGGTTAGGAATCTGGGTGCTTCTTAGATAGGTCCTTTGGCTCAGAGTCTGTCATGAAGCTGTGATCAGGGTGTTAGGAGGGGCTGTGTTCTCATCTGGAGGCTCAATTGTGGGAAGATCTGCTCCCAAGCTCACCTACCAAGATCACTTGTTGTTAGGATTTAGTTCCTCATGGGCTATTGGACTGAGGGCTTCAATTCCTCCTTAGCTGTCCCTCAGTCCCTTGTCTTACCTCTCTCTATATATGGCAGCTCACAACATGGCAACTGACTCTCATTAATGTGAATAAGTGAAAGAGAGGATAAGTAAGACAGAAGCCAAAGTCTTTTTCTAACCTAAGCTCGGAAGTAACACATCATCAACTTTGCCATATTCTGTTTGTTGAAGCAAGGCACTAGACCACCCACACTCCTGAACACCAGAAGGTAGGATTATTAACAGTCATCTTAGAAGCTGCTTATCCCATTGCAATACTTCCTGTTATTATTTGCTATCTCCCTTAACAATATAACAGAAACAACTAGGAAGACAGAAATATTGGAGATGAGATTCTATTACATTGCTATTCTCCTCTGCTTTTAGTTTGGAGAAAACACCCTTACTTTCAAGGAAGGGAAAATAGCTGTTAGAGGCAAAAAGGACGTTTTAAACCCCAGAAAGAAACAATCATAATACTGGTTAGTAAATCTTCACTTGTTTTCCCCTCATATAAAATTTTCTTTCATCATTGTTAGTCAGTTGTTTGTGGATATAGAAAAAGTAAGGAGTTTGATTTGGAATCTGAAAACCTGAGTCCAATTACCAACTATGATCCTGGGCAAGTCAATTACCCTTATGGAGCCTCAATCTACTCATCTAATAACTGGGATCACAGTGCCAACTTCATAGCATTAATGTACTGAGGATTGAATGAAATGTAATGTCTTTTTTCTCCAATTTTTTATTGTTGTAAAAAGTGTAGATAACATATTATTTGCCAATTCCACATTCATGAGTCTGTCACATAGGGTGGCTTAACCAATAAAAATGGGTCTGTTGGAAAGTTGAATGCAGGCCTCTCTTTTGGTGATACACCCTCACTTTAAAAGAGTCTATATGGTAGGTCATAAGGTAGGAAAGGAAACCCTGGTGGTGTAGTGGTTAAGAGCTACAGCTGCTAACCAAAAAGTTGGCAGTTCAAACCCACCAGGTGCTCCTTGGAAACCGTATGGGACAGTTCTACCCTGTCCTATAGGGCTGCTATGAGTTGGAATTGACTCGACGGCAATGGGTTTGGTTTGTTCATTTTTAAGGTAGGAAACAGAAATATGTGTTACAACTACCAGGGAAGAGCAGCCAAAATTATGATTGTTTTCTGATTGTAAGGTGGCATACCTAAAAATATCAAGAGAATGAACTAAAAATCCATGAGAACTAATAAGAGGACAGTAATGTAGCCAGATACAAGATAAATATACAAAAACCTAGAGCTTTATTGTATATCAGTAATGACCTATTGAAACAATGGAAAAAAGACTCCATTCCCAATAGCCATCCATACACAGTCTGTAGGAGTGTTTCCATGCAGGGCAGAGA
>NW_004443977.1:7811937-7813059 GCF_000243295.1 Trichechus manatus latirostris
CATCTATGGCAATTAGTTTTAAATTACTGAATGATCTCTCACAGTTGGTGATGGAAACTATGATGGCCAATAGAAACTGCTCATTAACACCCCTCCTCAAGTGGCACCCAGGGCACAGGCAATACCTGCCATACTTTAGTGGCTAGGACACATTGCCTTACAAACCTCCTAGTCCAGTCAGCTCTGCTTCCACACAGGGGGCATGTTAACACAGGGAATAGTAACCCCTCCAAAGGAGCTTTTCCTCCTGTCAAGCACAGAGGAGAGTCTTGTCTTTACATTTATATCATTAAAAGACTTATTCAGGTGATAACTTCAGAACAATAAAACTCTCTGTGTTAAAGAACTGTTGATGTTTCAGTTTCTTGCCAGATAGAAATTACTTGCAGCTGGAGGAAATTTAAAGAAAGAGTTAATTACATAGTAATGTGTCATAAAATTAAAACAATATAGATAAAAGTCTTCATTGTTCACTTAATTTTATTCTTCTCCCTGTAGATTATCACTGTTAACAGGTTGGTGCAAGTATGAAAAAATGTACAAAGTTTATACATATATATATATATCTCTTATATTTTATATATATCTCTTATATACGTGTATATGTGTGCATTTCTGTTTGTGTGTGTGTTTATATATATAGATATACACAAGCATACATATTAATTTTAAATATAAAGAGTTTGGTCCCCTTAAATATAAATGGGATCATACTGTGTGAGGAGCCCTGATGGTGCAGTGGTTAAGAGCTACAGCTGCTAACCAAAAGGTCGGCAGTTTGAATCCACCAGGTGTTCCTTGGAAACACTATGGGGCAGTTCTGCTCTGTCCTATAGGGTCGCTATGAGTCGGAATTGATTCAATGACAATGGGTTTTATACTGTGTGTATGGTTTTGTTTCTTGCCTTTTTCCTACTTAATATAATATCTTGGTGATCCATCCTTATTAGTACATATGTGTGTGTGTATGTACACATACACATATATATATCTACATTTTAACTGCTATATATCAGGGTGATTGCTTACTCACTCAGTTCCATAAACAGAATCCTCTGCATTCCTGTCCTTCCAAAGCATACACCCTAGAGCAAGTCCCTCAAGTCAACTCAAATTAGTGTT
>NW_004443977.1:7814530-7822926 GCF_000243295.1 Trichechus manatus latirostris
ACATAGGAGACAGTCAATAAATCCCCACTGATATAGTGGGGGAGGATAGCGTCCCAACCTGAGAGGCCCTATAGTGAGCAATGAGGGTGAGACAGAGATCATGATGGTTCTGTCTTCAGGGAAGTTATGATCCATTAAGGCAATGAGGCCATACCCCAATGGTTATAATGTGATTGTATCCACAAAGAGTGAGGAGATCCAGAAGAGAAGAGCAAATAAGTAAAGTGAGTTGGAAATTAAGAGGTGATAAAGCCCATTTCTGGCTGGGGAGATCAGGGTAGGTTTCTTGGAGCTGTATTTTAAACTACGTGTGGAATTTCAGAGAAAGCTGGTACAGGTAGTCCCAGACTTACGACATATTGGAGTCACAATGAACTACTGCGTTTATGACTATCTGTGTTTTTTCATACAATGTTATAGTGTGCCATTTGCTGATGTTTTCATTCTCAGATGCTCACTCACAAGTGTTTGTATGTAATGTTTCCAACCCCTGAAGACAAATAAAGATCAGATTTATAAAGATACTGATAATAAAAGGCAGTAATAATGAAAACAAACAGCAACCAAAACAACAGGTACTTGGCTTACATCAGAACCAAATTATGATGGAGTTATCCCTCGTAAGTAGGGGACTACCTGTATTAAGGAACAAAGAGGTCTCTTTCCAGAGGGGAGCTTGCTTTGTCTCTTGCCTATCTACCTTCCAGCTGAAACCATAGAAAGTCGAATAGACCTAGATAGGGAAGGTACTCGCTCATCTCTAGGGGTCTTGGGAGTCTCACTCAGTTGTTTTCCACCTGTTCAGTAGGGGGAGGTGCGGTCTGTGCTGTGGGCAGGGAAATGGAGAAGATGACCTGGGTGGGTCCTTTGAGGGTTCCATGACATTTAAGTACCTGTCTTTTAGTTGAGGAGACTGAAGCGCCAAAAGTGGGCCCCCTTCTTAATCCAAACAGCTTTCAAAAACAGAATTTAGTTAAAATGCAAGCTAGAAATAAGAACGGGACATCTCTCTTTTTCCTAGTCTTTGCACTTTGTCCACACCTATCTGCACCTCCTGGGGCATCTCCACAGACCTTGCAGCATACAAGGCTGGGCATTAGTCCAGTCTTTCTCAGATAAAATCGAAGCTGCCAGATCACCCCGCCCACCTCTGTTCCCGCAGCCCAAGACTCCACCCTCCCCTCTCCTGGGAGACACAAAGAGCTTCTGTGACTCAAGCTAGAGCTCACAATCCTCCTCTTTCTTTCTAGCAACACAGAGTGAGGCCGTGGGTCACATTTCTTGGTGGTAACCCTTGCCTAACTTGCTTTGTAGTGAACAGCATGGAAGTTTTGGCTCCTCAGTCCCTGGGGCAACCCCTTTAGACCCACAAACTCATCTTACTCCATTATAGACCCTTTCACAGAAACATAAGGGGTCTCTTTTTGATTCCAGTTAAAGCTGAGGAAGGTGAGAACAAGGGTGGTCTGGAAAGGAACGGATATTCATAAATCACCCACTATGCACTGGGTATGGTGCAAGTCGTTCTGCATATGGAGTCCTCACATTGATCCTAGAGGGAAGTGTTATTTACCCAATTCTACAGAGCAAGTGGCAGAGGCTCAAGAAGTTAGGTAACTTGTTCAAGGTCACATAACTGTTAAAGCGTCTGTGACGAGATTTGAATTCAGAACTGTTTGATGCCAAAGTCCTTGGTCTTTCTGCTGTATTTGGTTACATAAAGTTTGGATCAGCTGGCCCTGCCTCTATCAGGTCAAGAGAGATGAGAATGTTGTCTCCTGTTCCTCCCTGTCTCCCACCCCCAAGCATCCTAGGTTGACTTCTATCAAAATCCCCCTTTAACTTTGGACATGGACCTGGTCTTGTTTTGGGGGAGGGCAGTGTGGGAAGCAGTGAGGCAGAGTTCCAGTCCTACTTCGGTCTCTGTGCCATCTTAAGCATGTCTTCTCCAGTCTCTAGGCCTCAATTCCTCCGCCTGTAAAACAGAAGTGCACAGCTCGGTGGTTAAGTACACAGACACAGAACAGTTGGCCTGGGTTCAAATCCCAGCTCTGCTGCCTACTAGCCATGTGACCTTGGACAAATTGCTTGATCTTTCTTCGCTCAGTTTCTTATCTCTAAAACGGAGGTCATAATAGTGTCTGCTTCATGAGATTGTGGTGAGGATGAAAGAAGTTAATATGTATACAGCTTTTGGGGGAGTACCTGCCTCATGGTATGTGTTTTATAAGGGCTTCTATTATTCTTATTACCATTATTATCATCTCGATGTAAAAGTTGCTAAAATTCTATTATTTTCAAATAAAATATATGAAGAATGACCTAGTTGGAATTTAAAGCCTAGTGCCATTACCTTGACTTTTTCCTTATGCCACTGTGTGTGTGTGTACCTGTGTGAATTAGTGGGGAGATATGTGAGTAGATAATGGTGACAATTAGAGGTCGTTATCCCACCACGTATGTGTGACATATAGAACTTCCTGATATAGCAAGAAGGAGCAATTTTCTTTTTTGTATATTATATGTTTATAAACCAGTCAATTCTGAGCCCATTCATTAGGACCTACTTGTTTCGGGAGAAAATATACAGACACAGTGTGGTTGTGTTAGAGAGAAAACTTCATGCTATAATGGTATTCATGGATTTAGGGATTCAAGGAAGTGGAATGCTAAGTTTTTTCCCTATGTAGCTAAAGCCAGTAGCAGTCGATTGAGACTCATGGCCACCCCATGTGTGTCAGTGGAAAACTGTGCTCCATGGGGTTTTCAATGGCTGATTTTTTGTAAATAGATTGCCAGGCATTTCTTCCAACCCTATTAGCTAAACCTGTTGCCATTGAGTCGATTCCGATTCTTAGCAACCCTGTAGGACAGAGTAGACCTGCCCCACAGGGTTTCCAAGGCTGTAATATTTATGGAAGCAGATTGCCATAGCTTTCTCTCATGGAGCAGCTGGTGGGTTCGAACCACCGACCTTTTGGTTAGCAGCTGAGTGCTTAGTCAGTGCTCCACCAGGGCTCCTTCCTATGTAGCTAGCACCCTGAAATTCTTTGCATTGCAGGGAGGTCGTTTCTTGTATTCTACAGTAGGAAGGAGTAGAGAGATGGTGACTGCTGGGTTACATTTCTTTAATCTCATTCTTAAGAATCTTAGCACTTTTTTTTTTTTTTTTTTTTTTTAAGAGTTGAGAGGAGTATTAGGGAGTTCAGCCTCTTTCTCTGAGGAAACCAACCAAATCAACCACACTCACTGCTGTTAATTTGATTCCAACTCATAGCGACCCCATAGGGTTTCCAAGGCTATAAATCTCTGGGGAAGCAGACAGCCGAGGAGCTGCTGGTGGATTCAAACTGTAGACCTTCCAGTTAGCAGTCAATCGCTTTAACTAACCACTGTGCCACCAAGGCTCCTTTCTGAGGAAACAGAGTCCCAGAAGAGGGGTGATAGTCTGCCGTGGAAGTACAGGCAGAGCCCTTGGGGCTTCCAATCGAGTGCTCTCAAAGTGTGGTGTGTGGACTGGCAGCATCAGCATCACCTGGGAATTAGTCGGAAATGCAGAATCTCAGACCCACCCCAGACCTACGGAATCAGAATCTGCATTTTATCAGGATCCCCAGGTGATTCTATGCATGTTACAGTTTCAGAAGCACTGCTGTACCCCTCGTGTGGGAGTGTTCCCCAGTGCTCCTGAAAGAAACGGTAAGCCAACAAAGAAAGAGCCAATTTCTAGTCCCAGTGAGAAGGACTGTATCCCTTCTTGAGAAGTTTCATTCTGAGGCATTCTTGAGTGAGGGCAATCCCTGCAAATTGTGAAATCCAAGCCCTTTATGTCTTTTCAGTAAAAAGCACCTGTTTGTGAGAACGGAGGACATCATAGCTGATTAATCACAGAGATACTTGACTGTTGCTTATGGACAAAGTAAACACGAGCCTCATCAGTGAGTTTATTCATCCCTCCTTGTTCTTCTTTCACCAGCATCCAGGCTCAGATTCTATTTTTTACAATATATGACGTTATAAGTAGATTCAGCAATTTGTGTCCTGGCACACCGTTGGAGGTTCATGTCCCTCACTTGTGGATGGCTCGTTGCTTGCCCCCAAGAGTTTACAGCCTAGTTGGAAAGATAAGATCATCTCAAATTCCTACATTTTATGGAAGAGGGGAGCAAGCCACAGGGAGATATGGGTGTTTTTTGACCTCAGGACCTGGCCGAACAAAAAGGTCAGGAGAGACTGAGAGACTCCAGGTCACAGCGGGAGCCTGGACCTCTCTGCACAGCAAGCAGGCACCACCAGGAAAGTGTCCAAAGGTGTGGACCCAGCCTCAGGTGGCCCAGCATCCTGATACTAAGGTCTGGGAAGCAGGGCCACAAGTCAGGGCCAGACAGGCACAAGGATACCTAAGAGGCCAGTCCAGAGGGAGAAAGGACAGGGCAGCCAATGTACCCAGAGACTAAAATTTACCACCGGAGTCTCTGGGTGGTGCAAATAATTAACATGTTCAGCCGCTGACTGAAAGTTTGGAGGTTCACGTCCACCAGAGGTGTCTTGAAAGAAAGGCCTGGCAATCTGCTTCTGAAAACTCAGCTGTTGAAAACCCTATGGAGCACAATTCTACTCTGACACATATGGGCTCACCATGAGTCAGAATCGACTGGACTGCAAATGGTTTTTTTTTTTTTTTTTAGTTTTTTAAAAATAATTTCTCACATTTAAGATTTTTCTAAGCATCCTGTGAGGTAGATATTATGATGGACATTTTACAGATAAGGAAAATGAGGCTAAGAGAGGTTAGAGAATTTCTTTGAAGATCACACAGCTAGTAGAGCTGGAATTCTGATTCAGGCCAGCTCACTCCAGTGTCCATCTGCTTTCCACTAGCCCAGACTGCTTCATTCCTTCTGCTTGAGGTCAGGCTTGGTTTCAGCAATGGTGGAGCTGGGACAAAGAAGAGAAGACAAAGCCTGTGCTGCAGGTGAGGAGATATGCAAAGGCCAGGAATAAAGCAGGACTAAGGGATCTATCAAACGTTGTGCCAGGTCACGAAGCAGAAGGAGACAGCTCTGATGGAACTCAATCACTCTTGGGCTTCAGTTCTGGACTCATTCACTTGAGAGAGTTATCATCTGTGCCACTTGTGGGGTACTGAGCTCACATGGGCTCAGATCAAGGTGAGACCTCATGTTTAAATGGATGAAAGGTTGGAGAGAGGGTGGATGGCTTCGTAGATCAAGAAGTAAGGAGAGGTAGGCTCTGTGGAAGCAAAATAGCCCGCTCCCTCACTCATCTTCCTGGCCGACCAGTCTGCTAACCCAGACCCAGTGCTCCTAGAGGTTAGAATTCAGACCTGCCCCATTTGGACCCTTGCCCCAGAGCGGGCCTGGAGAGGGAGTGCTTAGATTGCAAAGCTAGTGAGGCCGAGTTTTCAGGTTGCTGCTGTGTCTGGTCTCAAAGGACAGAACCTTTGGGTGACTCTGATAGCTGAGCCCCAGGCTATGTCCAACTTGCATCAACTACCCCAGGGCACACAGAGTCTTCTCCCAGCTGCCATTTCTGGGCCTGCACCTCCTCAGCACACCACTGAGCATTTCTCTAGAACTTCCTGTTTGTCAGCAGCTGCAGGGAGCCACCCGTCCCACCCGGGGTCATCTGGCCGAGGTGTGGGGTGAGAGGTGGGAGTGGGCTGCGCTCTCCCACAGCTCCTCAGGGTTCTCTCCACCCACAGTGGGTCCTCTGGGCTTCACCACTCCCATTGGATCCTAAGACAGTGGAGGAGAGGCCCTGTATCCGAGTCAATGAACAAGAAGGTCAAGGTGACCTAGAAGGGCTCCTGGCCAAGATACTTAATTTTTTTTTTCACTTTACAAAAAGGCCTTACAACTAATGAGTTCAGGGCATGGTGTTCCAGAGAAAACTGAAGACAGGAACAAAGTCCTCCTTGGTTGGGGAGATGGAGAAAAAGCACACAAGGGATGAGTTCTTCGAGTTTCCCGAAGGAATGCTGCCAGAGTCAAAGGACCCCTGTGCTATTTACCTCCGTGCACCTGGCAGGTGCTGGGCCTGCAGATGCCGTAAACAGATGAATGAATGTTCCGGAGGGCAGGGATAAGTCAACACCAGGTGGGAAACGTTCCAGCATGTGGGCCTGAAAAATGTTCCGCCTGCAAAACAGAGTTTTCCCGGCAGCTGCCATTCCTTCCACAACCTGTCCAAGAGGGCAAGGACTTAAGTCACCAGACAAGGGTCTGGCTGCCCTGACTAGCCTTGGGATGCTCACTACATGCCCATTTTAATGACTAGATTCTTTCAGTGATTGGAGTATTGTGGAAATATAACACGTTGTATTAGAACGTTTTGCATGGGGTAATACTGTCATGGAAATTCTGAAAAAAAAAAAAAAAAAAAACCCAAAAAACCAACCAACAAACAGAAAACAAAAACCCACAAACCCTATAGGACAGGAGGCATGGGTAACTTGGTTTGGGGTCCCCTCTCCTACTATTTCCTCCTGAAGGGACTTTGAGTTGTGACAATGTATGGGAGAAAGCAAAGCAACTAATGCAGCAAACCTCTAAGCGTTCCAAGGAAAGAAGAATTTTGGTCTACAAAGCTGTGTTGGCTGGTTTTCAGAGCCATTCTCCAACATTCTCTGCCCCTTGAAGCCATTGAGAGGCTGACCTTTGTGTTCTGTATCACGTGGGATCCCTTGCCTGCTGACTTCCAGTTGAGTTTGGTCAATGGGAGTACCAGCAGGAGATGGGAGGACGAGAAGTGAGAGAAGTGTTTCTTACTTGCTTCTGAGACTGGCGGTAGCTTTGATCCTCCCCACCACAGCTCCCACCAGGAGAATTCTCTCCCTCCCCCAGCTCCCTCATAGTTTTGGCACTTGCTGGGCTCCTGTAACACTATTTTGTTCCTTTGTCCCTCAGGCCTAAGAGTGATAATGGCTTTCCACTATTGCTAGGCTCCGAGGGTCTCAACTCTGTGAATAAACCCAAACCAAACCCATTGCCACTGAGTCAATTTCAACTCACAGCAGCCCTATAGGACAGAGCAGAACTGCCTCATGGGACTTCCAAGGCTGTAGTCTTTACACATGCAGGCTGCCACATCTTTCTCTTACAGAGTGACTGGTGTGTTTGAACCGCCGACCTTTTGGTTAGTAGCTGAGCGCCTAACCACTGCACCACCAGTGCTCCTTCCTCTGTGAGTAGTCCCTTCAATAGTCTCTTCATCTGAACCACCTGCAGGGGTTTATTTTCCTGCAAGACCCAAATGGGTATAGGCCCTAACAAGGCTGAGTTCCTGGTCCTAACAAGTTTCTTGAGGGAAGTAAATTTCACACTCTCAGCAGTAGTACTCTGTTGGTTTGTTCCTGACTCTTGACTTTTCCGCATGGGGGAGGTTATCTCTGTGCATATTGGTGGCGGAGGTTATCTCTGTGCATATTGGTGGGGGAGGTTATCTCTGTGCATATTGGTGGGGGAGGTTATCTCTGTGCATATTGGTGGGGGAGGTTATCTCTGTGCATATTGGTAGGGGAGGTTATCTCTGTGCATATTGGTAATCTGAAAGATGATGGGGAAGGGGTCACAGTGAGCATGAAAGCATTTGAAGGCTCACAGTAGAGAGTCGCAGCAGGGAGTGGCAGGGCAGTGAGGTGGGCAGTAGGCAGGGGTGAAAGATGGGGAAAGGGGGCTGGGCAAGAATGCAAGATGTCAGAATGAACACAGAGATGCTCTGCCCAGATCTGCCTTCAAGGACGGACTTGCTGCCCAGTTGTAGGGAATGTCACACAAATAGCCTCCAGCTGACAGTCCTTCAGAGTCTGCCCTTACTGGGAAAGCCTGAATCCCGCGACTGGGCGAGGTAGGGTATATAGGCCCAGCCATTTTGGCCCAGTGCAGGAGGGACATGTCCTGATGAGTTTGTTCCTTCCTCTGCCCTATCCTGCTTCCTCCCGCTTTCTTCCACAAGTATTGGTCTCTGTTAAACATCCTGCCTCCAAAATTCATCTTAGTTTCTGCTTCCTGAGAACTTGTCATAGTTACCTAGTACTGCCTTAACAAAACATACCACAAGTGGGTGGCTTTCAATAACAGAAGTTTATATTCTCAGTGTCGATTCTTTCTGTGAGCCTCCTAATTTCTGGTGTCTGCTGGCAATCCTTGGTGTAGACAGATCCTCACATGGCGTCTGTCTTCTCCTGTGTGTGTCTCTGTGTCTATTCTGCTCCATTCAGGAGTGATTAGGTTTAGGGCCACCTTACTCCTGACTGCTCACTGAAAAGTCGGCAGTTTGAAACCACCAGTGGCTTCGAGGGAGAAGATGTGGCAGTCTGCTTTTACAGCCTTGAAAACCCTATGGGCTCGTTATGAGTTGGAATCGACCTGATG
>NW_004443977.1:7824053-7826354 GCF_000243295.1 Trichechus manatus latirostris
GCCACAGACTGTCAGAATTCAGTGATCAAATGATCAATAAGGTTCAATAAGTTTCACCCACATTGTTATGCTTACTTCCAGCCACACCTGACTAGGGTTTATTTAAGACATCAGATTAGGACATCAGAGTCACATTATCTGGTTTTGAGTTTTATTAGCAGAAAGTATCTGCCAATATCTCTACAACCAACATAGGCCATGATATTCAAAAAGTCAGATTAAACAAAAAATATCTGGCAATATCTCCAAAACCAACATAGCTACCAAAACGAACTAAAACCCCCATCATTGAGTCCTGTTTCCCTACAAATACCATCTTGGCCATGTCTCCTCATCTCAGCCTGCAAGTTGAGCCTATGCAATCAGATGGCATTAGTGGCTCTACTGAGTATTCTCTACCTCTTACCACACAGTTTGGTGTCTCTCCCTGTGCTATATGCCCTTTGACAAGAGTCTCATGATTAGCGCTTAATCTCCTCTCCCTTTTCCTTGTTGGGGAGGGAGACAAAAACCTAAATATGGAGTTGGGGTACAATGGGAGGGAGTAGTAAGGACGAATGACTTTGATATTCTCCAAGACATGTTAAATGATCCATGTTTATTCTTCCCCAAGTCTGCCTAGCTCAGGAACCCCAGCTTTCCAACCAAAAGATCAAAGTAAACTTTCCAGTTTTCAAAATTTTATTGAGATGTTGGGGAGAAACAGCCAACATATACATTCCTCATTTCGTCACGACTGGCATTTTACCCACACACGATAGGCTCTTCTCTGGCTTTGATCGAACTCCAGGTCTCCTTGGCAGTCCCCCTCTGCTGTCTTCTCGCTGTTGCCTGGCACTATTTGACATCCACCAGGACAGAGCCCGCTGGTGGGATCACAAGTGGGAGCGGTAATTGCGATTGGCTGTGGGGAAAGACAAATTTGCAACAGGGACCACTGGTTAGAACATCCCCATCAATACCTTTCATGCCCAGATGAATTTAAACACTGGAAATTCAGAATGAGATTTCAGGGTCATAGGAGGACTAACCCCAGGAAGGAAGATGCCTGGAACAACAAACATCTTGTTTGCTTGCTCCTCTACTTATCCCTCACTCACCATCATCGCCCCGTTTTCTACTCTTCAGACTGCCCTTCCGGTATTTTCTTTTGCTGCCACCTCTCTTGACCCCCTTGTGGGGAGATCGGTTCTTGCCCCTCCTCATGCCATGACTCTTTAATTTGCGGCTGGTCGACATCGTAATTTCTGCCAAAATGAGGGGCTTTGAAAGGCCAGAGGCCAGGAGTCTGGGTATTTAAGGCCTTAGCCATTGTGACTGTGAGGAGGCGTGGCTTAGCAGGAGGGCGGGGCTCCATTGTGAGGCCACTAACCTTTGTTACACTTTGGTCATATATGTGAAATAAGGTGGCCCTTTAATGCAGGCCAGGGCCTACTCTCCATTTTGAGGCCCTTTTTATGTTAGATAAGACTCTCCCTCCAGACAAATGTTACTGAGCAACAAAATCTCAGCCCTTTGCTGGCATCTGGGGAGTGCAAGAGACTACTCAAGTGCATATCTCCTACCTGTAGGAAATTTAATAGTCACTGAGTGTGTGTGTGTATGTGTGTGTTTAAGTCTCTTGTACAGCATTTGGAGATAACAGAAGTGTGCTTCTGTTAAGACTTGTCTCCAGGAAATCCATTTCAATATAATCAAAATAAGATATCCTATTCCTGCCCATTTTATCCCTCCTCTCCAAGGAAGACTTCCTTAACTTTTCAAATTTTCATCGTCCTTTGATATTGAAATTTGTTCAAAGCCCATTGTCCCAATATTATAACGGGCCTCAAAGTCTGGATACCATAAACCAGTTGCTGTCTAGTCAGTTCCGACTTATGGTGGCCCTGTGTGTGTCAGAGTAGAACTGCTCCTTAGGGTTTTCAAAGGCTGTGACCTTTCAGAAACAGATCACCAGGCCTTTCTTCTGAGGAGCCTCTGGTTGGGTCCGAACTACCAACCTGCAGTTCGTAGATGAGCACTTAACTGTTTGTGCCACTCAGGGACTCCAAGTCTATATCACCAACCCCAGCTGTGCTGAACTTTCTGGAACCTTCCATTGCTGTGTCATGTGTGTGTCCTATCTCCCCAGACAGGAGGCGGAGTGTTTCGGTTCTAGTTCTGAGGCACCACAAACATCACTTCTCCAGACTCTAGCTCCTTATTTCTTAGATAAGCAGGTTGGGTTAGGTGATCTCTGAGATTATCTGACTTTTGCAGGAGGCTTCCTGTAGTGAGGGACTGTGTCTTTTATTTCTACTT
>NW_004443977.1:7827446-7828634 GCF_000243295.1 Trichechus manatus latirostris
TATCTGTTGCTCTTTCCATTTCTGCCCCAGCATGGCTTGAGCCAGCTGCAGTTTAGATAGAGCGCAATGAACTCATTCTTGACCTTCAGTGGACCCTGAGCTAGGCCCCCTGACTGTCTCATCTGTTCTTCTTCTCTCTCTCTCTCTTTTTCTGGATGAGGGAACTGAGGCACAGAGAAGATACATTAACCAGTAACCGGTTACCGTTAAGTCGATTCCGACTCATGGCAGCCCCATTATACAGAGTAGAACTGCACTCTGTAGGGTTTTCAAGGCTGTGGCCTTTTGGAAGTAGATTAGCAGGCCTTTCTTCTGAAGCGCCTCTGGGTGAATTTGAACTGGGTGAATTTGGTTAGTAGCTGAGCTGTTAACCGTCTGCGCCACCCAAGGGTTTCGGCTACTTCAAATAACCCAGCACACAAGTAGCAGAGATGGCCCAATACATCTGCTTCCTCCACACCTTAGTTTCCCTGGTGTTAGCTTTTGTTTCTCTTGATGAAAGGAAATAGGTGTTTTTCTGATAGCTGTTAGGACATGGAGAGAGATAACTGAATTTCTAGCTTTTTTAGAAGAGAAGCAATCACCATTTCTCTCTTGGGGCTGAGTATTATCTTGCCTGGAGACAGATAGATGGACAGAATGGTGTCTTTATCTCCTAGAAGGATGAACAAAATGGCACTGCTGGGAATGCGTTGGGTGCCAGGACTCCTGCTGCCCATTTCTTAGGGAGGGACAAGCTTAGGGTGTTAACTGCTTTGGAAGTCAGACCTCTATGTGGGTCCTATCTCACCTCCCCATTTCAAACTCACTCCATCAATTTTCCTGGGGAGTCCAATGGATGTTTTCACAGGGCTGGATCTTTCCAGCAGGCCGGGAATTGGGGCTCATTAAGAGGGAACATTGAAAAGCTGCTGACAGTCCTTACACATGTCTGTGACTCAGTCTCAATCCCTCTCTGAAATCTGAGTCTCTCCAGATGTTGACCTCGGCTGGGAAGTAGAGACCTTCTACCCTGTTCATATGCACACGAGGTCTTCTATACTGTTGTTGCTGCTCCTGCTGCTCCGGCAGGCCAAGGGAGCTTAGGGACAGGCTGGAGAAGGAGAAAGCTACAGGGAGAGGGGCCTCACTGAGGGCAGAGCTCTCTGAGCTCAGGACCCATCTGGTGTCTCCAGCAGGGAATAAAGA
>NW_004443977.1:7829540-7836724 GCF_000243295.1 Trichechus manatus latirostris
AAAAAAAAAAAAAAAACACACACAGAGACCATCTTGGCTCTGAGGATGGTCTGGGTTCTGCCTGAAGATTTGTTGGGGTTCTTTCCCATTTTTCCTCCAGGCTCCTCTCCCATCCTTTCTGACTGTATCCCCAAGCTGACTTTCCACAAACAATTCCTGGTTTTCAGGAGCAGAGAGATTGGGCAGCTACCAGATGGGAGATACATCTTAAGAATGGCGGCCATGAGAGGCTCCTCAGAGGCCACCTTGCCCTGCTTCTGTGAGGGTGGGAGGTGAAGAGCCTTGTCTAAGAAGCTGCATCCAGGCAGTGGAAGTGCCAGAGCTGGGAGGTAGGACTCCTGATCTCCAGACCCAAGTTCTGCTCACTGCTCCACATTGCCTCCCCTGCTTGACTTCAAAGTAAATCTGGCCTTACTTTCAGCTCTACTTGCCTTTTTTCTCACATGTGTGCTTCTAGGATCATGTACAGAATCTAACACAGAAGGGACAAGGAGCTCTGGGAAGAGGTAGTAAGTTCTGCTTAGAGGCAGGGTGTAAATTTTGAGGTCTTCTGGCCAAATTTAAAGATCTTGGAATGAAAACATGAATTATGATCACGTTCTCTATGCTGTACAATCATATTGTAGCAATCAACACTTTTTACACCACTAAGTACACCATACATTGACCTTACCTACCTGAAGATTTTAACAAAAGAGTTTTATTGTTCAATTTGGACGTCTGAAAAATTACTACTTCCTTTCGTTTGCCTGTCCAAGTCACCATGTACAATAAGGCCATGGAACAACAGTACACAAAGAAAATCCAAATCTTATGCTTCAGAAGGTTTCAAATAAAGTTTTCACAGTAACCACCTCCCTCCTCCCATTCACCTTAATCCAAGTCCATGATATAGTGAAGAGGATGACTTCCCTGCCCAGAATACATTGGAAATATAGCTCCCTTCAGCCGTAAGACAAAAATTGGGCTGTATCCTAAAATGTTAGCAAGGGAATGTTATGGCTTGAAAATATATCACGCGTATTAAATCACTTGGCCTCACGTGGCCCTTAGGAACAATGCATTTTAATCAATCTACCAACTGGAGAAGGAACTTTGAATTAGAATGGTTGTTGAGAACAATTTCAACCCCTTCATAATAAATAGGCCTCAGGAAGAAGTGTAACTTGGCCAAAGGCATGAATTATAGGCAGAGTAGTATCTCAAGCCCTGATTGCCTAATCCCCAGTGCAGGCTTCTTGCTACTGTGAAACCATGATGCACCACAATTGAGATTTCTGGCCTCTTTTGTTCTGTGCTTTTCTCTGCTTTTTGTTTTCTGTGTTCCAAGTGACATGCGCCAAGAGCCCTTGCCCTGTTGAAATCATTCCACCTGCCAAGGACATCAGATCATTGAGTTTGAGGGCACCTGGACCTGTGAAAGGGCGAAGGAATATCACTCAGGGAGCAAGAGGACCACAGAGACAGACTGAGGTTGCCAGACATGAAGGTCAATGCCTTCATCACTGATGATTTCAAAGCATTGTGACCATCACACTGGGGCAGTGCATTGGACAGGGGGACTCAATATTTCTGGCTTTTTTTTTTTTAACATTGATTCCTGTTACAACTCCTTTGACCAAGGTTGGGTCAAGAGAGAACATCACAATATAGCCTTAGATTGACTTGACTTGCTGAACCTCTATGTCCTTAGCCTTAAAAAACCAAACCAAACCCGCGGTTGTTGATTCTGACTCATAGTGACCATATAGGATAGAGTAGAACTGCCCCATAGGGTTTCCAAGGAGCAACTGGTGAATTTGGTTAGCAATCATAATTCTTAACCACTGTACCACCAGGGCTCCAGCGTCCCTAGTCTTGGTGATTATCAACTGAGAATGAAGAAGAGGAGAAGATATGTTGAAGAGCAAAATGTTGCTTTGTGTCATAAGGATCTTGAAAAAAAAAAAAAGGGAGTTGAGGAAGAAGGCTTGCCTGACGGTATCACTACTTTTTTGGTCTTCCCGCCATTCTTTTAGGCAGAACTCTTCCTATTTAGAAATCTCAAAAAGTAGGTTGAGTTGCAATTATCTATATTAAAGAAAGGGAACTTCTTCAGTGCTCTTTGTAGTCCTGGAATTCTGTGATCCAAAGCCAGAAAGGTTTAGTGGCACCTCATCCCTCACACACCCCTATGCTGGGAGAACAAGGAAGACTTGACTAGTGAAATCTTGGAAACAATTAAAGCGTTATTTTCCAGGAAGGACCAAAGAAAGACCTAGATGCTTTGAGTGTTGCAGTGATCAGATTTAATTGACCAGAAAGTTCCTGATACTGGGCAGCCTAGTTTTTTTTTTTTTTTTTCTGGGAGGAAATGTGGAACCTAATGCTGCAGAGATATTCCAAAGTTCTAGTAAGGACAGTGTTACCATGCAGAAATACCGGTTTCCTCAGGAGACCACTGCCCTGGGAGAGTGATAGTGGCACTTTCTTTGTGCTGCAAGGAAGCAAAGACAAAAATGAAGTTACAAAGCCCCCTGGTTAGGGTAGGAAAGTCTTAAACGGTTCTTCAAGTGGGCACACAAGGCTAACTTGTAATTTTCCAGATTTTCCCTTATGATTTTGTAACTTTTTAAGCTCTGGTTTGGCCTGACTTTCATGATGCCTGTTCCAGGTAAAACCCATGTCTCCCAAGAAACAGCTACATAACTGGCAGGACCTAGTGCAAAATGAAAGGAGCTCTGGTGGCACAGTGGTTAAGTGCTCAGCTGCTAACCAAAAGGTCAGTGGTTCAAATCCACCAGCCGCTTCACGGGAGAAAGATGAGGCAGTTTCCTTCTGTAAAGATTTGCAACCTTGGAAACCCTATGGGGACAATTCTACTCTGTCCTATATGGTTGTTGTAAGTCAGAATTGTCTCAATGGCAATGGGTTTAGTGCAAAATGAATATTCAGTTCCCTTGTTCAAAAATTAAGAATTTAAAAAATGGTGACAGCAGATTATTAAACCAAGCGTGAAGTCCTTCTGAGCAACTGCAGAGGTCTCATACCCATAAAGCCGGCCCTGTCTCTCCCCCTCTCACTTAAGGCACTTAAGAGTCCTTGTGGGGTGCAAAAAGTTAAACACTTTGCTGCTAACCAAAAGTTTGGAGGTTTGAGTCCACCCAGAGGCACCTCAGAAGAAAGTCCTGGCAATCTACTTCAAAAAAATCAGTCATTGAAAACTGGATGGAGCACAGTTCTCCTCTGACACACATGTGGTTGCCATGAATTAGAATCATTCGACTGCAACTGGTTTGGTTTTGGTTTTATGGCAAATACTCAGATAACTAGATTGAAAGATCCCTGTCTCATTCATCTTTGCAGTTTGGGAGAGCTGGCTAAATGCCTTATTCATAATGGGGCTTGATGAAGACTTGCAAATGTCTTGCTTCTCACTGAGGTGGTGCCCGAGTGCTTGAGAATGAATGAAGCTTCTTCAACATTGGCTCCATTACCACCTCTCCACTCCCCACGTTCCCCCATCCTCCAACCATAGCCAGCACTGCTACTCCCTACACTCCTCGGGCACCCCCATAGGACCACACATCAAAGAGCCTTGCCAACCTCTCCTCCTCCTCCAATATGTTCTCCTTCAGTGGTGCCTTTCTATGCTTTTTCTTCCCAAATGAAGTCCGCCTAGTCCTAAGTGGATGTGCAATACTGCTGTGTCCCAGTGTGACTGCTATCCTGCACACACTTAGTCACGACAGATGTTTAGGAGCCTGACATGGGCTTTTCTGACACTTACCTGAATATTCTGAACCTGTGACTAGGGGCCCACCTATAAAGAAGCTAAGACCGTTGTGACTCTGAGTTCCCCACTCTAGGATGTCACAAAGACCACATGAGGTCAGTAACCATATCTACAGAAAAAGGACTGAGCATGGGGCCAAGGACTATTTCCCTCAACATTTAGTCAGACTGATTTTCTGGATCCAAGCTTCTCACGTTACTAAACTTGGACAAATCATTTCATTTCTCTTAGTCTTAAAAATCTTCTATCAAAGCCAGAAGAATGTTGACCTAAAGGCAGTCCCATTATTTTTCTAATGAGGAAACTAAACGCCCATGGAGATCACTTCCTTACAGGCTCAGAGCTTCAGAAATTTGCTCAAGGACACATCAATACTAAACAGCAGAGCTGGGATTTAAATCTATGTCTACTTAATTTTAGTGCTTGTGCTCTACCTGTACTGTATCCCCTGATGCATTTGCTGCCAAGGTGGGAAGGGAGAGGGAGACAGTTTATCACATAGAGGGCGACTTTTACTTAATGCTCACCATGAAAAGTAATATAAATAAAAGACTTGAATGTTAGAGCTCACAAGAGATTGACCCAAGTCAATGATGGTGATGGAAAGGAAGGAGTCTGAGGTGACTGATGAGATGGGAGGGCTGTAAAGGGAAAGGAAAGAATCAAGTTTGAATTCAGACTTCTGCCCCAAGTGAATGAATGACTGCTAGGTGGATACAGGAGCAGGAAAGGAATTTGGAGAGAAAGTACTGGGTTTAGTTTCACATAGGTTGAGATGTCTACTGGAGAGATCCAATGTCCACTTGGATGTCCCATACACAAATTGGATATAACTGTCTGTAGCTCAGAAGAACAATTTGGGTTGGTGATGTAGATTTGGGCATCAGCAGGGTGAAGACTTGTGTAGTTGAATCCATGGGAGTGCATGAAATGCTCTAGGAAGTGTGGGTATATTTAATAGAGAAATTATGGGATTCATCAACTTTTGGGTTTTTTTTAAGAGGAGAAAGCTGGGGAAGGAGACTGAAAGGGCAGCAGAAAATCCAGGAAAGAATGGGGTTAAAAAGTAACACTAAGGAGTTTCAGAGATGAAACCCTGGGATAGCCATACCTCTAACTGAAGTCTTACTAAGTGCCAGGCACTGTGTGGGGCACTTGATGCACTTTGCCTCACTTTTCTGTTCTTATCTGATCTCTCTAGAGCTTTTGACAGTTAACTTCCTGAAAACTTTGAACAGAGACAGACTAGTGGGTGTGGGCAGGAGTGCAACGGGTAGAGGAGAGACAGGAGAGGAGGGAGTAGAGGGGAGGCTGGAGGTTGTTTTTGAGCCAGGGAAGGAGAGTCTTTCTCTAACAGTGACCCTCTTCTTACCTTCACAGCAAAGCTTCTCAAAAGAGGAGCCTTATCCAACCACTATTGCTCTGCCGTAAAAAATGACATCACTTTTTCTTGATTTTCTAGCCCCTACTTATCCATGTGTCCTTTGCATTTACTTGGCCATGTCAACCTCTCTCTCAGCTGTAGTTAAGTCTGCAGTTTGGAAAGATATCCAGTTTTGAACAGCCCTTGTTATTTCATCTTTCTGCCTTCCTTCAGGTAGCTTACACTCTGGGGATATAAAGTCAAGATATTAATAGCCCATGCCTGGAACAGTGCCTGGAAAATGGTAAGTACCCTAGAGGTATTAACTCATTTAATCCTCACAACAACCATATGAGGTAGGTACAATCAATCCCATGTTCCAGGATCAGCATGTGTAAGTAAACTGCCTAAGATCTCACAGCTAGTAAATGTGAGAAATTGGAATAATTTCCTGTATAAGACTGTTTCTTACACATTTTACATTTCTTTCTAAGTACTCAGCACAAAGATAGGCACGTATCAGGTTCTCAAATCCTTGACAATTGAGAGGTAGACCTTCTTGTTTATCAAAATGATTGAAACTCTTGAATAAGGGTATCATGTTCTCAAAGTGAGGATTTGGCCAGGCTGTGTGTGTGTGGGTAGGAGTCAATGTTGATGTGTATGGGATTTACAGACGCCTAGGCTGGTGAGTTGGTTCTCAGATACTTACTTAGCCATAATTTGGGATGCCAGGAACCTCCCCCTTGCACTTCCTTTTAGCCCATCTCTCCCACTGACCATGCACGCATAGGGAAGAGCTCAGAAGCACAAAGGGCGAGAGATAATGGTAGGGAGGTAGTTGAAGATCCTCAATACATATTTGGGTGAATAAATAAATTGGTTGCTCTATCAAGCTATCTCTAGGACATAAAATCATGATCATAAACTCCAGTCCTTTTAGCTTGAAGATTTGAATGCTTTTGGTGTGAAAACAACCTGATTATTGTTAGTGAGTAACTATTGACAAGGAAAAGAGAACATAGAATAAATTGATGCCAAAGGGGTCAGACACATTTTTCATTTGTGCACCCAGTTCCCCATAGTTTCTTCTACATATCCCCCATCTCATATTTTAAGAACTGCCCTTCAGGAAATACATGTTAAACTCAGCTTCACAGATATGTACATAGGTAATTAAAATACATCTCCTGCTCACTTTCTTTCTCCCTCTACCCTTCTTCCCAACCTTTGTTGTCTTCCCGTAAGGATTAAAAACTTAGGTCTATTTTAAAAGAATGAAGGGATAAGTGTAAAATTTCTGGCTTCTTAGAGTCTTCAGGAAGCACATTATTCTTCTCTAGAAAGGTGCAACCTCAACTCATTATCGGAGGGACTGTGGGAGATGTTTGGATTATCCCCTCCCCTGCCTCTACATGAGGTTGGCCCTCATGGAAGAGTCAACCAGTAGAGGCTTTGTACAGGAAGTGCGTTTGAAACTGGACTTTAAAGAAAAGAGAAGAAGGTTTATCTCTTAGGAGACCTCCCTGCCAACCTGACCCTTCTGGATGGCACCACCCAACAGACCCATTACTTAGGCTTGAAACCTAGGTAAATTCTTGGACTCTTCCCTGTCCTTTCTGGTACTTATTGCATCTTCCTTTGTGATGTCTCTTTTCCACAATCCTAGCTACTGTTGGTCTGCATTGTTGTGGAGGCGACTTAACTCTCTCTTTCTCTTGTAAACTTCTGCCCCATAAAAATGCATGAAGCAAGACAAATTATATCACTCTTTTGCTCAGAGAGTTTGGGAAAGTTCTTTCTGTCTATGAGACGAAGCTCATTTTTACCATAGCATTTTGGTTTTCTCCCTCCCCCTGCCCCACTCCCCCAAAACCAGCCTCTTTCTAGTTATATCTTTTATTCTCTCCCTCTGGCAAACTGTGCAGTTCTAGCCAAACTGAGTTACTTGAAAGTTGAAAAAGGACAGATGTTCATGGGAAATTCACTGTCTTGTTTGTACTATTATTTCTTAGCACTATGTTAGTTACCTAGTGCTTCCAAGAC
>NW_004443977.1:7837176-7847961 GCF_000243295.1 Trichechus manatus latirostris
TGTTTACAGGTACAGGGGTTAGGACTTCAATATAATTTGGGGGGAACACAATTCAATCCATAAGGGCATGTTCACCTATTAAATTCCTATATATCCTTCAAAACTCAAAACAAAGACCCCAATCTCTTTGATCACTTCCTCATATAGTCTCCCATAATGTATCTTCTGGGCTCATTTTATATCATTTGCAACATCCTCCCCATAATTTTTATTTGTGTGCATGTCTTCTCTTCCCAGACAGCAAGCTTCTTGAAGTTGAGGCTGTGCCTCTGTGAGGTTTTTGGGGATAGAGCAGGGGTAGTAGAATAAAAAGAAGAGTTGGACTAGAGCTTTAAATTCCATATTGCTGGGGATGGGAGTAGGGGTGGGTAGGGGCAGGAGGGAGAGATTACAAAGGGGCATGAGAAAATTATTGGGATGGGTGGATATGATTATTTTGATTGTGGTGATGGTTTCATGGTTGTATACCTGTCAAAACTTAAATTATTTAAATTTGTACACTTAAAATATTGTCAGTTTATTTTATATTAACTACAACTCAGCAAATCTATTTTTTAAATTCCACATTGTTCAGGACTCTGCCTAGCAATAAATAAGACAATGGAACCGAGAATGAATACCTAAGTGTGTCAGCAAACAAAGGCCTTGAAGGCACTGGACTTGTGTCTGAAAGGCAAAGAGGATTTTACTTGGTATGTATTATTAAGGGTGGTTCCTATTGGCTAGACTGATGGTCAACCAGCTGACTCAAACAGTTGTAGTAGGTACTTTCTTGATTTTATCCAAATGTCTCAATATTCCCCCAACTACCCAACCAAACTCTCATGTTAACTTTCAGCCATTATGACAAGGCATCATCAATCATCAAGTCCTTTTACCAGGAGAGCCCTTGTCATATATAAAGGGAGTGATGAGTAGGCTGCTTTGGACAAGTGAACTTGGGGTGGGGGAGGGGGATAACGAGAGGGAACAGGAGGAGGCTGCTGTTTCAACAAAAACCCGACTGCTGGCCAGAGTTGGAGAATGTAAGAAGATGGCTAAAATCTGGAGATCTAGGTGTTTGGCATACCATCTGAAGAACTTCCCACACAGGCAAAAAACAAAGAAGTTATCCCAGGAAAAGAATAAGAAGATAAGGTATTGATGGCATTTTCTGATTACTAAGTGTACTCTTAGTTCTGAGGAATTGTCATCCTAGCTTTACCAGTTTTCCAAAATGTCATGCCTCAGTCAAGGCATAACTTTCCGATCTTGTTCCAAAGACTGTCCCCAACTCTTCTCTAGCACCTATCCCCTTAAAACACACCTCTTCCGCCTCTTTCCACCAGTCCTTCAAAGAACCAGATTTTCTGTGTTCATAGCTTCTTTATACTGTAGAATATCCCTCTGATCTTGCATTTCAGTAGAGAGATTGACATAACCATTGGACCTACCTCTTTGAAACGGGGGTTCTCAAACTCTTTGAAATCCTGTGTCTAATGGAATCTCTGGGAAATGGAGTTGAGAAGGTACCCATATGAAAAACATATGGGTTTCCTGAGTGTAAATCTTATATTTTCTCATTCTTGTCTCCTTAGTCAGCAAATGTCCATTCTCAGGTTGGAGAGGCTGCTTGAATCTGTGCTTTTCCATATCATGTTTTTACCTACGGCCAGCAACGAGAAAAGCCTCTCCTGGTGCAGGCCCAAGACCACCATCATCATCTGTGAATTTACTTCTCTACCCCAGGGCCTCTAAATAAAATTTCTCTCCTTTCCCTGACAAATGGTGTTTTTGAGTGTTATTGTTCAGCTGAAGGGTGATCTGTGACAGCCTGGAGTGTGCCAGCTTTTTTTCATGTAGTTGGACATGAGAGGTATGATAGGCAGAAGGATTACCAGGTGAGTCCGGAGGAAATAAGTAATTTTTGCCTTTTTCCCTATCTTGAAGTAATTTACTAATGAAATGTATGGCCAGGTTTTGGTTCTAGATAAGTCGAGATGCTTTCTGGATATGAAAATAGCTTATTTGGTTTGACAGACCCTCTAGGCTGCGCCAGGTGTAGTCTGGGCTGGGGGTAAAACATCCAGAAAATGTGTAACCAGATGACCATCAACTCGTCCTTCTAACTTCATTTGTTGGCAGTAAGGAAGATGAGCATTTTTCTGGAAAAAAGCCCAGGTCATGTCAACATGAAACCCAGGAATTGTAAAAAGGAAGAAAAGCCAACACATATGCCTAGAATAGTATATGTGTATTTGAAGCTTTTCAAGGGCAACATCCTTTAGAGACAAATACTTCTTATCGCTGTGTGGAAGAATGTCTTGTATAATTAAACTTGAACCTTGTGTAATTCAGGTAAAGGCGCTGGGTCGTCTCCTACCCCTAACCCATTACCATTAAACTGCAACAGTTCTGTTAAGCTGGGAGGAGACACAATCATAAATGCAATCTTTAAAAACCATATGCCAGTAAGGCTTAAGTATTCATACTGCAAAGCTAATCTGTAAGGTTGAGGCCTCAAGAGCTCAATTCTCCTATCTTCTTCAGAACATGAATGGTACAGAAACTGGAATAGAGATCGGAACTGTCTTTTTTAATTTTATTGTTCAGCTGACTTAGGGAGACCCCAAGGTTTTGTCCCACCTCAGAGATGTTGATGAGATTAGGAACAAGATAAGATTCTTTGGATGCTCGTTTTTACATTCTGTGGTCATATTTGGTTTTAGCATAGTGGGGAGAAGCGGGAGTTTGTTGTTTGAAAGTGTTACTGCAGGTGAAGCTGCCACTTTAAAAGTTCCTGGGTCCAAGAACGGGGCATTGGAGGTACACGCTGCAGTAGGAGTATGTTGTGCCTATGTGAGCATAGCCTGGGCCAGAAGGCAAAGGAGGTCCATAGCCTACCCTGCTTATTCTGACCAGTCATTTATGCCATGCTCACCAATTTTTTTTTTTTTTTGGTGCCAAATCTACATAGAACTTGTTTTATTATGGAATAACTCCCATGTGCCAGGCACTGTGCCAGGCCCTGTACATGCTCTCCAAGAGCTGATAGTCTAGGAAGAAAACCAGAGTAAAAGGAACAGTGTAGGGTGATCTGTCTACCAAGTGCCTAGCATTTGAAATTTATAAAAAATCTTCATTGATGTTAATAAGTATGGAGAAGTACTTTAGAATGCGAAAGCTTGAATCTAGTGTCTCAGGCAATCAGTATTTATTGATGAAGGTCCTGTATGAGGTGAGGAATCATGACCCATGTTACACCTCACAGCAGCTATTGTGAGTTATGATGTCAGGTGATAGGGCCACTTAAAAGGTTTGCTATGCACCATCTGCAAAGGGCCAAACAGTACATATTTTAGGCTTGGTGGTGACTGGTGCAACTGCTCTGCTATTGTCGCACAAAAGTAGCTATCGTTAAGTGAATGACCATGGCTGTGTTCCAATAAAACGTTTAAAAATGTCAGCCCACAGGCTGTAGTTTGCCAAGGACTGCACTAGAGCTTGTGTTAGCCTTTATTGTTTATCTCAGTTATGCAACTGAAATAACCATTATCCTGATTTTATAGTTGAAAAAGTCCGAGTAATTAACTCACTCAAGATCACATAGCTTAGGATGTGCTTGAGTTACGTCTCAAATCCAGATCTGAACAAGCCAGAGTGATGCTATTAAGCATTTAAAAAAAAAAAAAAAATCACAAATAGTAATGGTAGAGCTGGACTTCAAGGGTCTTTCTACTCAAATAGTCTAGCCCTCTAAGATTGTCCTGATTCTGCCAGGATCCTACCTTCTTGGGTCTTGTCTAAGTCTCAAGCTTGCTCTTCGTTTTCCTAAGAGGTCCACTAACCCTTTGTGGTAGCTTGTTCTTTCTACTCATGGGACTGCCTCTTTCTGTGTGTCTTTATGCAGTGAGCTATCTTTCTACTTCTCTTGGTGGTGGTGGTAGGCTTAGGCTAATTACAAAAGTATCATTGGAGAAGGGGGTGATAGGGAAATGGGGCTGGGGAACAGAATTTACTAGTCCTAAACCAGATGTTACTTGGACAGTTAAGCCAGTGACAAGAATAAAGCAGCTAATGGGTTACTTACAAGGTCAGCTCTTTGTATGATGCAATGCTGGTCATAATGTTACAGCCACCATTGTCTTTACTACCTCATAATATCAAGTCCTAAAAATGGCCTCAAACTAAAGATTATAAGCATATGAATTTAAGTACAGTCCCTCTTGCCCTTTTCTAAGAAATTGTCCATAGTCTTTCTTCAGTCTTGGTGCTTTTCAAAATTCCATATTTGTCCATCATAATGGGCTTCCAATATATTCTCTGATTATAGATTATTTTATTCCCATAGCATGTCCAACTGGTGGTCTAGTAGTCACACATAGCCCACAGACATATTTTCTTTGATACAATATGCAGGCCAACACGGGGTAGGCAAAAACATTTAAACTAGCTGCCAACATTGAAAAGTTGATAGCTTTCATATAAAATCTAGATTTTTTTAGCTTTTTGGTTTCTCCTGAAAATTTGGGATGTCTAGCAAAACTAGACATTCCAAAGGTTAGAGCTTGGTAGCACCTGTCAGATGGGTATGCACTCTTCAATTTACCATAATTCCCACATATCTATGCTTATTTCACATACATTACTTGCCTGAACCCTGAAGACATTTGACTTTGTAACCTTTGCCCTAAACCTTCAGTAGCTTTGCTGACCCCGCTGTTTCTACTTCTCTCACCCCATTTATCAAACAGTCTAGAGGCCAGTTTGATGTTTTAGGCAGAGGTGTCAAGAATAAGAATCTGGGGTTGCATACAGGGCAGTCTTCTCTCTTGGATTCCTATTCAGATCCCTGAGGCCATGAATTAACAAAGTCAATTAATCCCTAGCCTCAGAACTCTCCTTTTTACTGAAGCATAGGTTGAAATCCATGAGGCAATTCAAGGAATTATAACCAAGGAGAAGAGAACAAGCTGTCTGTCTACATGTGACTTGGGTTCAAATCCCAATGGGAGACTTGTAACAAATCATAGTCATTCTACACCTAGTACTTGGCATTATATTTTGGTGGGCATAACACCGTGGTTTCTAAAATATGGTCCCCTGTCTTAGTTATCTAGTGCTACTGTAACAGAAATACAAGCGGATGGCTTTAAGAAACAAATTTATTTTCTCACAGTTTAGGAGGCTAGAATTCTAAATTCAGGGCTCTGGCTCTAGGGAAAGACTTTCTGTGTCCGTTGGCTCTGGGGAAGATCCTTGTTTCTTGATTCCTTGGTGACCTTCATGTGATGGTCATCTATCTTCCCCCATCTCTGCTTCTTTCTCTATGCCCAGTCTACTCATTTTATATCTCAAAGGTGATTGGCTTAAAATATACCCCACACTGATATGGCCTCTTAACATAATAATGAAAACCCATTCCCAACTGGGATTATAACCACAGGTATAGGCGTTAGGATTTACAACACATATTTTTGGGGGACACAGTTCAATCCGTAACAGCCCCCTTCTTAATAGCTGGAGCAGCAGGAGAGTTGGGTTACGTAGAGGAACTGCCTTAAACAGGTCCTAGCCCTGTGAGTCTCTACCCAGTGTTGTAAGTCCCTGGAGGGCAGGGACCCTGTCTGACATTGTCTGTGTCTTTGGTGTTTGACAATAACAATAGCAGCAATGATGATAATATTTTAACAGGATAATTCACCAAATTATTTGTATGTATTTGCAGTGCATTTTCCCTCCCTTGTTTGAAGCAGGAATCAACTCAACAGCAATGGGTCTTTTTGTGTGTGTGTTTGGTTCAACGTAGAGAGCGATGTTTTGCATTTTGTGTTTCCTTGCTTCAGGTGGAGGATGAAACAGAGGCTCTCTAAAGATAACTCTCTTCCTGAGTTTTTGATATCCGAAAACCTGAGCTCAAGAGAGTATTATGTTTTGGGGGTGACTTAATTTTATCTCGCCCTCCTATAGAGCCTGAGATAAAAACTTAAGTGCAGGTTTTATATACGGAAGAAGATTCTAGGAAGCGGGAGTGAGGGGACAAGGAGTGTGGGATAGGGAGGAAGAGAATAAAGAGTATTACTGACCTGATTACTGATGTGGGCAGCTGGGGTTCAGTCCCACTGGAGACATCTGAGGAACTATGTGGTGTGCACCTCAGAATTGCCCCTCCAGAGGCTGGGAGGCTGGAACATTTTTCATCAATTTCCATCCCCTATTAGTTGAAGGTTCCCTGGGGGTATTAACAGCCTTCCCTCTTGTCCCTTCCTGGGCTGCACCAGCCGTGGCAGACGGAGAGTCTCATGGCAGAAAAGCTGAGAGATGTGGCAAGTGCTTGATGTGGGGTGTGGTCAGCATGCATAGAAACTGTGCACCTGTGCCATAACTGAAATTAGATGTGGGATGAGAGTGTGGCATGGGGCAGGAGACAGTGAGGAGGGGTAGGAAGAAGGACACTAAGACTGGGTCTCTTCTAGGTCCAGAAATGGTTGCCTCACTCCTGGGCAGCAGGAGTAAGGTAGACAGCAGGGCCTCTGAGAGGAATGGCTGTGTGCAGCATCCGGGGTAGCTGGGTTTGTGGCTCCTTGCCCTGGCAGACTCCTGGATCCCAAACAAGATAGTAGCAGCAGACTTAAAGAACCATATGGGAGCGAGGATATTAGCTGCAACTGCTGCTCTTCTAAGGTTGAAGGGGGGCAAGGGAAAGAGGAGCAACGAGAAGCAGGAAAGGTGTTATTTGACAGGCACTGAGGTAATATGGCCTTGTTTTCCTTTGCTGGGGAGAAAGGTAAAGCTGACTCTTTCTCTCCTGGAATCTTTGAAGACTCCCACTGCTGGAGCTTTCTCACCTCAGTTTCCTTGGCCAACTGATTTCTCCCTTAAGCTCCCGGGCATCTGACGTACTTCTACCTGTTTCTGCTAAGATTTCCTTATCCTTCCGTGTGGCCTTGTGGGCAGGATCCAAGACAAATGCAGACTAATTCTCTTTTTCAGACAGTCCATATCTGTTCACAGGAAACAAGATTCCTTAACTATTCATCAGTAGGAGTGCAGTTTGTTCACCGTAGTAGGCCTTGATAACGCCATCATAGGCTTCTCTATCCAGTCTCTCTCATGTGTAGACTTTTCTAGGCCTGAGTCAGCCACCAGATGCCATATCCTTCAAATCCTAGGGGACACGTATCAGGCCTCTGAGTGATTTCTTTGAGCCCTCTTTCTTGACTTGGGTAACAACCCTTCTTCCTCTCCCACTTGGAGGCCTAAGGAGCTGTTGAGGGCCCAGAGGGAAGAGCCTTGAGCCACAGAGGATTATTTTCACACCTCAAAACTCAATGGAATTTTCCCTGATGGATTTCAAACTTGTTTGGGACTGGTGACCCCTTTATTTCTTCCTGTTTCCCTTTTTGGAATGGGAATGTCTATCACATGCCTGTTCCACCGTTGTATTTGGGAAGCAGATAACTTGTTTTCTAGTTTTACAGGCCCACAGATGGAGAGAAATCTTGTCTCAGGATGGATGGATTATACCCAGAGTCTCGCCCATACCTGATTTAGACAATGAGATTTGAGGTATTTGAGTTGATATTTAGATGAGATTTTGTTCTTAGAGTTGATGCTGTAATAGGTTGATACTTTTAGGAATGTCCAATGGGGTAAATGTATTTTGCATGTGGGACTGATGGAAATTTGGGGGGACAGAGAGCAGATCATAGTGAGTTGTTTGAATGGTGGCCCCCCCAAAGATATGTTCATGTTAAACTCCTGGAACCTGTGAACACTGCCTTATTTTGAAAAAGGGTCTTTGTGGATGTAATTAAGTTAAAGATTTTGAGATGAGGAGATCATTCTGGATTATCTGGGTGGGCTCTAAATTCATAGACATATAGAAGAAGACACACAGACAGAAGAGGAGGAGGCAATGTGAAGACAGAGGCAGAGAGTAGAGTATTGTAGTCACAAGTTAGACACAGAGAAGAGAAGGCATTGTGAAGTCAGGGGCAGACGTTGGAATGATGTGGGCTACCAATCAAGAAATGCTAAGGATTGCCTGCAGCCTCTAGAAGCGGGAAGAGAGGCATGGGATTCTACTCCGGAGCCTCTGGAGAGAGCATAGTCCTACCAACACCTTGATTCCAAACTTCTGGCCTCCACAACCGTGGGAGAATAAATTTTAGTTGTTTTAAGCCACGAAGTTTGTGGTAATTTGTTATAGAAGCCCTAGGAAACCCTAAAACAGAGTACTTGCTACCTGTTATTTTGTTCTCTGTTCTTTAGGGCCTCAGTCAAAACTGAGACATAAAATGTAGCATTGTTAACATTATGTGTAGGTACATATATATGACTGTATAATATTCTACTATTTGAATTTACATAGTCTGTTTAGCCAACATTCTGTATTTAATGGATTTCTAATTATTTGTTTTTGTCTAATAACATATACAAAATTTATCTTTATTCAGTATTATTAGTATTTGTTCTATTTTCTTAGGATACAATGATAGAAGTGGGTCAAGTTACAGGGTCAAAGAGGATAGAGAGTCTTAAGATTGTCTAAATTATTCTTCAGAGCAGTTTGATTGACCCATATTGCCACTAGCAGTTTGAGAGAGCATTAAGCGTGGACTTTGGCACTGATTGGGGAGTGAGTGACTAAGAGAGGCCAGCACAGTGGAGGCTTCTCTTTATTTAGCATAGGTTAATGGGTTCTTCTACTCGAATATAAAAGGGATGGATGACATTCATTCTACATTCCCTATCTTCTCTGCATTCCCGACCTTCTCTGAAAATGCTTCTTTATAGTATCAGCTGATAAGAACTCAATTGAGTTTGAGTTTATCACCATTTGTCACTATTATTCTGTGTATATCCAAGTAATATATGGTTTACCATGTGCTCCATATTCAAATTTCCATGATTATGTGGAAAAGTATAACCCAAATAAATGTTAGGATTATTGAAATTTCAATATAATATGAAATGCTTTGAAGATAGTTTGATGCAGGAAAAGCTTAAGCTATTGACCAATAGAAATGGAAAGGATTTGATTTTCTTTTGTCCCTTCTGTTTTCTATGAATTGAATTAGTAGTCAGAGAAAGAGATAACAAGTGGAGATAAGAGAAAGAGGTTAAAACAAAGACCAGGATAATCCAAATTTCAGTTCAGTCCCTGGATTAGTGACCAGTACCCATATTTCCTGATGAGAACTCAAGTGAAAGAGGAAATATAGCCATATCAATATTTCCTAATGCCTCTTGTGTCTTCCTTTTTGACCTCCTTGCCTCTCTTCTCTCACCAGGTTCAGTACATCCATATTTGTCACCAGCAAAAATGGGCCTGGTATCATTGGAAACCTGAAGAACAGAACCTAAGAATTCTCAACCCCCAAATAAACTCTGGCCTCTCCATTTTCTCTAAGACCATCCACTAGATCTCTTAAGAGTTCTCAGCAGGATGTAATTTGTTATTTACATGGAAGAATTAGGTAAACTACTGATTCTTAACTATTTTATGTCCCCCACCTGTGTCTAAGACAGGCCATTCCACCAGAACACCAGGTGGAGCTATTGTGCCACACAGTCTAGGCACAAATTCATTTCAAGTGGAGTATGTATGCAGACGTATGTATCCAAACCATCAAGACACAAGGTACTTAGAATATGCTAGTCATGGAGAGCAGAATATTTGAAATTGAGATGGTCCTAGAGTTTCTAGAACTATGGTGGCCAGTGGAGCATGGGGAAGATGTAATTTCTACCCTACCTGTGTCCTGCTGCCTCTCCAAACTTCTCCCTTTTACCACAACCACTGGCTGTGTTTCTGTTTCTTGTTGAGGTCTGCAGATAAAGTAAGTGAAAAATAAAGCCACCCTAAAGTAGTTAAGAGACAACATTTTGCAGGAAAGAGATATAGACAAAAGCATCTCTAACATAGTATAGCTTATATTCTAGGTCTCCCAGTTCCCTGGACGTTTTAGTCACTATTTTCTGAAAGTCTAGAAATGTGCTTGGCACAAAGTATATGCTCAATAAATATTTACGGAATGAAAAAAAATGACTCCAGTTCTAGGACTAATCCTGCCATTCTCTGATAGCTTGGTCCATCTATGATTCTGCTTACTCATTTGCTAACAGGTACTACTGGGTGGCAGGAGAAGGTGAGTTGTCCTAGCTAATCACTGTGTTACTCTCTCTGGGGGATGTTCGATAGTTTCCATGTTCAAGGACCTGCTTAGTTAAAAGTCTTAAACAGGCATCTTCTTTACTGTCTCCCAGAACGCATTAACCCATATACATAAGGGAAGCAGTTCTATTCTTGAGTACTAATCAAAGTATGGACATGTTGAATCAAAATCTCTTTTTCTGTTTTAACTCGGTTGTTGTTAGGTGCCATCCAGTCAGTTCTGACTCATAGTAACCCTACGTACAACAAAACGAAACACTGCCCAGTCCTGCGCCATCCTCATAATCGTTGCTGTGCTTGAGCTCATTGTGCAGCCACTGTGTCAATCCATCTTGTTGAGGGTCTTTCTCCTTTCTGCTAACTCTCTACTTTACCAGGCATGATGTCCTTCTCCAGGGACTGGTCCCTCCTGATAACATGTCCAGAGTAAGTGAGACGAAGTCTCGCCATCTTTGCTTCTAAGGAGCATTCTGGCTGTACTTCTAATGCAGACTTGTTCATTTTTCTCGCAGTCCATGGTACGTTCAATATTCTTTGCCATCACCATAATTCAAAGGCATCAGTTCTTCTTCAGTCTTACTTATTCATTGTCCAGCTTTTGCATGCATATGAGGTGATTGAAAATA
>NW_004443977.1:7849462-7891840 GCF_000243295.1 Trichechus manatus latirostris
AATCTATTCTTGAGATGGTCTTTAAATTCAGGTGGGATATACTCAAGTTTGTACTTTGGCTCTTGTGGACTTATTTTAATTCTCTCCAGCTTCAGTTTGAACTTGCATACGTGCAACTGATGCTCTGTTCCGCAGCCTTGTTCTGACTGATGATATTGAGCTTCTCCATAGTCTCTTCCCAAAGATGTAGTCGATGTGATTCCTGTGTATTCCATCTGGCAAGGTCCGCATGTACAGTCGCTGTTTATGTTGTTGAAAAAAGGTATTTCCAATGAATAAGTCACTGGTCTTGCAAAATTCTATCATGTGATCTCCGGGGTCATTTCTATCACGAAGCCCGTATTTTCCAACTACCAGTCCTTCTTCTTTGTTTCCATCTATTGCATTCCAATCACCAGTAATTATCAATACATCTTGATTGCATGTTTGATCAATTTCAGATTGCAGAAGTTGGTAAAAATCTTCAATTTGTTCATCTTTGGCATTAGTGGTTGGTGCATAAATTTGAATAATAGTCATAATAACTGGCCTTCCTTGTAGGTATATGGATATTATCTTATCACTGACGGCATTGTATTTCAGAATAGATCTTGAGATGTTCTTTTTGACGATGGATACGACACCATTCCTCTTCAATTTGTCGTTCCTGGCATAATAGATTGCATGATTGTCTGATTCAAAATGGCCAATACCCGCCCACTTCAGCTCACTAACTCTGCCCTCTGTTACTTTTCAGTTACCTCTGGACTTGATATGCATTGCAGGTAAAATGGTTCTAGTCTCTGTAGGTGAATAAATGTAATTCCTCTTTGCAAGGCAGTTCCAGTTTGGCTTCTTCCCATTTGCTTTCTGCTCTTATTTATGCTTCCTATTCCTATCAGCATCACCCTGCCAAAGCCTTTTCACCCTAGCGGAAGCAATTCCTTCTAGTCGCAGCTAGTGAGTCCAGTTTGCGGTTTTTCCAGCCCTTGTGGAACCAGTCTCATTACTCCTGCTCCAAAACACCATCACCAGTTGGCTGGTGGAGAAGCACCTCCTTTTAGAGGGCTGAGCCTTTTAAGTTTTTTTAAGCCTTTTAATAATTCCAACACTTCCAGCCTAAGAATAGAAGCTGCTTCTTATAATTGCTACAGCTTTTATACTTTATTCACTTTTGCCTTTTTCTGTTCTTTAATCCTGGGTTAACAGTTCTTTATATTCAGTTCTATCTGTTAAAATAACTGGTGTGGTTTCTGTCTCCTAAGACTAGAACCTGACTGATATATGCCCTGGAACCGTGAAGTCATAAGCTCCCAGGTACCTCAGGCTCTTTGCTTGTATGCAGGTAAAGTGGTTCCAGTAGACCAAAAGTCATCTCTAAAGAAGAGCCACTTGTATGGGGCCCTTGAGAGGAGAAAGTGTACCAAAGCTGGGAAACATGCACACAACTGGTAAACGTCATCTGAGGGGATCCACGCAGAGCCCTGATGATTCATGTGACGTGGACATGTGAAAAGCCAGCTGACAATACAGACAGAGGCTGCAGGGGCCAGAGGAGTGATTCAGAGAGTTGGCATTTTGGGAGCTGGGGAGCGAAACATCAGAAAAATCAAGGAGAATCAGAAAGCTTCTTGAAGGAGGTAGAACTGGAGAGGTGGACTGGGCTTTCCGGTAGGAAAACTGGGGACAAGACTGATTGAGGCAAGTCCAGGGCCTAGTTCATAGACAAGCATGACTGGACAACATTTGGAAAGAGGTTCTACTTTAGGGATGCCTCGTCCTAGGCCAAGGAACTTGTTTGAGCCTTTACTTTGCTTCTGTGTATTGGTATCATTATACAATGTCGTCCTAAAAGAGGAGAAAGACTATATATAGTTGATTCTCGTTATTCGTGGTAGTTACGTTTTATAAAGTTGCTGTGAACACTGAATTAGCAAATACTGAACTATTTATTGCTCTGAGGGAAGATACAAGGTTAGGTTCCTATGTTGATTAGTTGACATAACCTTGTTTTATGTGTATTTCTGTTAAAAACAACTTATTTAATATATATTGTTGATTCACTAGCATTGAACTCATGGCCAACAGCAATATAACTCATATCTGAACGAAGCCTATCTTACACAAATATTTTCTCCTCAAGGCACATTACAGACTTCTTGCACTTAGAACACTAGGCAGAACTTAAGCACTCTGCTCGGAGGCCATTTTAAACAGCAGAATCACCAACAAAGAGCACAAAAATACAAAAAACATGGCACTTGTTTATGGTATGAGAGCTGAGACAAGAAGGCAAAGCATTGCACTGTTCACCCTCAGTTGGGAATGTGCACGTTGGGGGACTCAAAAAGCACTGCGAGTATTGATTTTGGGGTTGCAAATAAATTTTAGTGAGTAGGTGAATTTACAAATATAGAATCTGTGAATAATGAGGATTGACTGTTAGAATATAATATATAGTATATAAAACCAAAACCAAATATGTTGCCATCAAGTCGACTCTGACTCATAGTGATCCTATAGGACAGAGTAGAACTGCCCCATAAGGTTTCCAAGGCTATAATCTTTACAAAAGCAGATTGCACATCTTTCTCCCACAGAGGGGCTAGTGGGTTCAAACCACCAACTTTTTGGTTAGCAGCTGAGCTCTAACCACTGCACCACCAGGGCTCTGTATAGTCTATAGTATATCATATATGATATACCCTATATCAGTATATGATATATAATATACCCTATATCAGAGCCCTGGTGGCATAGTGGTTAAGAACTTGGCTGCTAACCAAAAGGTCAGCAGTTTGAATCCACCAGCGGCTCCTTGGAAACCCTATGGAGCAGTTCTACTCTGTCCAATAGGGTCGTTACAAGTCAGAATTGACTTGACAGCAATGGGTATACCATATATCAGTATATTGTATATCATACATGATATGCCATATATCATATATGATATACAATATAATAACACATAACATATAATATATACATGGCTCCTTCACTGTGTACATCACCTTACAGGCCCCGGAAAGAAGTAGGGTGAAACAAAAAAATTTGCTTGCTGAAGAAAGGGTCTAGTGTTGCCTGTCCTATATTTAGGTGATCCTGAGATGACACACTGCTGCTGGTTCCTACTGGGGAGACATCTGACTTGGCTTATTTTTTAGGTAAATCTGCAATTGATAGGGTGGCAGATGGTCAGAGGAGTTCTGATGTACCATCTGCAGAAAGAGCTGGTTGTGACATTTGGCTTTCTTGCCCCTTCTAACTTCCACCACATGTATTGATTTCTTCAGTTTAGCAACTAAACAGTTGAACAAACCTTGTCTGAACTCCTATTCTGTGTCTCACTGGGCCCAGCCTGGGACAGTATAAACAATCTCCACATGTACCAGATTTTCCAGGACAGTCCCCATTGCAAATGTTTTGGTTTGAGAGGTGTGGTCACAGTGGCCTGCACCACACTGTAAAAAGACACAGGTACCCCCTCAAGGAGCCTGCTGGTTAGTGGGTGAAGTTGCCTTAATATTACTGGCTACCATCAAGCTGACTCATGGTGACCCCGTGCACAACAGAAATGAAACACTGCCCCGTCCTATGCCACCCCCATGGTCAGTTGGAGATTGAACAGTTGTACTGCATAGGGTTTTCACTGACTGTGTTTAGCAAGTAGATTTCCAGGCCTTTCTTCCTAGTCCATCTGAGTCTGGAAGCTCTGCTGAAACCTGTTCAGCACATAGCAACATGAAGGCCTCCACTGACAGAGGGGTGGTGGCCGTACTTGAGGTACTTTGGCCAGGAATCAAACCTGGGTCTTCCATGCAGGGCATGGAAGGTGAAAATTCTACCAGGGAACCACCAACGTCCTCATTTTCCACTGGGTAGCTATGAAATTGTGGAGCCACAAAGAGCACAGAGAAAGAGAAGTTCCAAAGAGGGACTAGAAGGATGTGAAGGGGTGAGACAGAAGGAAAGGAAAAGCAGAGCCAAAGGGTTGAAGAACTGAGAGGCAAAGGGATTGGAAGGACCGGCGGGGGAATAAGGAGGGAGAAGGAAAGGCGGAGACTCAGGCCAGGAACTTTGTTCTCTGCCTCCTGGGGGGCTACAGTGGTTGGGGATGGGCCAGGGACACACCTCAGTCTCCCTTTTATCTTTGCCAGCTCTAGGGAAACACATCAATCCCCAAGGCTTTTCTGGCTGGGGTAGGCAGGGAAGGTGCTTGGGTAGGGGAGAGGTAGGGAATTTTACCTCAGAGAGGCTGGGGCTGCCTCTGAGGTACCAGCATGACTGCAGGCTGAGGAGAGAGGTATTTGGCCCTTTCCAGCCTGTGGGAGCCCTGCCTGCCAGCCTGACCTGCTTTGAGAGCAGGGCGGTTCCCTCCTTCCCACCTCGCACACCCAAGTGCCAGCTGGTGGCCTTTTTCCTGTCCCCTCTTTGGCCCTCTCCCCTTTGTAATTCTCAGAACTCACTCCCATCGGATTCCAGGAAATGGCTGGTGCAACTTCGTAACCAAATCCCCTGAATCCCTTTGTGTATAGTTTATCTCCCCTGCCCCCACCTCTCATGTCCTTCCTAGGCTGTGTCCAGTTTCAGACTGACCAGGCTTGATGGGCCAGGGATTCTTGGAGGATCCTTGATGGCAGCAGCAAGCTCTCCTCTCCCCAGTGCTTGTGACCAACCCTTCTGAGGGAGCCACACTGTGGGACCGGTCCTGGGCCCAGCCGCAGATCTGCCCCTCACACACACTCTCACCTTGGGACCCGCCGGCCCTGAGTCTCAGTCCCTTTGTCCTGCACAGTCCACCTCCAACACCAGTGCTTTTCTAGGGGTCAGGGGCTCTGGAACAGATGGTCAGAGGATGCGTTTTCTTCGTTCTGGGCTGTGGGCTGCTGTTTCCTTTTTCTATGTCTTCATGGCCAGATCCTTTCTCTTCTCTGTGGGAAATATTTTTGACCACATCTCATTATGTTAGAGACAAGGGTGGACTAGATCAGGCTGGCATGCTTTTTCTGTAAAGGAAAAGATTTTAGGCTTTGCCGGGCTACATGTGATTTCTGTTATATATTCTTTTCCTTCCCTTCCCTTTTCTTTTTTCTTTCTCTCTTCCATTTTCTTTGTCTTTTTTTTTTTAATCAACTCTTTAAAATTGTAAAAAAAAAAAAAAAAAAATCCTAGCTCAAAGGCTGTACAAAAATAGGCCTCAGCCAGATTTGTCAACCCCTAGACTAGATGGTCTCTCAAGGTCTTACCTGTTTAAAATGTCTTAAGAATTAATTCTGGACCTCGACAGAGTAGTGCTGATCTCCAGTTCCATGGAGCATCATCCTGGAAGTTGGTGACAAAGGGTGCCAGAATCAAGTAAGTTTGGGAAACAGATTCCTTCTTACAGGACTTACTCTGTAACTGGGAAGTAGGTCTCTTCCAGCCCAGACCACAGGAGCATGCTTCCAATGTGTTTGTCCTAAGAACTCCTCTTTCTTTAGGGAACATTGACTTGGACTGATGTTCTGTGACATACCTTTGGAGAAACACTTTTATAAATGAATCTCTCACCTTTTCTTTAAAGAATCTTTCATCAGGAGTTTGGACCCTATCTTAGTGATCTAGTGCTGCTATAATAGAAATACCACAAGTGGATGGCTTCAACAAACACAAGTTTATTCTCTCATAGTCTAGAAGGCTAGAAGTCCAAATTCAGGGCATCAGCTCCAGGGGAAGGCTTTCTCTCTGTCGGCTCTGGGGGAAGATCCTTGTTATCAATCTTCCCCAGTTGAGGAGCTTCTCAGCACAAGGACCCTGGGTCCAAAGGAAGTGCTATTCTCCTTGCTCTTGTTTCTTGGTGGTAAGAAGTCCCCCTGTCTCTCCGGTTGCTTCTCTCTTTTATATGTCAAAAGAGATTGACTTTAGACAAAACCTAATCTTGTAGATTGAGTCCTGCCTCATTGACATAACTGTCTCTAATCCTGCCTCATTAATGTCATAGAGGTAAGATTTACAACACATAGGAAAATCATATCAGATGACAAAATGGTGGACAATCACAAAATTCTGGAAATCATGGCCTAGCCAAGTTGATACACATTTTTGGGTGACACAATTAAATCCATAACAGATCCTATCCCCAGTAACAAGTAGCACGAATGCCAGGAAGACCCACTTGTTTGCTGAGCAGCTCCTCTGGCCACCATGAGGTGCAGCAGGGTATCTGGTAGGAAGGCGTTGGGGACTTTGTGAGGACACTGGGGTGGGGGCGTGAGCCTAGGATCGGGCAGCATGTGAGGATTATTGCCCAAAGCCCCCCAGTGAGCTGAAGAATACAGGGTTCCTAACCCCCAACCAGGTCTCTTGGGGAACTCATTCATTGTTCTCCATGGAATACTAACAGATCTTCCCTCTGCCTTAGCACTACCAATGTGGTGAACATTTGAGCCCATGCAATTGGACCAGAGTCAGGTAACAACACCAAGGGACAACTTGCTGAGAGGGAAAGTCCATTGTATTCAAGTCCAGGAGACCTGGGCTCTGTTCCTAGCTCCTCCAAGAGCTGGCTGTGCAGCTTTGAGCAAGTTCCTGCTCCTCTCTGGTTCTCAGCTTTTCTCATCTACAACACTAGGAGAATGTGTCTTTGGCCAGCTTCATGCTTTGTGGTGTGAGTCAAATCAGAGAAAGCACACGTAGCTGGCAGGACCCCTGGAGAACAGGGAGGGATTGTCACTGAGTGACTTTTGTGTGTGGATCTACAGGCCCCTAGAATGCCAGCCCAGGCCACCCTGTCCATTCCTCAGGTGTGGGAACTGAAGCTCAGAATTACAGCCCACATTCTCTGAGTTCCCTTCCAGATTTCATGGAGGAGGTAAAGTGGAAGCAGCAGAGAGAGGGAGGCAGACGGCAAGGAGGAGATGGTGTGATGAAGAATAGGTAGTCAGTCCTCTGCCATGTGGCTGTCACTTGAAAGCAAGAACAGGGATGAGGCATAAATTGCCTGACTTCAGGCCTGTTGTTTCTTCAGGGAAATGTGAACTTTTGCAAGGCCTTGGTATGCGTGCCCGGGATCTTGCTCAGAATTCAGAGGGCAGGATTGGGGCTCCTTGCAAGGCTCTCTGCTGTAGCTCAGGTTGAGGTTGGAGCCAGGAAAGCAGGTGACTTCTGGTCCATCTGGGTGACTGGGGTTGGCTGGGGCCAGGGCAGTACCTGTGAGATCTATGGGGGAGACGACTGTGCAAAGGGGAGAAGAGGGCTCCTGGTGAAACGTGGCTAGTCGAGCTACCAAAAAATACGGCAAACATCTTCATCATCAACACTAATATTCTGCTCAAGTCTTAAAAGTCAGGGAAGATGGCAAAGATAAAGAAACAGAGAAGTGAAAAGTGGGGAAAACATTGACAACTGGTGGAAAGTCTTCAGACCTGTACTTAGGTTTGAGTGGATTAATGTTTTGGGAGCTGGGTGTTCAAAATGAAGGCCTCATCTGTATTCAGTGTCCAGGGTTACGGAGACAACAGGGCTGGCCCCAGGCAAAGGTGAAGATGAAGCTTGGATTGCTTTCCCTTTCATGGGAATGGGGAATGCTAGTGCTGGAAGAAGTCTCCTTAACTATTAACCCTCCTCGCTCTACAGATGGGGAATCTGCAGCCCAGGGGGGTCCTCTTAGCTCATTAATAACACCTCAGTGCCTACATCACCCTAGATTGTGGGGAGAGAGATGGCCATCCCTCCCCTGTTAGAGTTTTTCTTGGGTATGATCTCTATTTCCTGAGTAGTGAGTGAGATGAACCTGATTAATAACTGAAGGCCAGGCCTGTGGCTGGGTGAGGTAGGTGTCAAAGATGTAGGTCGGCACTTCTTAAAGTGTGGTCCTCAGACTAGCAGTCTCAACATCTTTGGGAAACTTGTTGTTAGCTGCTATTGAGTCGCCCCAACTCATGGTGATCCCATGCACAATTGAATGAAACACTGCCCAGTCCCGTGCCATCCCCATTGTCAGCTGGGGATCAGATCCTTGTGCTCCAAAGGGCTGTCATTGGCTGATTTTCAGAAGTAGATCACCAGGACTTTCTTCCCAGTCTTTCTTAGTCTAGAAGCTAGTAACATACAAGCCTCCACTGACAGAAGAGTGGTGGCATAAGAGGTGCACTGTCTGGGAGTTGAGCCCAGGTCTCCCACATAGAAGGCAAGAATTCTACCACTGAACCACCAATGCCCCCTTGTTAGAAACTTGTTAGAAATGCAAATTCTCAGTCTTTCCCCCACCTACTGAATCAGGAACTCTAGGGTGGGGCCCAGGCACCTGTGTTTTTAATAAGCTCTCCAGGTGATTCTGATGCACTCAAAAGTTTGAGAACACTGGTCTAGGCTATTGGGGCGGGGGACATAGGGAGGCCCAGCATCCTAGTCCTGACTGGAAACCACTTGAAACCCACAGCAGAGCCACAGGAAGGCTCTTGAAAGAACGTTTTCAGTTCTTCCCTGCCCTCCCCATTAGCTACAGTGTTCCTTCGGTCTCCTTCCCACCGGACACATCCCATAGTCACCCCTCTTGGCCCATACAGCCTTATCTGCTGGTCCCAGATAAAGAGTGAATTGGTCTAATCAGTCCGACTCGACTGACTGGCTCCAGGGAGGTCTGCTCGTGGAGCCACCTCCAGAAATGAAACAGCTCACGTGGCTGACCCCCTCCTCCACCCCGCGGCCCCCCCATCACCACGGCCATCTCTCCTCGAGGAAACAATGGTCCTCGGTAGGGCTCTGCCTCCTTTCCAATCAGCCCCCAGCAACTTTATTCCCAAGAAAGATAAGGGTGACTATCTCAGGCTGCTGTGAAAACCATGGTGGCAAAAGTCTCGATGTCAAGGTCAGGCTGTCTTAGGGTTGGCTGCTGGGGGAGGGAAAGAGGAATTGGACTGAAACTACCTCAGCCTGGCACAAAACAAAACAATAAGTCTTTGTGTCTCTCAAAAGCATTGCAAGATAACTGACACTTTGAATTACTGCTGATTCTCTGCCTTTAGTGAGGACTCTGAGCATCCTTTAAGCTGCTGCCTTGTTTATGATTATAATGCAGGGCTAGGTAATTAATAGGGCAGGGGTTCCCACATTACAGAGAGGTAGAAACAGGCTCAGAGTCATTTGTTAACTTTCCCAAGGCACTGAGCCCTTGACTGGAGCTGGCACCCAAACCCCCATTCCTGGTAGAGTGGTGGGAACCAGGGCTAATGCCCACACAGGCCCCATCTGCCAGGGAGGTGGGCTGATGGACCAGATGTGCCTCCCAGATGTTCTTTCCAGGCTTAGCTTGTGTGGCATGAAGTTTCAGCTAAAGGGATTTTTTAATCCTGGGGAAAACGGTTGTCATTCAGGGTTGGCTTGAAAATTGGTGAAGTTGGTCGTGAGTGGAACCAAGAAGTAGGGCCAAAAAGCAAAGAGGGGTTGCTGTGAGACCTTGGGCAGCAGGCCAGGGTGAAGTGGGGGTGTGGGCTGGGAGACAGGGAGGACGGGCTGTCGGAGGGCAAGTTCAGAGCTCTGTAGTGGTCAAGTTCTTGTCTGTGCTGTCCCCAGCTCAGCTACTGACCCTTCTCTGGGTCTCTGCCTGCCTACTCCAAAACTAGGAGGTAGACCTGAGTGTGTGTGTGTGTGTGTGTGTGTGTGTGTGTGTGTGTGGAAGACTATCTAGTTAACTGCCAAACTCATGGCAAAGACAGAGGAATATTATGTCGGGAGATGGGTATATATAGGAGGTGGCTGTCTATGTGTCTGTAGGGGCCAGAAGCAAACCCTGGGTGTGCTGAAGTGTGTTTTTCTCTTTAACTATCAGATGAGTCTCCTTGTGCAGAGCCTCAGTATAGAGAAGAAGAGTCATCCTTTGTTGAGGCAGGGAGGAGCTTGAAGCCTCATCCTCTCCATTGCCTCTCTCAGTGGCTCCTCAGGCATCTTGGAGGACCCAGGGGCTCCACCACAGTTAGAAACCTCTGGGGAAGCCTAATTAATCCTACAAGTGATGGGGCAAACCAGGGGCATGCGCCTCAGTATAAGCCCTCAGACGGCTCCACCTGCCTCCTCAGGAGCCCAGCTAAGAACAAATGGTTGACGGGCCTGTATATTTGCCCAGTCAGACCTGCTGCTCCACAGCCCAGGAGCTGGCCCTGCTACTAAAAAGACAGGTGGGAGCTCTTACCCAGGGCAGGTACCATCAATGGCTAGGGCATCCATTTCCCTTGGGAGCCACAGAGGGTAAGGGGTGGGATGGACAGTGCAAAGAAGCTGGAGTGAAGCCAACAAGGGCAGAGATTTTTCTGGATTAGTCTTTCCCCTCTGATTTCTCCTACTTGGGTGTTAATAACCCAGACTTTGAAGCAGTGTTTTGCCCAGTGGACCCTCAGGGCCTCAGACCCTCTGGATCTTCACTCTAGAACCCCCTCACTCCCTTTTCTTCCATCCACAGGCAAGTTTGGCCAACACTGTAGACTATAACCCCTTGCTGGCGATTCACCACACTCAAGGGCAAACCAAGGTCCTGAGACATCCTGTGTGAAAGAAAACTGTTTTACTTTGCTTAACCAAGCCTAACTTTTCTTTGAGAAACACCTCTTTAATATCCGTGGGGATTAGGCTCCACATCAAGTTCTTCCTTGTATTGAAATAAAGTCTGTTTACTTTTAGCCTCCTCTGCCATGGTGGTTCTTAAAAGAATTTAATCTCTGTGAGAGCAGGAACTTTGTTCAATTTAGAACAGTGCTTAGGACACAATAGATAATGAATATTTGTTGAATGAAAGTGTCTGTGGTCTTTTTTTGAACCAGAATAGTCTGGATGCTAGGGAAGGCAGCTGTCCCTACAATACCTTTGCCTGGGCCATCTCTCCTACCAGGAATGCCCTCGCTGACCTCTGTTTTCTCCATTCCATGCTCCTCACTTCTTTTCATCTCTGCTTTGCCCCATCTATGGAGTCTTCTTGGCTTCCCACCACCTGCCACCGTTGATCCTTGGCCACACTCCCTTTGGACACCTGTTCCTGCTTTAACGGATCCTGCTTGCTTGGCTTTCTTCTCTGGGTGAATTAAGGAGAGCAGGCTCAATGCAGGGAACAGCTTGAATGCTGAACTGTGATGACTGACGTCTCAGTCTGTGACGGGTGTGGGTGAGTGAGACAAGCACAGACCCTGCCCTCAGGGCCCACCGTCCAGCAGTGGGGGGTCAGCTCCAGTGGAGAGCGGGAGCTGGCTCCTACATCCTGAGAGCCAATTGTTAAAATCTTCAAGGATTTTGCAAACCAGTTGTCAAACATAGCCCTTTGTCAAATCATAGTAGAACTGCAACCACAGGTACAAGAATTTGCAAAAATCAACAAAAGCATTCTGTGAGAATAGTTTGGCTATGCGGAATTCACATCAAACAGTACTGTATATTTAATTATTATTTGTATATTGTGTGCTATGCAAAATTTATGTATACTTTCTTTTTTTTGTTTCTGGAAAGCTGGTTGTTAAGCATTTAACAGTACCCTGCTGGTCAGCACCATGTATGAAGGCTGTTCCGGGATCAATATTTATTGGAGAAGACCCCAGTGCTGTGTGGTCAAGGGAAGGAGGCACTTACTTGGTCTGGTGGTATCATAAGACTCTTCTCAAATCTAGAAATGAACTTAAAGGATGGGGACTCTGAGGCCCACAAACTTGCTCACAATCACAGGCTTAGCTGGTGGCACAATGATTTCTAGAACCCAGGCCCCGGACCCATGCCACACTAGCATGCCAGCCTTCTCCATGTCTTCCTGCCCCCAGGATTCCCTGTTCTCTTTTCTGGTTCTCATGGGCTGTGCAGATGTTCTCAGCTTCACTTCAAGTCTTTCCCAGGAGGGGGAGGGGAGGGAGCAGGGGTGGGTTGGTGAGGTGAAGGGAAAGGATGAGCCTTGGAGGGCATTCAGAGGCAACATCTGCCACAGCTGGGCTCCTGGCCGGCCAGACACCCTTCAGTCACGCTCTGACAAATGCATCCAAATAAATCAGTTTATAGCAGGGTAGGACTTGGAGAGTTTCAAGTCTCTTGAAACCAGATCTGGTCTGGAGGGACAGAGAAAAGCCATTTCAGAGAGAGCCAGAAGTGGCAGACCCTGGGCCAGACCTGGGTGCTGGTGCTCAGAAGGGAGCTGCAAGAGGCCGTTCTCCATTGGGGGATTTTCTGTACCTCCGCAAGGGCCCTTCTCAGCCTCTCCTCCCTTGACTAGACTTTGGTGCAGTTGATTGGGACAGGCTCTGCTGGTGGTACTGGTTTGAGAGTACGCAGCTATCCAACTCTCACCCAGTTTCCTAGATCTGCGGTGCCCAGAGTTGCTATGGCAGCCATGTAGGGTTGAAGGGCATGGGTGAGGGTTGGCAGGTCTGGGCATGGCTTGACTGCTGACTGGCCAGGGGAATTTGAAGTTCACTGCTATTCTACCACAAGAGTTGGGCTCTGAGAAGACTGACTGTGTTCAGAGATGTTCCTGTGGATATTGTGTGTTCTGAGCAGATATTCGCATGTTCTCTGGCTTATTTTCATGGCTCAAAGAATCATAATCATTCCTTTCTCAGGAGCCTTCATTCTGGGCCTGCCACATTCCCTTGTGTTCTGGGTCATGAAATAGAAGAGAAGGATTCTCAGTAACCTCTTTTAATAACATGTGCCAGTATCTCCAGTCTACTTCTCCACATAGTGAGGGCAATGTGTCAAGTTCTTTCTAGTGCCTAGTTCAAATCTCTGCAGCTGTGACTACAGTGCATTCATTCCCGCTTATTATGAAGGCTAAGGTTGTGTGTCAGCTTGGCTGGGCCATGATTCTCAGTGGCAGCTATGTAATGATGTAGTTTGGCAGTTATGTAACGATGTAGTTATCCTCCATTTTGTGATATAATGTAATCACCTCCATGATGTGATCTGATGTGATTAGCCAATCAGTTGTAATGCGAGTTTCCCTGGGAGTGTGGCCTGCATCCATATGCATGGACATTCTAGCAAAGCTCGCTGGCTTTTGCTTACTCTGGATCCTGCATCCGGCTCATCATCATCTGACTCTGGTTCTTGGAACTTGAGCCAGCGGCCTGCCATCTTACCTGCTGATCTTGGATTCGTCAGCCTCTGCAGCCCATGAGCCAGTAGCCTGCTGTATGACCTGCCAATCTTGGGTTTGTCACCCCTGCAGCTACATGAGTCAGGAGAAGCTTTAAGCCTGATGCCTGACACACGGACTTGAGACTTACCAGCCTCTACAGCTGTGTGAGCCATTTCCTTGAGATAAATCTCTCTCTCTATATATATATACAAATATACATATACACTTTACTCGTTTTGCTTCTCTAGGGAACCCAGCCTAAGACATGGACTAAAGAGACTCTAAGCCTAGGATAGCTTGCTGCTTGCTGCTCATGCAAATTTTATTTTTCAGTTTCAGAGTTTTCCTGAGACTATCGCTTATGTTAGTGAGGGAGCGACAGCAGGTGAGAGGTGGGTCTGGCTTTGCAAAACAGTCTTTCAGGCTCACGGGGCATCTAAGATGGGGTGGCTGAGCCTTGGATCCAGAAGGCAGGGCCCAGAGACCAGGAGTCCAGAGAGATGGCTAGAGCAGCACTGGAGAGCCAGGTTAGGAACACTAATTCCAGGGCCAAGCCAGCTCGCTGTCTATCCCTGTATTGATGTATGGAATCCAGGCCACTACTCTCTAGCCAGAAGCCACACGGCAAAACAAACAAACAAACAAACAAAAAAAAACCTGTCCGGTTACTCATACTCTAGCCTGCCTGCTAGGTGTCGATCATCGCTAGGGTGAAGTCAGAAGCCAGCAGGTGAACCGAGCCCCTGACAGAGGCTGACCTCATTCTGCTGGCATCAGGGTGACTCAGAGGACAGGGTCTTGTATCACTACTGCCTCCTGTGCTCCCCTTGGCAATGTCCCTTCTGAGAATAGGCAAGGCCAAGCTCAGTCTCACTTACATAATGGGACTTGACTGTGCCTGGTGTGTGCATGGTGGCAAAGTCCAAAACTAAAAGTTATTGACCCACTTACATAATGGGACTTGACTGTGCCTGGTGTGTGCATGGTGGCAAAGTCCAAAACTAAAAGTTATTGACCAATAAAGATTTGAAATGCAATGTATGGAGAGAGCGAATGAGCAGATCTAATGGTAGCAAGTATCTCTAATGCCAGCAAGGGGCACATACTAGGCAAAAGTCGTATGAGGCCTTTTGTTCTCTTTTGATACCTATTCCTTACCCAGAATCTCCCACATGACAGCTCCCTCCATCTCTTCCCATACCCGTTGCCGTATACCCATTGCCGTCAAGTCGATTCTGACTCATAGCGACCCTACAGGACAGAGTAGAACTGCCGCATAGGGTTTCCAAGGAGCAGCTGGTGGGTTCAAACTGCTGACCTTTTGGTTAGCAGCTGAGCTGTTTACCACTACGCCACAAGGGCTTCTATATGCCCATAGGTGGTGGTATTATTGCTACTTATGGGAACTTATGGTGGTATAGTGGTGAAGAGCTCGGCTGCTAACCAAAAGGTCAGCAGTTTGAATCCACCAGCTGCTCCTTGGAAACCCTATGGGGCAGTTCTATTCTGTCCTATAGAGTCACTATGAGTTGGAATTGACTTGACAGCAACAGGTATGGGTATATATGGAGTACCTGGGTGGCACAAATAGTTAAGCACTCAGCTACTAACTGAAAGGTTGGTAGTCCAAATCCACCGAGAGTTGCCTTGAAAGAAATGCCTGGTGATCTACTTCCAAAAGGTCATAGCCATTGAAAACCCAATGGAGCAAAGTTCTACTCTGAAACACATGGATTCGCCATGAGTTGGAATCAATTTGATGGCAACGGGTTTGTTTTTTAATGGGCATATATTCCTACCAAATTTTCAAATCATTTTCCCATACAGATCTGTGCAGAGGATCAGGTGAGAGAGTGGGAGGGGACTGGGTGGGGATCCTCATTGGCATTTCATACACTAGGAAGCTGTGACACAGAGGCTCAGTGACAGACCCAGCTGGTAAAAGGTAGAGCTTGTTCCAGAATAGCATGTTCTGACTCCAAATCCAGAGCTCCCTCCTCTGTAATGGGTTTCCTCCTCCCACCTTCCTTGTCTTGTGCCCTATGGTTCCTTAAACACCCACCACTTAACGTCAATGCCTTGGAGACCTGATAAACTAATCCATGACAAGATTTTATTAGGAATGGGCAGCATGGATGGTCAGAAAGGGGATACTTTTGAGTGGGCTAAGTGGTGACTTTTAACGTAGGGTTGCCAGATTTAGCAAATAAAAATACAAGTTGCACAGTTAAATTTGAATTTTAGATAAATAATGAATTTTTTTTGGACAAGTATCTCCCAAATATTACATAGGACATACTTTGTACTAAAAAAGTATTCATTGATAATCTGAAATTCAAATTTAACTGGGTGTCCTGTATTTTATCTGGCAACACTATTTTAATGGTCCCTCAAATTATGCCATGAGAACACTATTTCCATCACTCCTGCCCAAAACCAACTCTATATTAGAATATCAGTATTTGCTAGCCAAGGAGGATGTCTTTGAAAAGGCTAAGTGCTGACATTCTGAGTGAGCTTGAAGTTAGTTCTGCTTGAGCACAGGGATGGGTTGACCTAGTAACCCTAGGATCCTTCCAATTTGCATACCCACTGCCATTTCCAGGCATTACTTTTATTGTCCTGAAGCTCTTGGATGTTCTGTTGTGTTTCTGTTTTTCTGTGCTCTGTTTTCCACTCTTTTTTTGCCTTTGTGTTTCAGTTTGGGTAATTCCCATTGACCTACCATCAAGTTCCTGATTCTGTCCTCAGCTATGTTGAGTTTCCAGATGAGTCAGCCATTGGCTTTCAGAAGCAAGAACCAGTTCTTCAGAAATGGAGCAAATCTGAACAGACCCATAACAAAAGAGGAAATTGAAGAGGTCATAAAACAAACAAACAAACAAAAAAAAACTACCAATAAAAAAAAAAGTCCTGGCCTGAACAGTTTCACTGGAGAATTCTACCAAACATTCCAAGAAGAGTTGACAAAAATACTACTCAAACTATTCCAGAACATAGAAAAGGAAGGAATACTCCTGAATTCATTCTAGGAAGCCAGCATAACCCTGATACCAAAGCCATGCAAAGACACCACCAAAAAAGAAAATTATAGACGAATATCCCTCATGAACATTGACGCAAAAATTCTCAACAAAATTCTAGCCAATAGAATCCAACAGCATGTCAAAAATAATATATCATGACCAAGTGGAATTCATATCAGGTATGTAAGGATGGTTCAACATTAGAAAATAAATCAGTGTAATCCACCACATAAATAAAACAAAGGAAAAGAATCACATGATCATCTCAGTCGATGTAGAAAAGACATTTGATAAAGTCCAACACCCATTCCTGATAAAAGCTCTCACAAAATTAGGAATAGAAGGGAAATTCCTCAGTATAATTAAGGGCATATACATAAAACCAACAGCTACCATTATTCTCAGTGGAGAGAGACTGAAAGCATTCCCAAAGGAGAGAGACTGAAAGCAGGCAAAACTGAGAACAGGAGCCAGACAAGTATGCCCTTTATCACCACTCATATTCAACAGTGTACTGGAAGTCCTAGCAAGAGCACTAAGGCAAGAAAAGGAAATAAAGGCATTCAAATTTGTAAAGAAGAAGTAAAACTATCCTTATTCACAGAAGATATAATCCTATAAGTAAAAAATCCCAAAGATTCCACATGAATTCTACTGGAACTAATAGAAGGATTCAGCAAAATATCAGGGTACAAGACAAATATACAAAAATCAGTGGGATTCCTCTACACTAACAAAGGGAACTCTGAAAAGGAAATCAGGAAAACAATACCATTTACAATAGCTACCCAAAAGACAAAATACTTAGGAATAAATCTAACTAGGGACATAAAGGATTTATACAAAGAAAACTATAATACACTACTGAAAGAAACCAAAAGAGATCTTCATAAATGGAAAACCTTACCTTGCTCATGGATAAGAAGACTTAACATTGTGAAAATGTCAATACTACCCAAAGTGATCTATAGATACAATGCAGTCCCAATCCAAATTCCAACAACATTCTTTAACAAGATGGGAAAACTAATCACCAACTTTATTATCGAAAGGGAAGAATCCCTGGATAAGTAAAGCATTACTGAAAAACAAGAACAAAGTAGAAGGTCTCACCCTACCCTATCCCAGAACCTACTATACAGCCACGGTAGTCAAAACAGCCTGGTACTGGTACAATGACAGACACATAGACCAATGAAACAGAATTGAGAACCCAGAAGTAAATGCATCCACCTATGGACACATGATCTGCAACAAAGGGTCAAAGTCCATTAAATGGGGAAGAGATAGTCTCTTCAACAACTAGTGCTGGCAAAACTGGATATCCATTTGCAGAAAAATGAAACAGGATCCGTACCTTACACCATACACAAAAACTAACTCAAAATGGATCAAAGACCTAAATGTAAAATCTAAAACTATAAAGATCATGACAGAAAACAGGGACAACCTTAGGGGCCCTAATTTATGACACAAATAGAATATCAAGCATATCTAAAGATGCACAAACTCCAGAAGATAAACTAGGTGACTGGGACCTCCTAAAAATTAAATACCTATGCTCATCAAAAGACTTTATTAAGAGAGTAAAAAGAGAACCTATAGACTGGGAAAAAAAATTTGACAATGAGGTAACTGATAAAGGTCTAATCTCTAAAATACAGAGAAAACTTCAACAACTCAACAACAAAAAGACAATCCAATCATAAATTGGGCAAAGGAAACGAACAGACCCTTCACCAAAGAGGACATTCAGGTGGCCAGCAAATACATGAAAAAGAGAGATGCAAATCAAAACCACAATGAGATACCATCTGACCCCTGCAAGAATGGCACTGATCAAGAAAACAGAAAACAATAAATGCTGGTGAGGTTGTGGGGAGATTGGAACTCTCATACACTGTTGGTGAGAATGTAAAATGGTATAAACAGTATGGAAAACGATGTGGCGATTCCTCAAAAAGCTAGAAGTAGAAACATCATATGATCCAACAATCCCATTCCTAGAAATATATCCTAGAGAAATAAGAGCTGTCACATGTATAGACATATGCACACCTATGTTCACTGCAGCAGCATTCAAAATAGCAAAAAGATGGAAACAATCTAAGTGCCCATCAACAGATGAATGGATAAACTGTGGTATATACACACAGTGGAATACTATGCAATGATAAAGAACAATGATGAATCTCACAACATGGATCAATCTGGAGGGCATTATCCTGAGTGAAATAAGTCAATCACAAAAGGACAAATACTGTATGAGACCACTATTATAAAAACTCAAGAAAAGGTTTACACACAGGAAGAAACAAGCTTTGAGGGTTACCAGGGAAGGGAGGGGTGGGGATGGGGAAACCACTAACTAGATAGTAGATATGTGTTAACTTTGGTGAAGGAAAAGGTAATACACAATATAAGGGAAGTCAACACAACTTGACTAAGGCAAAGGAAGCCACTGAGAGACAGGAAAACCAGATGAATAGAAATGGGGAACCTGAAAGGTGGGGTGGAGGGCAGTGCTGACACATTGCCGGGATTGCAACCAATGTCATGAAACAATTCATGTGTAAATTTTTTGAATGGGAAACTAATATGCTCTGTAAACTTTCACGTAAAGCACAACAAAATGTTCAAAAGAAAGAAAGAAAGGGAGTGAGGTGGTTGCTGTGAGGGACTGGCCACAAGGATGTGAAGTCCGAGAAGAGAAGATTGAGAGAATCTGATCTCTAAATAAAGCTTATGTGGAGTCTTGTTGGGAAAGAAGCATGGTTCTAGGTGGACTAAGTCCTTTCTAGCCCAAGCAATTCATTTACTGTGGTTCAGAAGTGAAGGGAAGAGTTTGCCAGCTTTTTTTTTAAAGGAGCCAAGGCAGAATCCAGGTGGAAATTGGACAAATAAAAGGTAAATGAAAAACATTAGCAAGAGAGAGTCAAGGGTAGAAAATTTCAGTCCTTAGGAAAGAATCTTTGTGCTCAGATACAAGGAAAGGCTGAATCTGCTGGCTTGAAGCCTCTATGTACCTGGCTCCCTGGTGATTGCCCTGCAAAGCAACAAGATATTAGGTAGATCCTGTAGATAACTGTGGCGTCCCTGGGTGGTACAAATGATTACTATGCTCAGCTGCTAATTGAAAGATTGGAGATTTGAATCCACCCAGAGGTGCCTCAGAATGAAGACCTGGCAATCCACTGCTAAAAAAATCAGCCATTGAAAACCCTATGGAGCACAGTTCTACTGTGACACACATGGGGTTGCCATGAGTTGGAACTGACTCAGTGCTAACTAGTTGGTCGATAATTGTCCATATTCTAAAGCACACAACCATTTTTTTTTCCTGTTCACACCTGGTTTGGAGCTATAGCAGACATGCCTTACCCACATTTATTGAGTGCCTCTCAGAGATAACACTTTGTGGCAGTCACTCTGGAGACTATATGCTAAATAGGACTGAGTCCCTGCTGTAAAGAGCTCCTAGTCCAGAAATACCTGGGATGCTTCCTCAAGATCTTTGTATTCATGACTTTTTTTTTTTTTTCGTCATTCAGGTTTCAGCTTAAATGTCAACCACTAGGATAGGAGTATCCTAAAAGTCCAATCAAAAGTAATCCCCTCCATCATTTCATATAGTCCTATTACAGTCATCAGGACCTGGTATTCTGCTGTTTATTTACTGACTTATTTGTGCATTGACTATCTTCCCCTTCTAGAATGTAAGCCCCCACAAGGATTTTGTTTATCTTGTTCCCTGATAAATGAATAACCCTCACCTGGCAAATAATAAGTATTCAATAAAGTTTGTTTAATGAATGAATGAAGAAAAGGAAAATTCTCTGGGCATAGCTTCTGTCACTATAAAATGAACTAACATTTGATCTAAAGAGAGGAGAATTCCAGCGCTCCTTTTAATATTCCATAGTGTTTTTGCCCAATTTCTTTTGGTTTAACAATCTAACAACTGTTACGCAGAAACAGAAGACAGAAAGTCGACTCAGGCAACAAACTTTTGGAGGACCATATCTGTGTAATTCCCTTTTTACAGTGACTAATACAGCAGGGCTTAACGGATGCTTTTCTGACTGATTGATTAATTAAGGTTTAAGCTCAGGGGAGGCTTTGACCCAGTGGGACATTCCTTTGTGAGCAGCCATTCCTCTGCCCCATTTGTTCTGAACACCAGAACAACTGAGTGTCTGATTCCTGGAAACCCTAAAGAACAAAGAACATGAATTCACCAGATAAATATACACAGGAATACATTTATTTTATTGAAAGAGCTACAGCTATATATCTAAACAAATCAATTTACAGCAATGCTTTCATGAAGCAAATCTCTTTCAGGAAGTAAGTATGATTGAGACACTCAAACAAATAATAAAATCCAGCAACAGTCTTCAGTTCTGTCAAGTCTCTCTCTGAGGGCCTGACTGAGCTGCTGGAGGAAACAGAGTCCTTTGCAGCTTTAAGGTCAGAGGTCCTGTGTTCACAGGTGCTAGGGTCACAGCAGAATTTGACCCCAGATCTTTCTAAGCTAAACAGACCTGATTTTTTTTTTTTAATGGATAAACATAATTTTTTCCTGTTCAGACCTGACTTTTTGCCTGAAAGAAACAGGACCAGGGAGTGTGGTGGGGGGAGCGGGAAAGAGAGATCCAGAGAGAGACAGAGAGGTAATTGATTAACTCATTGATTTGATTGGTTACTTATTCTATCATGTTTATTAACTTCTTATAACGGGCAACAATTGCTAAGCCTTGTCAAGCCTGGCAAGATGAATCAGATAAGGTGTCTGATCCTGCATGGTGGTGCATTAATGGAGAAAAGGACACAGGTGGCATAGTTGGTTTGAGGAAAAGATAATGGATTTGGACTGACATATGTTGATTCTGAGATGCCAGCAGGACACTGAGTTGGAGGCATCCAACAGTCAGTTACCAACTATAAATTAAGACCGCTCATCTAGTCTCTAAGCTCACAAATCCAACTATCTACCTGATGCTTTCTCTTAGACACATTTTCAATTCAACCCATTGAAAGCTGAATTTCACCCCCAGACTTACTCCCCTTCCATTGTTCCCTCTGAGAATGGCACCACCATCACTATGGTGGCCCAAACCAAAAGCCCAGGATCCTCATCGACTATTCCCTCTTCCTTGTTCTCCATTTCTAACTCACTCAATTCCATGTCCTATTGATTTCATCTTTAAAATTTCTCTCAAATCTTCATTTTTTTGCTTCTCTCTGTCTTAAATACCACTGTCCTAGTCCAGGCTGCCATCATCCCCCATCTGGCCTCTTGCAACAGTCCTTTTCCCTCACCGGCCTACTGCCCCCATTCTGGTCCCTCCTTGTTCATTCTCTCCCTAGAGCACAACAGCCCGAGTGACCTTCCAAAATTCAATCCAACCACGGTCCTGGTTACTTCCCCTTGCTCTCAGGAAGATGACCCAGTTTCTAACGTAACTTCCAAGGCACATCATGTCTGGCCTCCTCCAGCCTTGCCTCCTGTCTGTTTCTCTTCATTATTTCTGTTTCAACCACATGGACAGTGACATGTCACTTTCCTCAGGGACCATTCCCACAGACTTCACTCATTACCATCCCAATGACGCCAGTGAAAGGAACTAATCCAATATAGGCACTAATCTCATCCGCAATTACATATCTGTGTTCTGTATGTACTTTCATGTGATAAACCTCAGCTAAGATTTGTTAGTGCAGTTTCTTTGACCTTGCAAATTGCTGCATTTTTTTGGGGGGTGGGGGTGGGGGGGTGGCACTTATGTGCAAGCTATAGGGCTGGTGCCCAGAAGACAAAATGGAAAAGCTGGATCTCAGAAGGTAGGACTAAAGAGACAAAGATGATTATAAAAGTCTATGGGGCATATTGGGCAGAGAAGCTGGCATGGACCAGGCTGATGGATCTAGGTAAAACAGAATGTAGAGATCACGTAATCCAAGAGCCCATTTAACAGATGGAGAAAGGAGGCCATGTAGGGAAGTGATTCGCTCAAGGCCATACCGCAGAGTCAGTACCCGAGTTGGCTGTCACAGGACTGAACTGCTTACTGCAGTCTTTCACATAGTTCATTTAACTAGCTTCGTTGATGTTTAATACACTTACTACTGATCCCTGGATGAACTGTACCACATAGGTTAGGAGTAAATTATAATAATTTTAGTTTTTACTTTTATGGAACAATAATTTATTAATAGATGTTCTCAAGAAATTATAGGATTCTTTGCAATCAATAACTCACACAATGTATTATTTTCCCATGCAGTTAGTTTCTTTTTTTCAGTAAAGGGAACCATTTGTTGAGAAAGTAAAGTCTTTATGAACTAACTGTATTTATCTCTATAATGTTGTATGTTATTAAGATCCTGTATTTACACAAATTTGGATTGTGGAAAGGGGGCTTAATCTGTGTGAAGAATTTTCAATGTGCAATCTACTGAGTCAACACTGAGATGGCTTCCATGACACACTCTTTGGTTTTCCTTCTTGCACTTGACTTATCTCTTTCTTAGGGAACTCAACAAGAGTAGTAACAATAGTGTCATTCTACTTTCACCTGGCCAAACCTCACATGGAATATAGGATTGACTCCTGGACACCACCTTTTATTAAGAGATATATTCAGACATTTAAAAAGCTAGTTGAAAGAGGAACCAGAGGAAAAGACAATGATTCAAGGAGGTAGGAACCTGGGTACTAATAGCACTTCTCTAAGTCATTGGAACTAGTGAGCTAGTGAAAACTACTGTTGTTGTTGTTAGCTGCCATTGAATGAGCCCCCTACTCATGGTGACCCCATGCACAATGGAAAGAAATGTTGCCCAGTCCTGCAGCATCCCTATGATTAGTTGTAGATAGGGCCTTGTAATTCACAGGGTTTTCCTTGGCTGATATTTGGAAGTAGATCACCATGCCTTTCTTCCTAGTTTGTCTTATAGGCTCTGCTGAAACCTGTTCAGCATCATAGCAACACACAAGCTTCCACTGATAGGTGGTGACTACACATGAGATGCATTGGCTGGGAATAAAAGCCAAGTCTCCCACATGGAGGGTGAGAGTTCTACCACTGTTATCAGCCCATTAACTCAACCACCTGGTCACCAAATCACTCAGACCACATCTAACTTTAGATTGTGCCTATATGTGGGCCACCATGTGAAGCCATTGTCATTCCTTAATTATCCAGGTTGTTACTGATGAATCATATGCCTGTCTTTCTGTGTGTGGGTATGTGTGCACTTGTTTCCCTTAAGGGTAGTAATCTAATGTAAAGGGAACCAAGTTTTATGAGAAAAAAAAAAAAACCTAAACTAAACAAACAATCAAACAAAAACCGAGTAAGAGAATTTACTACTATACTATTAAGGAACTTAAGAACTAGGAATGGGTTTTTTAAAAAGTGTGGGGGTCTGAGGTCATACAAAAACCCACAAAGGGCTAAAAAAACCCCACCAAACTTCTTGTTGTTGAGTTGATTCTGACTCATAGCAATCCTACAGGACAGAGCAGAACTGCCCCTTAGGGTTTCCAAGGAGCTGGTGATTTTGAACTGCTAGCAGCCAATCTCTTAACCACTGCACCATCAGGGCTCCCTACAAAGGCTAAGTAACGAATAAATAGATTTGCTAAAATAAAATATGATGCTCTTGTTCCTAGTGCTCTGTCTTTGTTAAAGATATTTTACACATCTTCATCAGACAGTACCCATTATTACCCATTTAATTTCCATTTCTTTCCCTTGTTTGCTAGAACTTTTCAGGATTTTGCTCCCCTGCTGTTTCAATGACAGGCTTGACAATCATTTCGCTCTGCTGCGGATAATGAGCATGCTAAAAGGCGGTTTTCTGCATCTGCTCTCACACAAATGGCCAATGTCATTCTGATTTTACATTGGGGATGCTAACACAGTCTCTGGAAGCACAGTGAGCTGAGAAGAGCCCTAGTGAGTTGGAATGTTTGAATGCTTCCGTTAACTTTTACTGAACTTACTTGGAAGAGCTGAGTGGGCTTTTCTCAAGCCCCTTTCTCAACACGTGGCTTAGACCTGTTGAAGTTTTACCCTCTGACCCTACACACATCTGCTCCCTTCCTCCTAACACTCATTACAGAAGGCCTCTAAGAGGAGATTAAAAATATTTCCCTTGCCTCTGTTCTCTCTTCTGCATCTTCATCACAAAACCTCCCACTTTCCTCTAAAAATTTTACATTCTTTACCTATTTCTCCCAAAGACTAACCACTTTTCCACTTGTTCCCAACAGGGGAACTCACAATTCAGGACCACTGGAACTCAAAACCTCATGAGGGAGGAAGAGGTAGAGCACAAAAAGATCCAGGTACCATATATTCTAATGCTCCACTAAGGGGAACTGGGGGCTCAGAAACAATTGGTGTGTTTTAGCCACTTATAAAGAAAATTCATCATTTTGAAAAATGTTATAATTTCTTTATAAGACTTTTAAACAAATTTTCATAGACTTCTAAACCTTCTTTAACTATTTTAAGAATTGTTATTAGAATACACCACAATACAAAACTTAACACTGTTACTTTCAAAAACATAATATTTTGAGATTTTTAGAAAGATTCTAAACAAAAAAAATTGAATAGAGATTAAATGAATAATAAAATTGAGTCTTCGAACAGAGATCAAATGAATAAAATCCACAGTTTACCTTATTATGACATTTATGTATTTTATTGGAGCCCTGGTGGCGCAGTGGTTAAGAGCTACAGCTGCTAACCCAAAAGGTCGACAGTTCAAATCCACCAGCCACTCTTTGGAAACCCCATGGGGCAGTTCTACTCTGCCCTATAGGGTTGCTATGAGTTGGAATCAACTCAATGGCAACGGGTTTGGTTTTTGGTTTTATCTGAAAGAAGTAGGGAGAGAACATAGTGCAAAGTAAAATACTGGGCTAGATGCTTTGTTTGGTCTCTGCCAACTGGACACCCTGAGATAAGTTCTTGGAACATCTCTGGGCTTCAGGATACTCATCTGTAAAATGAGAGAATTGGGTACCATGATCCTTCTGAATCCATAAGACTCCAAGATCTGGGAATTTTTGGAAAGGTTGAACACAGCTTAAGAACAGTATTATGGGAAAACCAAAGACACAGGGGAAAGATTAGTCCAAAGGACTAATGGACTACAAGTATCACAGCCTCCACCAGACTGAGTCCAGCACAACTAGATGGTGCCCAGCGACCACCACCAACTGCTCTGACAGGGATCACAATAGAGGACCCCGGACAGAGCTGGAAGAAATGTAGAACAAAATTTTAACTCACAAAAAAAGACCAGACTTAATGGTCTGACAGAGACTGGAGAAGCCCTAAGAGGATGGCCCCCGGATACCCTTTTAGTAACTCTCTATTGAAGTCACTTCTAAGGTTCACTCTTCAGCCAAAGATTAGACAAGCCCATAAAACAAAATGATACTAAATGAGCACACCAGCCCAGGGGCAAGGATGAGAAGGCAGGAGGAGACAGGAAAGCTAGTAATGGGGAACTCAAGGTTGAGAAGGGGAGAATTGTTGACATGCTGTGGGGTTGGCAACCAATATCACAAAACAGTATGTGTATTAATTATTTAATGAGAAACTAATTTGCTCTGCAAACTTTCATCTAAAGAACAATAAAAAAAAAAAAGTTCTCTAGAATTGTGATTCCTAAAACAAAACAAACAAAAAGGAATAGTGTTACAGGTTGAATTGTGTTCCCGAAAAAGATACGTTGAAATCCTAACCCCTGACACCTGTGAATGTGACCTTGTTTGTAGATGGGATCTTTGAAGATATCAGTAAGTTACTACAAGGTCATATCATAGCAACCCTATAGGATAGAGTAGAACTGCCCAATAGGGTTTCCAAGGAGCAGCTGGTGGACTTGAACTACTGACCTTTCGGTTAGCAGCCATAGCTCTTAACCACTGCACCACCAGGGCTCCTACCAGAGTAGGGTGGCTCCTAATCTAAGTGATGTCCTTATAAAACAGGAGAAAAGACACAGACAGACAGACAGAGGAAGGACAGCCATGTGAGGATCCCAAGCCAAGGAACGCCTGGGGCTACCAGAACCTGGGAGAGATAAGAAAGGATCTTCCCCTAGAGCCTTTGGAGTGAGCAAGGCCTGTTTGACATGTTGATTAGGACTTACAGCCTCCAGAGCTGTGACAATATGTCACTCCTAGAAGAGTAATACAAATGGGTCATGTATCTTCTGGCCCTTCCTGTCTTTCTCTCATTCACAACATCTGCCAGGCAGCATCATTAAGCACCGGGAACTGGACTAGATAAAGAGGTTGATTTTGTAGTTAGAGTTCCTTTTGCCTTCATCTGCTGCTTGACTGTATTTATGCCATGGGTCCTGGGCTCCTTCCTCTCTCCAGTCTCTGAGCTGGGGCTGCTTTCCTGAACTAACGGACACTCCCTCACACCAGCACCATTTTGGCCATGGGCCGCCAGGGCAGCTGCTGCCCAGGCGAGCCCTGCTCATGTCCTAAGCTGACACATGACAACTTCTATTAGGCTGAGGTCCTCCATGGGAAGCCAGTGGGCCCTACTAGTCATTTCCCTTCTGTTTCTCCATCTGCTGGCTCCCAGGGAGATGGTGGCAGAGCTCAGGTTAAAGAGCGTCTCTGAAGCAAGGTCATGCAAAAAGCTGGAAGGCTAGCACTCTCCCTCTTTGTCAGAGGCTGCCTGACAAGGGCAGAACCTGTCCCTTAGGAGAAGATGGGGTGACCCACGCTTGCCTGGCCCCTGCTGAGGATGTCCAGTGCACCTCCCACCATCCCCACTGAGAGTCTACATGTGGAAATCATATTTGCAGCTCGGGTTAAACATGACCAGGTGTTTCATGGAAGGCAGTGCCAGGGAATTCTTGGCGTGTCCTTTATACTTGTTTGAATGCTGTGGCTTTTAATATTTATTTTGATTCTGGTGTGTGTGTGTGTGTGTGTGTGTGTGTGTGTGTGAGGTTCCTTCCCAAGGTCTCTTAGTATGTTCCTATACATCAAACAGGAAGAGAAATAACACGTTGTAGGGTGGAGCTGGGGCAGGCTGGTTGAGGGTGGGGGTTGGGGGCCTGAGCAGGGAGGCCATGTGTTCTGCTGGTTAGTGCATTGGGCTGGCAAGGTGGGAGGCTGCTGTGCTGGGACCTCTCTCTTGGCCAGAGAGCCCACCAACTCCCAGATGCCACAGCTTGAAGGGAGGGGCCTGGGAGGTGATGTGGTTCAACTCCCTCATTTTCTGGAGATGAACATGAGGCCCAGAGAGGGCCGTGGCTTGTGAAAGACACATCCAGTTGATAGCAAGGTCTGAATCGCCAAAATCTAGGCTGTGTGCATTCAGGTCCTTGCCTTTTTGCCCATGGCAATGTCCTCAGCCCTGGAATGGCCACAGTGTTGGTGTCCAGGAAGTGTCTGTTGACTGAATGAACAAGCCAGCCCAGGCTACCTGAATCCCAGGTGCATACTTACACACTGCTTCCTTCTCCACCAAATGGGCTGTAAGCTCTCTTACGGTTGTTTTGTTTTTTGTTAGGTGCTGTCGAGTAGGTTCCGTCTCATAGTCCTGCACCATCCTCACAATCGTTACTATGTTTGAGCCCATTGTTGCAGCCACTGTGTCAATCCATCTGGTTGAGGGTCTTCCTCTTTTTCGCTGACCCTCTACTTTACTTTTATGGTTAGAGTAACAGTATGTCCCTGTTTCTCCTGGATTGTCCTAGCATAATGTGTAATAATACTCCCTTTCCCTCTTGAAAGTGTACCAGTTTAGGCAATAAATCACATGTTCTCCTTACGTAGAATCCTCTGGTCTTTCTAGAATGCCTCTTCTTCCAAAGCAAATTCCTGGACTAAAGAGCTGTGACTGGGACTGCCAGCTCAAAGCTTCATAGAAGGTTCTGAGGAGCCCCTGAATACATGTGAGGCAACGGGAGACACAGTGGACACAGGCGTGAACTAGGCTGACCAAGACTTGATGTAGCCCAACAAAGGGCTTCAAAAGCCATTTGGTATCATTCATTTTCCCCATCTGTAAAATGAAGGGGTGGACTGGACGATTCGCAAGGCTCCTGACAGTTTGGAAATCTGCATACACAAATTAACTTCAGTATGTCTCCTGTGCCTTTCCATTTTGCCCCCCTCTTCACTAGCTTCCACAGAGGGTGATTAGGAACACATCTGTATAGTGCCTTAGCGGGTGTTCAGTCCAGTTTCCCCATTTGAGAGACAGTAGCTTTATAGCCACCACCCGTCTTTCAGTTTGTCCTACTGTAGTGGCCTGAGTGTTGCTATGATGCTGGAAGCTATGCCACCAGCAGGGTTACCCTTGGTGGACAGGTTTCAGTGGAGCTTCCAGGCTAAGACAGACTAGGAAGAAAGGCCTAGTGATCTACTTTCAAAAATTAGCCAATAAAAACCCTATGAATCACAACAGAATATTGTTCGATATAGTGCTGGAAGATAAGCCCCTAGGTTGCAATGCACACATAATACACAGTGGCTGTAACAATGGACTCGAGCGTACCAATGATCACGAAGATGGCGCAGGACCAGGTAAAGTTTTGTTCTGTTGTATGTGGGATCTCTATGAGTCAGAGCTGGCTCAACGGCAACGAACAACAGCAACAAGCTTTACATCCAGGACTGCAGACTGCCTGCCCCTGCCCTTCCTTCGTATTCCCAAATCACAGTCTGTAAGCGCCGGGGTGGAGGAGAGCCAGAGGACACACGGAGAGACTGGATTCCCATTTCCAACTGGAGGGCTCCATACCCTTTGTCCTTCTGTCATCCTGGCTAGTGAGCAAAAGTTAGGTTTTGGAAGGTGGGTGTGGGCTATGGGGGAAGGCTGCTGACTACTCAGCTGTTTCTCTAATGGTGCTACCCAGTGAGAGGGGTGGCGAAGGGGACCCCATCTTTTAGGCCCTCAGACTGATATCGCACCTAACATTTACAGAACATGGCCTCCCTGAGGAAAGCTTATTCTTAAGGATATCTGAAGTGTAGGTCTTGGCTTTGGCCTCCCAGACAGGGACAAGCTACCTCCAGCTGCATTTATTGAGAGCTGTGGAATATCATGGGGCGTTATTGAGCCACAGCTTGAATAGAGTCAGACTGCCTGTGTCCAAATCCAAGTTCAACCACTCTAGCTATGTGACTTTCAGCAAGTTTCTTCATCTCCCTGACTCTTGGTTTTCTCATTTGCAAAGTAGGATAAACACAGCAACCCTCCAGGGCTATTTTGAGGCTTAAATGAGATAACCCTTACCACAAGAAGAATACAGTGCCTGCAGTAGTAGCTGCTTTGTAATCATAGTGAACTCACTGGACTTTTGGTACTTGATGCACCGTCAGGGGCCTATGGCTTCACAGATGAGGCATAAACCCATTATGTGCACTTTTGCAGGCAGGGTTTGTGGCAAGGAGAGGAAGAATTCTGCAATCAGTTCTGCTGCTGCTCTCATCAATGAGTCACAGCTTATAGGCTCTGGGAAGTTCTCATTTTAGTAGAGGGAACATGTGACTGAGCCTCGAGAAAACTTGGCCCTGGTGGGTGATTCTCAGGCTTCCCTTTCAATGCCAGGGGTGAGAGATCTGGGGAGGTTGTGAGGGACGCAACCAAACCAAACCAAACCTGCTGCCGTCAAGTCGATTCCAACTTACAGCGACCCTATAGGACAGAGTAGAAATGCCCTATAGAGTTTACAAGGCTGTAAATCTTTATGGAAGCCGACTGCCACATCTTTCTCCCATGGAGTGTCTGGTGGATTTGAACAGCCAACCTTTTGGTTAGCAGTCAAGCACTTTAGCCACCGTACCACCAGGGCTCATCTCTATGAGGGACTATCAAGTTCTTATTATTCTGATGTGTTTATGGTAGTAAATAAAATTCAAAGGTCATTTATGAGCTTTGCCTCCCATTCTCACACAGCTGGTCCTTGTTAGCCAGGCAGTGCATGGTCCAGGAAGAAGTCAGCAGAAGCAGAGATGCCTTTTCCTCTCAGGCCTAGGAGGCTCCAAGCGGAAGGCCAGGAGAGAAGCAGAAGGTGAGGCTGATGGGCCAGCCTCAAGCGGCCTGACTGCCATTCTCTTCATGGACGCGGTTGTGGGAGAGGAGCCCTAGGGTTAAAATTGATCCACTCATCTGAATGAGGTTCCAGCCAGCAACACCCTCAAAGTCCAGATTTCTACTAAAGTCTTCTCAAGGCAACTGAGGCTTTCTCTAACACATTCTTCAAAATGCTTTCAGCCTCTGTCCACTGCCCAGTTCCTAGCCCCTCCCACAGTTTTAGGTATTTGTTTTGGAAGTAGCCCACCCTCTAGTTATAAAGTCTATGTTAGCTATTTACGTCACTGGGGTCTAAAGAAGAAGCCCTGGCGGTGCACTGGTTAAGCACTTGGCTGTTAACTGAAAGGTTAGTGGTTTGAACCCACCAGCTGCTCTGAGGGAGAAAGATGTAGCAGTCTGATTCTGTAAAGATTACAGCCTTGGAAATCCTTTGTGGCAGTTCTACTATGTCCTGTAGGGTTGCTATGAGTTGGAATCAACTCGACGGCTACAGGTTGGGGTCTAAAGGTTCTCACCTCTGATCTTTCCCTGACATCATCTACAGTCCTAATGAAGGCTGGTGCCCTAAATAGAACCTTCGGTTCACACAGGGTAACAGGAAGATAATTGTCCTCAAAAAACCAAAAACGAAACCGCTTGCTGTCGAGTCAATTCCTACTCATAGCAACCCTATAGGACAGGGTAGCACTGTGTCATAGGGTTTCCAGGGCTGTAATCCTTACGGGAAAACACTGGTGATGTAGTGGTTAAGCGCTACAGTTGCAAACCAAAAGGTCGGCAGTTCAAATCCACCAGGGGCTCCTTGGAAACTCTATGGGGCAGTTCTATTCTGCCCTATAGGGTTGCTATGAGTCGGAACCAACTTGACGGCAATGGGTTTGGTTTTTTTTTTTTTTTTTTAAAATCATTATGTAAGCAGACTGCCACATCTTTCTCCTGCAGAGCGACTGGTGGGTTCAAATCACCAACCTTGTGATTAGCAGCTGAACACTTAACCACTGCACCACCAGGGCTCAGGTTGGGGTAAATAAAATTACCTTTGGTGACCCTTGTCCACTAAATTCTTATAGAATTCCAACAATACTTTCTTTTATTGGTTAAAAGGAGGAGAATTTGTTTCACCCCAAACTAATCTAAGGTACTACAAGGCAAGGTTTAAGAGTTGTTCAAGGTTCAATGTAAAACAGACCTGGGCTGATATTGCTTCTGATATACTCACTGTGGACATTGAGTCTTAGTCTCCTCCTCCACACTCTGAGGATAATGATGTTGCCAAAGGTCTGTTAGAAAGAGTCGGTAAAATAATGTATTAGGTGCTAAGCACAGTGCCAAGTTCAATTTCAGATAATCTCCTCCTCTTTCTTTTTTTTAGTTCCCTGTAGTTTTCTGTCTCCTTCAGTATCCTTATGACCTGATGTTCCCTGGTCAAAAAAGGGCCACAGGGCAAGCTAACCAGAGAATGAGCCACAGGGTGGGGGCAGCCAAGCGTGGCATCCTCATGTCTGAATTAGGCACCAATGACTGGCTTAAGACGGTTTGTTAATAGAAAGTCATCTGTTTCGCAGGCACCTAGGAGGCCAGGTTCTCTGTATTCAAGTTACTTAAAGGTAATATATTAGAGAGATAAGCCTGAGTGAACTGTTCTCGGGCACCAATGACGCCGGGCACAGATAAGAAGGGACAAGGCTTCAGAGGAACAGATGAACGTTAGACTCCAAGAAGTACTTCCCTACAGAAAGAGAGGGTGAAATATGGGTATGGCTATGGATTGGAAGAAGTGGTTTTTATAATAAGAGGTTGCATATGTATGAGCTGAGGAGAAGGTTTTCCATAGGGAGGAGGAGGAGGATTGACTTTCCAAGGCACTTAGCCTCACTCACTCTTCAAGGGCACTAAGTCATGGATTTTTTCAACTTGGAAATCCTCTTAACTTTTCCTTCTTAGCTTCGCAGATAGAACAGAGGTCCCAGAGGCATGAGAAGATTTGGCCTAGGTCTCATGCCCAGAAAGTAGCAAAGGATGAACTAGTTAGAAAGTACAATTCCTGACTTGCAGTCTAGTAGGGTGTGGAAGGCAGCCTCCAAGACGGTCCCCGATGATCCCTGACTCCTGGTATGCACACTCTGTGTAAGCCCCTCACCTTGCTGAAGAAGCAATGTAGTGTCACTGCTGAGATATGGTTGCAAAAATACTGTGGTTTCTGTCTTGGGTACACCTTCATGGACTTCTCTTCTATAATGCTGAGATTTGAGAGGTGTTAATATTATAAAGAAGCCTATTAGTCTGGACAAATTTGGGCATGGGTTCTGTCTTTGGGAAGGCATAGACAGGACGATCTTGTCTGTCCATGATGAGTATCTAGGTCACCAATGGGACCTTCTGTCTCTAGAGATAATCAGAAGAGAAGTCATTCCCAGACGTTCTGATTTAGTTTTAGTATTTGTGGTTCTGCTCCTAGATTAACACTTAACAATTGATACCGTCTTGCTTAGCTTCTTGTATCTTTCCTTCTTGGATACAGGACTTGTTTCTTACCTTTCTGCCTTCTTTACAGAGTGTCACAAGGGACTGAGCATGTGGCTGGCCTTCAGTAAAGATGTATTGTTTGATACAGGAATTGTTTCATCCATAAAATGTAAATTTGGCATGGGATGAAAAAGCAAGGCAGGACTCGAGCCCATCTCTGCAGAGGGGGTGACTAGACTTAGATGCTCAGTGAGCAATCGCATTCTTTGTATCTGGGATTCTATGGACATCAGCATTCACCTGCACACAGCTGGCTCCAGTTTCCCCACCTCCACTTGCAGTACTTGAAGTCATCCCAGCATCTAAGCTGCTGTCCTCACACCATGGTACCTCAACTGTCTGCTCAGGAGCCAAAATAATCAAAGCAGCCCAGTCTCTGCCCTGGCTGAATGAAGGAGATGGGCTGGGGGCCAGGCTCACCAGCTGGAAGAGCCCATGGTTACTCTTTCGGCTTTGTCCTCCCCCTGAGTGACAAAGCTCCAACAGCTGTGGGCTGCCCCTGAGGGCACTGGAGGCATCTGACCTTTTCATCCCTGGGAGTCTGTGGTCTTAAGGGCAGAATGACATAATGGCCTTCTGTTCTTAGTGGACTCTGCTGAGCTAAGCTGGGCTAATGAAAAAATGTTAAAAGCCCTGGAGTGAGCAAGGGTCCTCTGGAGGTCATCTTGTCCATTCTCCTGCCTCAGGGAAGGGCAGCAAATTAGCAACTTAGTAGGTTAGAGAAGCAATGATGAGAAGGTGGGTTTGACTTTCCTTTCAATAAGGATGTACAGGAAGGAAGATTCTACAGTTTCTTTGGTTAATAATCTGGTACCTCAGGTCCCTGATAGTCAGTTCTTCCTGTTCCGATTTTCATCCAACAATTCCTAGTTTTAGCGCATATCTTTCATTCAGCTAATTCTGGAGACTAAAACCTTAATGCCGAATAATTGCTTTTGATCTTTACCGCACTCACAGTCCTTTGGACTTCTTTTCATCTTGAAGACTTTCATTAAGAACATAATTCACCTCACTGAAGTCTGCGCAAGGCATAGATTATGAGGAGATTATGCCAAACATATATAAAAAAATTGACTTCTGGTGACCCCATGGGTGTCAGAGTAGAACTGTGCTCCATAGGGTTTTCAACAACTGATTTTTCTGAAGAAGACAGCCAGGCCTTTCTTCTCAGGCACTTCTGGGTGAATTCAAACCTCCAACCTTTCGGTTAGCAGCCTAGCATATTAGTCATTTGCACCACCCGGGGTCTCTGATATCAAATATAAAACCCATTGCCCTCGAGTTGATTCTGACTCATAGCGACCCTGTAGGATAGAGTAGAACTGCCCCATAGGGTTTCCAAGGAGTGGCTGGTGGATTCGAACTGCCAAAATTTTGGTTAGCAGCCAAGATCTTAACCACTGTGCCACCAGGGCCCCATATCAAATACAGCAGGTAAGAATTAGAGCATCTTCAATGCTGTCAGGGCCCTTTGGTATTCAGTGTCTTTTTCTGTCACTCGAGGAACTTGGATGATTGAATGGGCTCTGAGAACATGAGAAGGTGAGTGCCCAAGAGATGATCACACAGGTCAGGTGGATCTGAGCCCAGTACCTGGATTTTTTCCTTCCTGTCTCATAGTCCTTCCAAAGATTTGAGTTTCATAGGCCTAAATCACTATACAGGATATGATTGCTTGCTTTGCTGGAGAGAAAAGGGGGAAAAAAAAATCCCATTCCCTTCCCAAAAAATAAAGGAGTATAAAAGAGCTCTTTAGGTTCATTAAACAGGCTTGCTACAAGATTTCTTGGACTTCAAATAGCTCTTACCAAATACATTTTGATGAGTTAAGTGTAAATGAATCAGAAACATATGGATAAAATTTCCCTGAAAATACACAAGGGTTTCGGAATCAAGGAGAGTCTCCCCCCACCCCTAACCCACCCCGCTTTGGATGTTAGGGCCTGGGTGTTAGGAACTTACCTCCCCACTGATGTGATTGCTCACCCTCTGGCCACCCAGCATGCTCCCAGTTTCTCCCCTGGAATTCTTGCTCATCTCCTGTGGTTTAGTGGCCAAGCAGCTGGAGTAGGTTGAGAGAGGAAGTCAACTGGTGAGAAGGATGGATAAAAAGAGGAAGAGAAGAGGCTTGGGAGGAAATGGGCCACGTGCTGTGCATGGCTGCATGCTGGCTTCAGGTTTGGGGCTCTTTGGAAAACAGTTCAATTTGTTTTCTTTCTTTCCAAGCAAAACTGAGTCTTGACCTGTGCTAATAGTTTTGTGTGTTCCAGGTTGCCAGGGTTTTCTGAAGCTTGCTTCTAAGTCTTCGCAGGGTCTGGGACAGGCAATACTGAACTTCCCAAGATGAGGCACTTATGAAGGTGAATCATGCCTTGGGATTGACTCAGCTTCTCAGAACACCTCTTGCCTTCCTCACACAAAATCCCTCTGCCTTCTTGTGCCAGGTAAAATTGGTCCAGAATAGATAAAAGGACCAATCTGTGGACTTGGGGGTTCTGCAGCCCAGCTCAGCTTTCTTTCTGTAGAACTGTCCTAACTAAGCGGTATCTGCTCAGTGGTCCAATTCCCTCTTCCTTCTTGCCCTCTGTACCTCTGGTGGCAGTCTGTAGCTCTGGCAGAGCCAACAGGGATGTAGAGTAACAGACTCTATTTAGGTGCCCAATCACAGTCTCCCAAGGGTGTGTGGATAATCCCCATATTTTCTTCTCTCAGCCCAGTACTATGTTAGTGTGGCTTTTCCCCACAGCATACCTTCAATCAAGGATTTGGGTGCAAGGAGCTTCTTTATGAGGTGATTCCAACAAGCATTGTAAGGAAGGGGGAAAGTGAGATAGGAAAAGGCGAAGTCAATAAAGGATGTGTGTTAATGAGTGGGTTGCTCCTGTGGACAACTGGTCTTAATCCTGCTGAGGATCCTCTGAGAGGCACACACCTCATGAGGAGGCCAAGGCATTTACCCACCGGCTCCCATAGCTCATTGGTTACTCCTGGAGGACTGACTCCCCAGCACTTTCAACTTGCTCCATGTGTAGGCAGAGCATTTACCCGAGGCCAGAGGAAGCCCTGGAACAGAGAGATCATGGTGACTGAGGTAGGAAGCTGTTGGTGTACAGGTGGATTTTGGAGTGGGATGAGGGAATATAGGCAAGGCATAGAGATTGTCTTCTACAAATACCTGAATATACTTCCACATCCTTCTCTGCCCCTTGATATTGGTTGATTTCTAGCTCAAGTCTTGGATGTGGTAGGAAAGAGGGGAGTAAAATAAAGTAGATGCCCCACAACGCATTTCGTTCTGGACACCAGAGAATCAAAGGCATAAATGTGTGTTTGCAGTGACTGCTAGGCTGTTGCTCAGAGGGTCTGGCCCAAGAGCGGCGATGAACACAGGCCCTGAGGATCCAACGTACAACACTGCAGGGGCCTAGGATTTCCCATCTGTCCTGCCTCTCAGCATCTCTGGCCTGGCACAGTCATCCCAACCCTTGGCTTTTTGGTCCCTTTCTCTCCCACCCTTACTGGGAACACTGGTCAACCTCAGAACCAGACTGTTGCTCTGAGAGGCCTGGAAAGAAGACAAGAGGAAGATGCAGTAGCACAACAAAATTGTGACCTTCCTCCCGGTGATGGGGTAATTTTTATTATGCCAAAGGATACTATTAGGTGTTCTTCCTATTCAGGGAAGGCAGGAAAGGAGAGAGATGGGACAGCCAGGGTAGATCGAATATTGAAGTCCTGCATTAAGACCTTCACATCGGGCCATTCTTTATTCCTTACGTATTGTATCAGGATCCTCACATATAAAAACCAATAGCCTTTCAAAGGCTGAGGGCAATCTTGGCCCTCTCCTTGATGGTGATTCAGCTGGGTGGGCAGGTTGGTAACAGATCTTAAGAAGGATCTCTGTCAGGTGAGAAGCAGCCTTTTGGCTCTGGACTATCAAGGCCAAACAAAAGTAACAAGCAAGGAGACAACCAGAAGTGGGTTGAAAGAAGAACAAATCATGCCTCATCATCTTCTTCTCTTTCTCCTTCACAATGATTCATGCCATCATCACTTCCCATCTCTGATCCCTGGGCTCACAGCCATCCCAAAGTCTTTCCTGCTCAGCTTGGTTGGAAACAGATGCAGACTGACAGATGCCTCCTTCAGGAAATGTAACCTCTTCACACCCATCCCCGAGGTGGCCACTTCCTTCCAGGCTCCTGGAAAGAACAGCATTTCCCACAGCTCACCCAAAACTGCCAGGCAAGAGGTCCTTCGGCCACTCCAACCTTGGGCTTCTTTCCTCTTAGCTCTTCCCTCCTCCTGCCTCTTACCCTTCGTCACTCATCCCCACTAATTGCCACCCCTCCTCTCTCCCTGCACCAGCTCCATTTGCTGTGCTTCTTTTGTTCCCTACATCTCTGGGAGTGGAACAGTCACCTCTGGGTGGCTATTGGACTTCCTGACAGGTGCTCCCCTGACCTCCTCACTCTCTTCTCTTTGCTGTGATGATTTGGTTAAGGGGGTGATGCATCCATTTATGGGGGTCCTTCAGTGGTTAAGAGCCCAGCTGCTAACTAAAAGGTCAGCAGTTTGAATCCACTAGCCACTCCTTGGAAACCCTCTGGGACAGTTATAGTCTGTCCTAGAGGGTTGCTATGAGTCAGAATTCACTCGATGGCAATGGGTTTGGTTTTGGGTTTTTTCATCCAGTCCAGCCCCCATATACTCTGCCTGCCACTTCTACCCTCCCCCTTCTGTCCCCAGGTCCTTTCCTTGGCTCTGCCTACCTTTCTGCTGATAGCGACAGTACCTATTCAAATCTTAGGGTGGCTGTGAAACCAAATGAAACCATACATATGAAAGTGCACTGTAAACTGTAAATTCTCCAGAAATAAAAGAATTATGCAATCCACTTTTACAGAATAGATAACTTAGGTCCCAAGAAGCTCACTGGTCATGTAATGGACACAGCACTGGGCTCCATCTGATCAGTGGTTCTCATACCTTACTTACCATGCTCGGATCGATCTGAGGAGCGGGAGAAAGTGAGATTCCCAGGGCCCCCTAATAAACTCTGATTCAGTGGGTCTGAGGAATCTAGATTTTAAACACACATCCCAGATAGTTCTGTTGCAGGAGGTCCTGTCAAAATCAAAACAAACAAAAAAACCCCACCTAGATTGTCTGATCAGATCTTCATCTGCCCATATCTAGATCATCTTTTCTCTGAATCCCACCAAGGACCTCTTAACCCCTGCTTTTACATTCCTAAATCCAATTTCTATTTTCCAAAGGACTTGGTTTGGGACTCAGGCATGATTTAGGAAATAATATTGGAGTTACTATTCCCTGTCCTTGAGCATAGAGAATGTGTCCCAGCTGGAGCTGGGCACACAAGGACTCACAAGGACACATCAACTCAGCCCTGAGGTATAAAGACAATAGCTAAGATAATCTTGTAGAATATCTTTTAGGGAAACTTTCACATAAAGCCAGTCAAACAGAACACAAAAGACTTTCTACTCTTATCTTTTTCTATTAGCATTTAGTGAATAGAAATGTGTTGGACCAATGAAGACTCTCCTGAAACCTGTACCAATGATTGTTTAGAAAGACAATTCAAAATGTAGGATCACAATTTCTAGCCAGCCTGAAAAGGCTAAGCTTTCAAAGGTTTTGCCCATTTGTAATGTTAATATATACTGATGATTCTGTAATGGTCTTTGGACCTGGGCAGAATGGCTGTGGCAGCATGCTTGTCCGTTTTCCCATTCCTGCCTATTCTGTAATATTCTTTGGACTTCAGCAGACATGGCTGTGGCAGCATGCTTGTTCATTTTCCCACTTTTGTCTGTTCTGTGATATTTCCTTGGACTCAGGCAGACCAGGCTCTGGCAGCATGCTTGTCCGTTTTCCCACTTTTGTCTGTTCTGTGATATTTCCTTGGACTCGGGCAGACATAGCTCTGGCAGCATGGTTGTCTGTTTCCCACTTTTGCCTTTTTGAATATATGTTGAATAAAACTTTCTTTTTGCTTTACTCAACTTTGTGATGTTTTTACCCTACAACAGGCATATAGGCTGATGACTGAAGAAGTAATTAGTAGTTGGTTCTTCAAACAGCAGCTCTGAAGATCTCGGGAGGACGCACAGAGTTCTCAAGGCAGGTGGGGGCATGTCAGGGAGATTGAGGTCCTGGTCCATCCCCCAACGTGGCAGAAGATGCCACCTCTGGACACAAAAGACAACAAGAATCATGAGCAGCTTCCCCTCTGGTCAGTCTGAGAGCCTCTAAAGACATTGACAGCTGCTCCCTCCTTACCTAATCCCTCTCTCTCTCTCTCTCTCTCTCCCCCTTTCCCTCACTTCTTCCCACAACCAGCGCTTCCACACAACTCACACAGGCTGTCCCCCCCCCCATTCCCCCCCACAAACTCGTGTTGTACCAAGTTTGCTCAGCTGTGGGGTCTTCCCCGGCAGGCATCAAGGGCTCGCTAGGGCAGTGGTGAGAACTAGGCAAACCTCCTTGTTGAAGGAGACCGGTTCTGAGCCATGTTCAGGGAAGCACTTTGATGAAGACTTTATGAGGTGATTCTGAAGATGCAGCAATGCAGCGGAGGATGATGGGAAACGGCATTTCCGGTTCCGGTTCCGCAGAAGGTGAGCTAGGCTCCCCGAGGGTGGAGGGAGCCAGGCACAGCACTAGGTCCAGAGGGCACCAAGCGGTCGGGAGCCCTGGCCATAGAGAGAGGGTGACTCTGCAGAGGACAATGATAAGGAAGACAGGGAACTGAGGCGCCCTGAGACTGGGGTTCTTCTGGCCCTTCATGAGCTGGCTGTGTGATCTACCACAAGTTACCTCACTTCTATTGGCCTCTCTGCTTGAAAAGTCCTCCTTAAAGCAAGAACACTGGCCTAGATCAAGGGTTCTCAAACTGTTTTCAATGAAGAGAGAGTTACCCTGCTATAACATGTAAGGAGGTGGAGTAGGACTCGGGATGCACACATTTACTCCCCGACATTCAGGAGTCCCAGGTGTTCCTCAGGGGAATTTCCAGATTTTCGTTGAGCTGAAGAGGGCCTTTAATCTGGTCCTGTGGTTTTCAATGAGTAACTAAAACGTGGCTCTATCCCCCTCACTGTGGTGGGTTAGTCAGCTAGGGGCAGGTCCAACAAGCCTGAGGCATCCCCAGGCATCAGAAACCAGCCAGGCTCACAAGTCACTTCAGAAAGTGAGTATCTATTCACTGTGTTTCAAGGAGCACTAGAAAATATTCACTGCCTCCAATCTCAGAGTCTCTGAGATTCTCCATGAGGTTTTCACAGCTATGCACCATACTCATAATTTCTTACTAGACAAGCTAATGAACAGATTTATTTATTTGGGGGGGGGGGTTCCTGATGGCTCAAAGAAAGAACCTCAGAGAAAAAACTTTGTACCTTAAATTGTTCCAGCTGACTCCTTAGCTGTATTTAGCTTTCAGGTAACTTTCTAACCCTGCTAGGCAGCTGGCTACAAAGTCCTGGTGGAAGAATGGAAGAGGTACAGTAGGGTAGGGAGTGGAGGCAGAAGAACGGCAAGGGGAAGGAAGTGTTAACCTTCAGCAAAGGTGTTTTCCCTGTGTGGATGCCCCAGAGACGTGCTGCCCAGATCCTCCTTTAAGGAAAGGTGGGCTGCTCAGCTGTGGGTGTGTGGTCAGCAGATAGTCTCCAGCTGTTAGCTCCTTCAGGGTCTGCCTTGGCTGCAGAGTGCATCTCACCTCAGGTCATGCCCTTCACAGGGCGGCCCACATCCTGTGACTGAACATGATGGGGCAGACAGGCCTGGCCATCACTGGTTGAGTTCACCTCAGAGCTCCCCACCCAGTTGGCTGAAGCCATGTTGGGCCTGCATTACAGTGCAGCTTCCTCCTCTGCCCAATCCTGCTTCTTCTCACTTCCTTTCACAGGTATTGATCCCTAATAAACATCTTGCACTCAAACTCCCATCTCAGCATCTGCTTCCAGGGAACCAAATTGGGACACTCTACTTTCTGGCTCCCCCAGGTGTGTTTCAGAGTCATGCTTCAGACCCTCAGCCAGTGTAATGCTGGAACGTCCAATAGGGTAGATGTGCAGTCCTCCCCAATGCATCCTGAGTGAGCAGTTCAATAGTCACCAGTGTGCAGGTACCAGAGATTGCCATCTATGAGCATCCAGCTGCCCAGAACATGCCAAGCCCGTGCCTGCCCCAGGGCCTTTGCACTTGCTGTTCTCTCTGCCAGGAATGCTTAAATTTCTTCCAAAATGTCACCTTCTCAAGGAGGTCTTCTGTGACCCCCGATCTCAAGGACCCTTTATCCAACGCTTAGTCAACACTCCATCATGCACTGTTGTTTATTATTTTTTGTTATGATGAAAATCAGAGATCACTGATACTGATACTGAGAAGGGCTTATTTTTTCAGTACCTGTCTTACCCCACTAAACATAAACCCCATGGTAGTAGGGACCTTTCTACCTTCTTTGCCTTCGTGTTCCTAGGACCTTGCAGGGTGTCTTGAGCAGGTACTAGATAGATAATGAATGCATAAATGGAAGGGACAAAATTTTATCAAGTGGGAAAAAGTTAATGTGCTCAGCTGCTGACTGAAAAGTTGGGAGTTCTAGTCCACCCAGAGGCTTCTCAGAAGAAAGATCTGGCGATCTACTCCCTAAAAATCAGCCATTGAAAACCTGGTGGAGCACAGTTCTACTTTGACATGCAAGGGGTTGCCATGAGTTGGAACTGACGCGATGACAACTGGTTTAGCTGGAATTTAATGATAATTTATTTCCAATATGCTTTTTCCTTCTAGTTGAGGTGAGTGATACTGGTTTTCACTTAGAACAGGGGTAAACAAACTTTTTCTGCAAAGTCAATATTTTTGGCTTTGTAGGCCGTAAGGTTATAGCTGCTGAACTTCGCTGTTACAGTGCAAAAGCAGCCATAGACACACAAGCAAATAAGCATGGCTGTGTTACAATAAAATTTTATTTGGAAAAACAGGTGGCTGCTTGGATTTGACCAGTGGGCCATTGTTAGCTGACCCTGAGTATAAAAGTTCATATAAAACAAATTTATTGAAGTTAAAAAGGAAGTCTATTTAAATAAAAATATTAATAAAGAACAGTACAGAAAACATATTCAAATTCCTGAAGTTGAAAAAAGATTCCTAAGTTGGAGAAAACTCAGTTTGAATTTTTTGGGTCATCTGTAGTCACAGCTGTGGGAAGAAGGGCAGTGAGAATGGAAACACTTTTAATTTAATGTTGCCAAACAGTGTGCAGTACTCAGAATATTTTCCGCAGAGTTGGACAAAGGAGACTATAGGAAAGAGAAGCTATATATACAGAGAAGCTATAGCTATACAGAATGACTATAGGGGTCATTCTGTAATGTGTGGTCCTCCACACTTCTCAAACTCCCAGGAATCTTTAGAAGTCTGATAGACATCTACCTGACTGGAATAGTGTCAGCCCGACCCTCCTGGAGGCACTTGATATTCTCCCCAGTTATATTAATCTGATGGTGCAGGCATCAGTCACTCCTGAAGAAGGAGATTTCTTAATCTATCCAGAACAGAGGGATGAGGCAAGCACACAGATGTATCAAAAGCAAAGAATGCTCCAGCAGGTTCCCTGTGGCAGGGCCAGCTTCACAGG
>NW_004443977.1:7917629-7918706 GCF_000243295.1 Trichechus manatus latirostris
GCTTTGGGTCTTTTAGGGAAAATGAGGAAATGCCCAGCTCTCAGGGGCAAGACTAAAGGCCTCTAAGAAAACATGGTAGAGGTCCTAGGCCCTGTTGGATTATACTGTGAAGATGTGGAACTAATGGTCAGCTTCATTTTTTCTCCTCTTGGTGGAGACCAGGAAGCACAGAGGAGGAAGTGCTGGGCTGCAAATTGGAGGCCCGGATTCCAATCCTGTCCTGATGTCTCTTAGCTATGTAGCCTTGCAGGTCATTGTCCTTTTCTGGGTCTTACCTTCTTTATTTGTAAAAGATTAAAACTGAATCCTACAGCCAAAAGAGGTTGGGGAGATGATCATTTGTATATATAACCTGCTCCTCTACTGAGACACAGAAAAATCTTGGTAGTAAAGAAGGCTGTAGACTTTGGGGATGTGACCAGAGAAGCTATGATGCTTTGCTTTGGGAAGACCACTAACATATATAAGTTATCTCAGGTGGCCCGGAATGGGTTGAATAGGCTTGGATATGAGAATCCCAAGGATGCTCTTTCATCGAAATGGATCACAAAAAATGGTGGTCCCAGAGAACATATACTCAACTCTCTCCCTACCAGCACCCCCTTCCCTGCTGGCTGGATGCTGAGATCAGGTTTTCCCTGAGAGTGGGGAGAAGCAGCTCTGACTGTGTGCAGACTTGGCTGAGAGAGCGTAGTCCACACAGTGCCCATTCTGACCCCATCTGAGGAACCACTGCATCTTAGCACCTCAGGTTCTGGCTAGGAGGGATGGGAATGAACATTCCAGAGGCTGAGGGAGGAAGGAAAGCTACCCCTCGTCCCCCACCTGCCATCCAGCGTTCTCGCCTGGTCTATGCTGGACCCCACTGACCAGCTGCTACCAGGGTAGAGGCAGCCCAGCAGATGGTCTGAAGCTGGGAGGAGATGGTGTCAGTCAGCAGCAGACATATCCCTGATGGTTAATGTGGGCCGTTCTGTTTCTGAAGTCTCCTTTCTGCCTCTCCTTCCTCTATCTCTTCATTATCCATCCAGTTTCCAGACTCCTTTCCCTCGTCTTCCTGTCTCCCTCCTCTCTTCC
>NW_004443977.1:7919847-7921840 GCF_000243295.1 Trichechus manatus latirostris
CTGCAGACCACAGAAACGGTTAAGACCAAATCTGGCCCACCTGAACCATCAACCCCGTCCTCTGGGTGACCCTGGAACTTTTCTCCTACCAGACAGAACCAAACTTTAGTGGTCCAAGATTGTAAGACTTTCAGAAGCAAGGGGTCCAAGCCTAAGATCCGGTTTGAGAGAGCCTTCCCTCCCTCTTTTGGACTAAGCAAGTGCAGACAAAGGAACCAGGAACGTCCTTTTTGGGCCAGACCAATCAATGACCTTGCTCCTTTCCCCAAGACCCTTCCCCTAATAAATACTGTTTCAGCTGTTGTTCAGGGAGCCATCTTGGTGATGCAAGTCCCAGGGTGCTCTTGTGCTTGGCCAACCAAATAAAGCTTCTTTCTCTTTCACCCATTTCGTGTCTCTATAGCCGTGCTGAGCAGACGTGGAACAGTCCGGTTACACAGTGGTTAAGCGTTCAGCTGCTAACCAAAAGGTCAGCAGTTTGAATCCACCAATTGTTCCTTGGAAACCATATGGAACAGTTCTCCTCTTCCTCTAGGGTTGCTATGAGTTGGAATTAACTTGAAACAATGGGTTTTAATCCAGATCAAGAGGCCCAGAGACATGCATGAAGGGAAAGGAAAGAAAAGGGGTTGTTCAAAAGAGCCCAACAATAAGCTGCTTCTACTTTGTCAAGGCTCCCCTAGAGTCCCAGGTTCCATTCTAGATCATAAAACAGAGCTGTCCAATATAATATTCTACAGTAATGGAAATATTCTGTACCTGTGCTGTTCAATATGGCAGACACTAGCCACATGTAGCTACTGAGCACTTGAAATGTGGCTAATGAGACTGAGGAACTAAATTTTTAATCTGTTAATTTCAAGTAAAGTTAAGTAGACACATGTGGCTAGTGAGTGCCTTATTGGACAGTTCTAAAACATCAGGGGAGCCTGGGGGATAGTAGTAAGCCTTCAGGTGAATATAGCATTTTACAAAGCACTTTTACTTGATTCTCTCAACAGAGAGCTCAGCATCCAGCACAGAGTGAAAAGCTGCATACTAAATGGATCCTTTTAATCCGCATAACAACACTTGGATGGGGTGCTGTTGTTATCCACATTCTACAGATGAGGAATTTGAGACACAGTGAAATAAAGTCTTTTGCTCAAAGTCACACAGCTCATTCCTGGTGAGGCAGGATTTGCAAACAGCCCACCTAACCCCAGAGCTGGGCTTTACCAAATAATCCATATTTTCCCCAAAATTCTAAGACCTAGATTCTAATTCTGGCTCTGCCACCAATGAACCCTAAGACTTTGGGCAAGTCATTTCTCCCTCTTGGCCTCAAATAGCTCATCTGGGAAAGGAAGGGGTGAATGTTTCCTATCCCTGAGGTCCGCTCAGCTCTGAGAGTTGATAGCTCTACCCGGTACAGCCCAGACCGCATCTTGGGGGCTGTGTCTAAACACATTCTGAGAAGGATATTCCAGAGCTTGGGACACTGTGACCTTCTGAGGACAGTGTAATAGAAATCACTGCTTTCAGCTGGGACATGAGGAAGGATCAAAGGGCAGGCGGCATTTGAAATGGGTCTTGAGGGAGGGTAGAAGATGGACAGGCAGAGATAAGGGGAAAGTCATGTGAGCTGAGGTAAGATGGTAGGGTCACAGGTCACAGGGAAAAGCAGAAGAAGGAACCCTTTGGGGGAAGGGGACACTGGTTAAGACAACTGGTCTGAAACCTCTTCTAGAAACCCACTTAAGAAATGCTCCTCCAAGAGCAAGGGGGATTGCAGGAAACAGAAAAATAACAAAAGGCTGGGATGAGTGGTGTCTAATTTTTGTTCTACTTCTCCCAAGTATATGCTGTCTCTTCCCTTTTGAGTTGGTTGTAATATTTCCAGCTCCCTCCTCTTCCTTCAGCCAGTGGGTTAGTGACTGGAGGCTGACAGCACATTAGGCATTTTCTGCCTTGCCTGTGTGACTTTAAACATGTCCTAGGGCATGGAGCATCC
>NW_004443977.1:7921940-7923179 GCF_000243295.1 Trichechus manatus latirostris
TTGGTGAGTGGCGTCTTGGGTCTTAAAGCTAGCGAGTGAGCATCTAAGATGCAACAATTGGTCCCAACCCACCTGGAGCAAAGGAGAATGAAGAACACCCAAGACACAAGGAAAATATTAGCCCAAGAGACAAAAAGGGCCACATAAGCTAGAGACTCCATCAGCCTGAGACCAGAAGAAGTAGATGGTGTCTGGCTACCTCCAATGACCTCCCTGACAGGGAACACAACAGAGAGTTCCTGATGGAGCAGGAGAAAAGTGTGGAGCAGAACTCTAGTTCATGAAAAAAGACCAAACTTAATGTCTGAGACTAGAGGAACCCCAGAAGACACGGTCCCCGGACTCTCTGTTAACCTAGAATTAAAACCATTTCCGAAGCCATCTCTTCAGACAAAGATTAGACTGGACTATAAAACAAAATAATACTAGTTAAGAGTGTGCTTCTTAGTTCAGGTAGATACACAAGACTAAATGGACAGCTCCTGTCTGGAGGTGCGATGAGAAGGCAGAAAGGGATAGAAGCTGATTGAATGGACACAGGAAATTCCGGGTGGAAAGGGGGAGTGTGCAGTCACATTAAAGGGATAGCAACTAGGGTCACATAACAATATGTGTATAAATGTTTGTATGAGAAACTAACTTGAGCTATAAACTTTCACCTAAAGCACAATTTAAAAAAAAGAACTATGTTGTACCAATTGATGTAAACGTCCCCCGAGTCTATGGTCCCTTGCCTTCGAGCTTGGGAACTTCATCCTGCGAGGTGTTCCGCTGTGTCTAAGAGATTTCCCTGACTGTGCCATTTGTGCGCTCTATTGTCTATATTAATATATAAGGAGCACCTACAGTTATGTATTTAGAAATTTCCACCACTAAAGCTGTGTCTGCTGGTGGGTGTGTTTCCTTACACCCTCCCTCACCTCTTGGCATGTCTATCTATGTATCCATTCATAAATTATTGTTTGTTAATACTACTGCTGCAGGGTTGTTTATGTTATAGTAGTTACCATTTAAAAAAAAAAAAAAAAACCACTGCCGTCGAGTTGATTCTGACTCATAGTAAGCCTATATTTCTGCATTCCTCTCAGTGTCCTCTCTTGCCTTGGTCATTGTCTTGGTTATCTAGTGCTGCTAAACAGAAATACCACAAGTGGATGGCTTTAATGAAGAGAAGTTTATTCTCTCACAGTCTAGGAGGCTAGAAGTTCAAATTCAGGGCCCCAGCTCCAGGGGAAGGCT
>NW_004443977.1:7923606-7927750 GCF_000243295.1 Trichechus manatus latirostris
TGTGCTGACTTCTCCCATATTGTGTATTGTCTTTCCTTTCACCAATATTAACGCATGTATACTATTGATTTGGTAATTTTCCCTCACTCCTCCTTCCATCCCTGGTAACTATCAAATGTTTTTTTTTCTTTCTGTGTGTAAACCTTTTGTTGTTACTTTATAATAGCGGTCTCATACAATATTTGTCCCTTTGCCATTGACTTATTTCACTCAGCATAATGTCCTCTAAATTCATCCATGTTCTGAGATGTTTTGCAGATTCATCATTATTCTTTATAGTTGCATAGTATTCCATTGTGTGTATGTACCACAGTTTGTTAATACGTTCATCTGTTGATGGGCACTTAGGTTTCTTCCACATTTTTGTTGTGTGAATAATGCTGCAATGAATGTGAGTGCGTATAAGTCTATTCATGTCATGGCTCTTATTTCTTTAGAGTATATACCTAGAAGTGAAATTGTTAGATCATGTGGTATTTTTATTTCTAGCTTTTTGAGGAAGCACCATACTGTTTTCCATAGTGGTTGTACCATTTTACGTTCCCACCAGCAGTATATAGGAGTTCCACTCTCCCCTAAATAAGACATTTTTAATACTCCCAATGCCCAATTTCATTTGACCATCTCCTGCCTTTTTTTTTTTTTTCTCCCCTTGCCCCTACCTTTTAGTTTGGGTCCAAACCAGAGCTGGGCTTTAAGTAGGTAGAATCTGAATTGGTGGATTATAGGCAGCTCTTTTTGTTTTGCGGCTGATGTTTGCCATCGAGTCAATTCCAACTCATAATGACCCTATAGGACAGGGTAGAACGGCCCCATAGAATTTCCAAGGCTGTAATCTTTAGAGAAGCAACTGCCAAATCTTTGTCCTGTGGAGTGGCTGATGGGTTCTAACTGCTGACCTTTCAGTTAGTAGTCAAGTGCTTAACCACTGCACCACAAGGGCTCCTTTGTTTTGGGGCAGGGACTTAAAAATAGGAATGCAGGTGTTGGTGGGAAAGGCACCTTTGGGAAGAAGGACAAGACCAATACATATTGCCTAATCAAGATAAATTTTTATATCTCCCTGGTTTTAAAATGCCAAATCCTAACCTTATTCCATTTTTATACTTAGTTTAAATTTCTAGATTTGTTTTCTTTCTTCCTTTGTCAGCTCAAGCTTTAATGGCTGTCTTAGTTACCTAGTGCTGCTATAACAGAAATATCACAAGTGGATGGTTTTAACAAAGAGAATTTTATTCTCTCACAGTCTAGTAGGCTAGAAGTCCGAATTCTGGTTGTCAGCTCCAAGGGAAAGCTTTCTCTCTTTGTCAGCTCTGGGGGAAGGTCCTTGTCATCAATCTTCCCCTGGTTGAGGAGCTTCTCAGCACAGGGACTCTGGGTCCACAGGATGCGTTATTCTCCTAGCTCTTGTTTCTTGGTGATATGAGGTCCTCAAGTCTCTCTGCTTGCTTCTCTCGTTTATATCTCAAAAGAGATTGACTTAAGACACAACGTAATCCTGCCTCATTAACATAACTGCCTCTAATCCTGTCTCATTAACATCATAGAGATAGAATTTACAACACATAGGAAAATCACATCAGACTACAAAATGGTGGACAATCACACAATACTGGGAATCATGACCTAACAAAATTGATACACATTTTTGGGGAACACAATTCAGTCCATGACAATGGTCTTTTCTATTATTTGTCCTCTATCTTTCAGAACTCAGCTTAGATATAAGAAAAAGTTTTCTTGAGCATCCTCCTCTGTAATCTTAATGCCTTGCCCTTACTTTTCTTTGTGAAATTGACCACTGCAGTGATGCTGCCTCTTAGTACAACATGATAAGAAAACAGGCTTTCAATTCCAGTTCCACCACTTTTAGCTGGATAATATATAGCATGGTGTTTAGCCTCCTCGTGCCTCAGTTTCCTCATTTGTGAAGGGAGGCTGATGGTAATAATAGGACCTACCTCCTAGGATTAAATCATAGTGCTTAGCCTAATACCAGAATTGCTACTGCAGGTGCCTGTTTACTTGTTTGTCTCCCCACTAGACTGTACACGCCTTGAGGGCCCGCGCTCAGCACAATGTCTGGCAAGTGGTAGGACTTCAATAAATATTTGTTTAATGAACAAATGAGTGAATCACTGGGTCAGGTAATCATTTCCCACTTCTTTCAAATGTCCTTCCATGAACTTTCAGTTTAGCTCTAAACCTCCACTCCTGGCTTCTACCACTCACTGCTTCTTGTTTCTTTTTTCTCTGTTTATTCTCCTTTTGTGAGTCCCTCTGCTGATGAGGTCCTTTAGGGGTCATTTAATCCATTCCCCTATTTTCAGCAAGTTCTGGCATCCATTCACCCTCTGCCCCAGCTTGGAATCTGGGCCTGGGGAAAACATCCAACACAAAGACTTTAAAATTCCCCAAACAAGAATTCTCTCTCTCTCTCTTTCCCTTTAGGAAAGTCCCGGGCCTGCAGACATGAGGACATTGGTCTGTCTTCCATGACGCCATTCCCTGGGCACCAGGGCAAGGAAGTGGGTGAGTAAGAGGAGATGTGTCTTTGGCCCCCTCCTCGAGGGATTTTGGAGGGGAGTGCACCTTCCTGCCACCTTGGCTGGGATTATGTGAACCTGAAAACAGCCTTGCCTTCTGGGTTTTATCGTGTGGTTGCCTCCTTGTTTGTCCACCTCCTCTCCTGACACAGAAGCAGTCTTGTCCTGTCTTTGGTCCCTTCTGAAATATCAAACCCCATTGCATCATGGTGCTCCAACCAACAGCTTGTCCAAGCCAGGAACTTGGAGACCATGACTGCTTCTTAAATTCTCCAGAAGTTCCTGTTCCAGAGACACACTCATAGCTCTGTCTGGGGCCAACATGGCCTTTCAGGTGCAATGCAAATGAGCAATCCATCAACCCACAGCCCTCTGGGCTCAATGTCCAAACCATTCCCTTGCCTTTCTGGTAGCTCCAAAGAGCATGCCTCCAAAGAATTGCAACGTCCCTTGCAGTCTCCTCTTTCCGCGAGTCCTTCCCTAGCTGCCTCTCTTCCCCCTGCCTTCTGCTGCCTCCATTCTCCTCCTGGAACCCACAGTTTTGACATCAGGCCACCTCTAGACAGAGAGCAGCCATCGGTAAGTCATTCCTGATGAGGTTGGTAGTGCTGACTTGATTGAGTTCTGGAAACTTCCTTGGTCAGCATGAGGTTGTCTGGCCCATGTTGCCAACTCTAAGGGTCCTTTTCATTTCTAAGAATTAAAGTCAGAATTAACTAGATATTAGGGAGTTCTTGGCTGTGGCAAAATACAGTTCTACCATCTGCTTTCCTTTCCTCCTTCTCTCCCTCTACAATTATTTATTGCCTGGCTCTCATGTTCCGGACAGGTGCTAAAGAATCAAAATAAAATATTGTCAATTCTTGTCCTATAGAACTTACATCAGAATGGGAGAAACATACACACAAGCAGATAACTGTAAATGAATATGAAAAGTGCAATCGTTGAAACAATCACAGGGTGTTGTAGAAATCTAGAGGGGGCACCTAAGCCAGGCTGTGTAGAAGGTGGGTCAGCTTAAAACAAAAACGGTTCCTAAACTCTGATCTGCAGATCCATGGCATCCCATGCTAAAGCTTTTACAGGTCAGAAGAGAAGTAAGAAAAATGAAGGCAGTGTAGTATGTGTGTATGAATTCACACTTCTTGAAGATTACTGTCTTTATTTTGAGATTCTGTACCCTTACGGTGTCTTATATAGAATGATGGTGATATTAGGTGGTCATAGCAACAATGGTAGTAGTTGTTCTTTTTGTGTATATGTCTTTATTTGGTAAAAGGGGGCAATCATATATCAGTTCTCCAAAATTTTTGGAAATCTTACTGGGCCTTGAAATTCCAGAATTTTAGGACTTCTGACTTAAAGTGCGAGTAGGAGGTAGGCTGGCAAAGGATAGAGCATTTTTTGGCTAAGGGCACTGGACTGGTTTACCGGTGTGATGCTCTCCTGGCTTAATACACATGCTGCTTTACATGCAATAAGTACATAATTTACGTCTTTCTACACAAAGGTGGGTCATAAGACCAACACATAGGATATTGTTTCATTATTTTCCCAGGAGAAGTGATGGGATTTTCACCAAGAATTCCGTATTTTTT
>NW_004443977.1:7927850-7934832 GCF_000243295.1 Trichechus manatus latirostris
TGGGGTGCAGAACTCAAGTTCTAGTAAGAAGACCAGACTTAATGGTCTGACTGAGACTGGAGGAACCCTGGAAGGCATGGCCCCCGGATTCTCTATCAGCCCAGAACTAAAACAATTTCTGAGGCCAACTCTTCAGACAGGGATTGGACTGGACTGTGGGACGTGAAATGATACTCGTGAAGAGTGTGCCTCTTAGCTCAGGTAGATACAAGAGACTAAACGGGCAGCTTCTGTCTGGAGGTGAGATGGGAAGGCTGAGAGGGTTGGGAGCTGGTTGAATGGACATGGGGAATCGGGTGGAGAGGAGGAGTGTGCTGTCACAGTGTGGGGAGAGCAATTAGGTCACATGACAATGTATGTATAACTTTTTGTATGGGAGACTAACGTGAAATGTAAACTTCATTTAAACTACAATAAATAATAATAATAATAATAAAAAGAATGCATGAGTGAGATGGATTACTGGGCTAGAATTACACTTGGTGTTCATGAAATGGAAAATGAAAATAGTTTCAAATGGGGATCAAATCTGTGACCTTAGTATTAGCTACCTTCATTCATGAATTAAGTTAACCAGCTACATACCATCTGGCAGAAGGTGAAAGTGTGTTAACATGGAACAATAGACCCAATACTGGTCTAGGAGTAAAAAAAATGTGCTCTAGTTCTGAACCCACCACTCTCTTGCTCTGTGACCTTGACTGTGTTGCTTCTTAGCCTCAGTTTCTTCATCTGCAAAAAAAAAAAAAAGAACTGGGTGACCTTAGACCAGTCATTCTTACACTTCAATGTATATCCGAATCACTTGGTGGTCTTGTTAAAACTCAGATTGCTGGGTTCTACCCATAGAGTTTCTGATTTAGAAGATCTCGGCGGGGCCCAAAATACTGCATTTCTAAAAGTTTCCACATGCTGCTGCTGCTGCTGACCCAAGCCCTATACTTTGAAAACCACTAGATTAGACAATCTTTCAAATCCTTCATCCTTAAAGTGCTATTAGTCATTCTTGTCTTTAAAGAGTTTATAATCTGATTAGCATTTTTCCTGAGGGTGGAAAGGACATAGATGGCTTCATTATTTCAGTTTCTAATCAAGCATTTGTTTGGCACCTTCTGTGTAGAAACGGCTGATTACAAGACAGAGGAAGGAAGGCTACCCCAATGTTCCCATCAATGCCTCCCTGAAAACTTCTGCATTGTACAAGAGCTTTGGTTCCTATACAGCACTTCGTACAGCCAAATCTTCTATTTGTGGTCTCAGAGACAGGAAGAGTTTGAAAAATTAAGATCAACAGATGGTGGTAAGTCTCCTCCCTCCAAGCATTTTCTTAGGGATGATTGGTAGAAAATGAGGCAGCAAGATGCCGATTTATATATACACATCCGAATGGATGAAACAGTGTCAAAGAGGATTGCAGTGGATCAGTGTGGCCAGCCTGGGTCACCATCACCGCCTCCATATTCCCAACACAAAGTTTGTTTGAATAATTCTCATTCCACAGAGATATGGTGGGTGCTAGATTAGAGGACAAAGGCAGATGTGGCTCCTGCCATCTGCAGTACACCTGATCCAGACAGCATTGGACATGGGTGCAAATACGACAACAGGGGTTAACTGGCACAAGATAGAGTAGGAAAATATTTATGTCCACCAAGGTTAAGGGCTTTTTTGGATTGGGGGGATACAGGGAAAGGAGGACTATGGTACCTGTTTGGAGAGTAAACAAAAAGTAACTTGGAATATAAGTGTGCTAGTCATCTTTTATTCTCTATCCATATTTCTGCTTTGGCCATTGCTGCAGCAAACAGTGCCTCACCCTAGTTATGCCACTTATCTCCTGCTCTCTGCCTGGGGCTTCCTTCCCTGCTGTAGTGTGTGAAACCAGTGCAAGCCTGCTCAGCCAGTCTGAAGTGCTATGGAGTTGGTACTCTCTGCGGGTAACCTTGACCAACACACCCTTGGTTTAGCATTTCCTCTTTCCTGTTTCATTCTTCCAGATGCTCCACTTCTGTCTCCTGGGATAAATCTCTTTCCCAAAATAAACCACTTGCATGCAAGCCCTTGTCTCAGTTGCTGCATTCTGGAGGAACCAAAGCTAAGACAATAAACATGTTTTAGATTGTGGCAGCATTTTGAGTTGTCGATGTTGGAGTCCCTGGTTGGTGCGATGGTTAACATGCTTGGCCACTAACTGAAAGGTTGGCAATTTGAGTCCACCAATGCTTCATGTTTTTCATTTTAGAGACTTTCTTTTAATGTCTGGGGATTCTAGGTTCTCTATTTGTATTTAACAGTTAGGTTAATAGGTATTTCTCTTGTGCTCATAGGAGGAACTTCTCCTGTAAGGGGAATACTACTCCTTAAGTGACTAAACAGTGAGCGGAATACACCAAAGAATCTTTAGACACATTCTTAGAATTTATAAAAAGTTTATTGAATATAATATCAATACATTGGTGTGAAGGTTAAGATTGTGTGTCAACTTGGCTGGGCCATGGTTCTCAGTGTTTTGAAGTCATATAATGTTGTGATCACTTCCTTGTTGAGATTTGATATGTGATCACCCTCATGATGGGATCTGCTGTGAGTAGCCAATCAGTTGAAAGGGAGTTTCCTTAGGCTTGTGGACTGCATTGAATATAAGCAGACATTCTGGCAAGGCTTGGGGGCTTTTTGCTCTTGAGGATTTCTGCAGCTGGCTCCTGTTCATCTGACCTCTGGTTCTTGGGACTTGAGCTAGCAGCTTACCTTCAGTCTTGCCTGCCGATCTTGGGATTCATCGATCTTTGCAGCCTGTGAGCAAGAGCCCTGCTCTCTGATCTGCCGATCTTGGGTTCATCAGCCCCTGTGGCTATGTGAATCAGGAGAAGTCTCTATCCTGACCCACGAACTTGGGACATTCCACCCTCAACAACCACGTGAGCCATTTCCTTGATATAAATCTCTCTCTCTATATATATATTTATACGCTTTACTGGTTTTGCTTCTCTAGAGAACACAGCCTAAGACAATTGGTTAAGCACTTGGCTGCTAACCAAAAAGTCGGTGGTTCAAACCCAACAGCCGCTCCATGGGAGAGAGATGTGGCTGTTTGTTTCCATAAAGATTACAGCCTAGAAAACCCTATGGGGCAGTTCTACTTTGTCCGATAGGGTGGCTATGAATTGGAACCGACTCAGTGACACACAACAACATCAATATGCAGAATCAAGTACATTTTTATACACCAGCAATAAATAGCTATAAAATACAATTACGACTGATATATAATTTACAATAGCAACAAAATATATAAGGTACCTAGGAATAAATCTGAAGGGCAGTGGTGGTTCACTGGTAGAATCTTCACCATCCATGTGGGAGACCCCAGGTTGATTTCTGGCCAATGTAGCTTAAGCACAGTCACAACTCATCTGTCAGTGGAGGCTTGTGTATTGCTGTGATGCTGAACAGATTTCAGCAGTTTTCAGACTTTGACAGACTAGGAAGAAAGGCCTGATGATCTACTTTAAAAAATCAACCAATGAAAACTTATTGATCAAAGTGGGATGGGGCAGCATTTTGTTCTGTTGTGAGTGGAGTAACCATAAGTCAGGGGGTGACTTGATGTCAGCAAACAACAACAGCAAGGAACCAATTTAACACAAAAAATGTGTAAGTTCATTATGGAGATAATAAACAACTTTTTTGAAAGGTATTAAGAACAAAATAAATATAAAGGCATATCATATTCATAGGTGTTATTGTTGGGTATCATCGAGTCAATTTCAACTTAAAGTGACCTCATGTGACAGAGTAGAACTGCCCCATAGGATTTTCTAGGCTGTAATCTTTATGGGAGTAGATCACTAGGTCTTCTCACCTGCGGAGCCACTGGGTGGGTTCAAACAACCAACCTTTTGTTAACAGCTGAGTGCTTTACGGTTGCACCACCAGGGCTCCTTTATTTATAAATAGGAGATTCAATGTTGTAAGGATGTCAATTCTCACTAATTTGATCTGTTTATTTAATATAATTGTAAAAAAATCCTAGAAGTATTTTTAGTGGAACTCAACAATCTGACTTTGACACTTACATGAAATAGCAAAGATCCAAAATCAATAGTTAAGACATACCAGATGAAGAAGAATCCGGTGATGAAAATTGCTCTTCCAGATATCACCACAAATCTTTTCCATTTATTTATTTTCTTAAACTCTGCATCAACAACATAATCACTTAAATCAATTAATGAAGCCCTGTCTTAGTTACCTAGTGCTTCTATAATAGAAATGTCACAAGTAGGTGGCTTTAAAGAACAGAAATTTATTTTTCACAGTTCTGGAAGCTAAAAATCCAAATCAGTGTTTCAGCCCTGTCAGTTCCTTTCTTGTTGGTAACCCCAGGCATTCTTTGGTTCCTCGGTGTTCTTTGGCTTGCAGGCAATCCTCACATGGCATCTGTCTTCCCCTGTGTGTATATTCTGATCTTTTTATAACTCAGAAGTGATTAGGTTTAGGATCCACCCTACACTGGTATGGCCTCATTAACATAACAAAAGGAAAACTCTATTTCCAAACAGGTTCACATTCACAGGCACAAAACCAGAAATTAACACATATTTTGCAGGGACACAATTCAATCCATATTAAGCCCCAATATTTTATTAGCCCACACATACGTGAACCCTGAGGGAAGTAGTATAGTATACAGCAGTGCTGTTCATATAGAAATATACTGCAAGCTACATATGTAGTTTTATATTTTTTAGTAGTTACATTAACAAAAGTAAAAAGAGACAGATTAATTTTAACACTATAATTTATTACTCATGATATCAAAAACACTACCATTTAGACATGCAATCAATCAATAAATTATTGAGATAGTTTACATTTCTATGTACTAAATTTTCAAATCCAGAGTATAATTTACATTTACAATGCATCTCATTTCAGTCCTTCTGTCCCAATAGTAAGGAGCTCTGGTGGCCCAGTGGTTAAGCACTTGGCTGCTAACCAAAAAGTTGTCAGTTCGATCCCACTAGCCACTCTGTGCAAGAAGGAGGTAGCAGTCTGCTTCCATAAAGATTACATCCTAGGAAACCCTGTGGGGCAGTTCCACTCTGTCCTATAGGGTTGCTATGAGTCGGAATTGACTTGACGGCAATGAGTTTTTTCCCCTCTTTGGTCACACTAGTCCCATTTCAAGTGCTCAATGGCCACATGTGGCTAGTGGCTATCATAAAAACAGTGCAGGTATGGAGGTTAAGGGTGTCTCCTCTGCAACCAGAATCACTACTTACCAAGTGTGTGACCTTGGACAAATTACTTCTCTGTGCCTCGGTTTCCTCATCTGTAAAATAAAAACAACAATAATACCTACCTCAGGGGTTGCTGAATTAATGAACATCTTTTATGGTGTGCTTCCCAAGCTCTTCTAAATTCCTTACATGGGTTATTACCAGCTGATATATGACGGAGGCAGTTCACTGGAAAAGGATGAACTCTTCAATGTGGTGCTAAATATCATTTTTCATGTGGGGTAATAAAAAATGGACCACAATCTCACAACACATCTTAAAACTAATTCTAGATGAATCTAGAACTTAAGAGTGAAATGCAAAACTTGAAAACTTGAGCTAATTATTTTTCACTCAGAGGTCATAAAAGTATTTTCCTGTATCTTGTTTCTATCCACAAAGAAAAAGGGTGATAAAATTGACCATAAACTTGTGTTTCTCAAAATACACCAAAAAGGTAGGCCAACAAATGACAGGAGATATTTCCAACTTACATAACCAACTAAAGATTAATATTTAGAATATTTAAGAACTATTAGGAAATGATTAACAATCTGCTTTTAAAAATGAGCGAAAAGAAGAAAAAAAGCATTTCACTAAACAAAAGCCTATAAATATTTTAAATGATGTGCAACTTCATCAGTAATCAGAGAAATGTAAAGTAAAATCAAAATAAGATATTATTTCACATCCTCCAGATCGGCATATTAAAGCATCTGACAATGCCAAGTACTGGTGAGAATATGGAGCTTAGGAAATTCTCATATACAGCTGATGGGGTATAAATGGTTAAAAATCCACCACGGGAATTGTTATGGATTGAATTGTGTCCTCCAAAAAGTTATATTGAAGTTCTAACCCCTGTGCCTGTAAATGTGATTCTGTTTGGAAATCAAGAGTTTTCTTTTGTTATGTTAATGAGGTCATACCAGTGTAGGGAAGGACCCCTGATGGAGCTGCGGTTTAGCCTTCTAATGCTAACTGAAGGGTCGGAGGTTTGAACCCAGCCAGTGGCTCCACAGAAGAAAGACATGGCAATCTGCTTCTGTAAAAATTACAGCTTTGGAAACCATATGGGGCAGTACCCTGTCTGATAGGGTCTCTATGAATTGGAATCGACTCGACAGCAATGGATTTACTAGAGTAGAGTGGTCCTAAACCTGATCGTTTCTCACTGGTGTCTTATGAAAAGAGCAGAATAGACACAGAGACAGACACACAGGGGAAGACAGATGCATCTACAAGCCAGGAATGCCAAAGATTGTCTGCAGAAGCTGAGAGAGACAAATAATTCAAACTTCTAGCCCCCTGAACTGAGAAAATAAAGTGCTAGTCTTTAAAGCCAGCCATTTGTGGTATTTTGTGTTACAGTAGCATTAGATTAAAAAACAAATAGGTTGAAAAAAAAACAAAGCAAAGATGTCACTTTAAGGACTAAGGTACACCTGACCCAAGCTATGGTGTTTTCAATTCGCCTCATATGCATGCTAGAACTGGGCAATGAATAAGGAAGACCCAAGAATGCAAAAATTTTCGAACAATATCATTAATATCACGCACAAGTAAAATTTTGTTGAAGATCATTGAAAAGCAGTTGTAGCAGTACATCGACAGGGAACTGCCAGAAATTCAAGCCTAATTCAGAAGAAGATGTGGAATGAGGGATAGCTGTTGTCAGATGGATCCGGGCTGAAAGCAGA
>NW_004443977.1:7935740-7940672 GCF_000243295.1 Trichechus manatus latirostris
CAGTCCCTGGAGAAGGACATCATGCTTGGTAAAGTAGAGGATCAGTGAAAAAGAGGAAGACCCTCAAGGAGATGGATTGACACAGTGGCTGCAACAATGGGCTCAAGCATAAAGACTGTGAGGATGGGGCAGGACCAGGCAGTATTTCATTCTGTTGTACATAGAGTTGCTATGAGTCGGAACTGACTCAACAGCACCTAACAACAACAACAGCATTAGATAACTAAGTCAGGAATAATTTTACAGTTTTGGTAAAGTTGAGCCTAAGCGAAATTGATGCCCCAGGAAGTACCCACCTATGAATATACCCTGAAGAATCTATGGTACCTATGCAGGAGACATGTACAAAATCAGCTGAAGTGTCATTGTTCACAATAAGACAAGCCTAGTGACAACCAGAAATCCAACCAAACAATAATGGGTAAATAAATTATAGGTTTTTCATTTAATGTAATTCTATCCATCAGTGAAAACAATGAACTTTCATACACATTTCAATGCCAATAAACCTCGAAAGCATGTTAGTGAACAAAGCAAGGCATAGAATAAATACAGTATGACACCATTTATATAAAGTCCAAAAACTGGCAAAACTTAACAAGATATTGTTTAGAGATATATGCATATGTGGTAAAATTACAAAGAAAAGCAAAAATAAATTTGATTAAAACAACATTCAGCATAGTGGTTACTTTGAAACGGAGAGAGATACAATAGGGAAGAACACATACAGGGTTCAAAGTTATTGGTGGGGTTCTATTTCTTAAGTGGGGTGGGAGGTACAGGTTGTTTTTAATATAATTGCTGTAATTGTATACACACATTATATGTACACTTCATATGTCTATTATTTTACAATGTAAGAAAAACTGATTGGAATCTGTGTTTTGGAGTAGGGCTTTTTGACTGTTGGGTTTTACTCTGGGCCCTAGAGTCTAGGGTAATTAGGCTATGAGTTGGATTTTTCACTGGGGGCCCCCCAAATACCAATGTCTGTAGGCCTCTCCTCTGGGTCCATTCAGGTTTCCAGAGCATTCTCCAATCTCTTGTCTGGGAGGTGAATGCCTGGCTTCCAGCAATTACAGCCCTAGGGAAAATGGGGCTGGTAGGGCTAGAAGACTGGGGGTAGTATGAAGAATTTTGCTCCATCTCTGCTCCTCTGCCCTGGGAAGGGTGACAGCCTTGCTATGCGGGAGAAGGCAGGGACCTGAGGTTTATTTGCTCCTTAGGGACTTTCACGCAATTGTTGTGTTTTCAATTCCAGCCTTCAGCCTTGCCTTCTGTTGTCCCTGATGCTCACATTTTAGAGTCATTCTGATTTCCTGGGGGCCAAATGGACTTGCCTCTCATTGCTCACCGCACCCTGCTCTGTGCACCTCTTTTGCTGAGTTAGTTTTTCCGCTTCCATTGCTTTTCCATCTACTCACATGTTCTTGATGTCTCTCATCTTCTGTGGTCATCTCTCCTTTAGTCACATTTTGATGAGGTTTTGAGGACAAACGTGTACTCAGCCTGCTTTATTTAACCAGACCTACTACTACCAACAGAGCTCTGATGGCACGGTGGTTAAGAACGCGGCTGCTAACCAAAAGGTTGGCAGTTTGAATCTACCAGTGCTTCTTAGAAGCCCTATAGGGTCTCTATGAGTCAGAATTAACTGTATGGCAATGAGTTTGTTTTTGGGACTACTATCAACACCCTTTAACATATGATGATGATTCCCATTTTGCAGTTAAAGAAACTGAGAGCTCAAAGGACCCGCCACTTGCCCAGAGCCAAGAATCAGTTGCTTGTGCGAATGATTCCAAGGGACAGACTTTTCCTCCTACACTGCCTCCCTCCACAGGAGAAGGCTCCAGACTCTTGTAACCCTTCCGGCTTCAGCTGCATCCTCCGGTCTAATCTAGAGCCCTCCTGCTGCAAGTTCCCACAACTGCTCTCCACTGGCTGTGACAAACAACCTCTAGCAGGGCGCCGAGGACTGGAGTGACCCAGCTTGCTCTCAGCCAGGCATGTGAAAAGTAGCCAAGCCTCCCCTGGCTGTAATCAGGATGACCTTGATTCTCGGTGCTCGTGGCATCACAGAGGGAGACGGTTTCCTTTGGAAGTGGCAGATACCCATTGGGGCCATCAGCCTGGTTCATACTGAGAAGCACTTGAAATGAAATTTTATCCGGCAGTGGTGGGGGAGAGAAAGAGGAGAGAGAGAGATGGAAAAGTTACTTTTTTTCTTCTTTTACAACCGCAAGTTTCCTGTGCTCTCTTGGAACCAAATTCCTGTTTTGACTAAAGGAGAGTCTCCAAGGAATGAAGGCTGATGGGAGAGATTTCTCTCTTAAGTACCCTCTGTTGCCTTCAGTCAATTTCTCTTTCCCCTCTCCTATCCTTGCCTCACTTGTATCCTTTCGTTCTTTCCCCTCTGACTCCATCTCCACCGTCTCTATCTGCTGCCAACTGAAGATTCAGCATCCTATTATAGGCAACCCTTGCAGGGTCATGGGGAGACCAGGCTCCTGAGGGATCAGTGGGACGGGCCCCAAGGGGTCAGGTGCTGACAGTGGTGGGTGTAGGGGCAGGCTGGAGGGGGGCATGATCCCAGCCTAAAGGGCTTTGCTTCCTTTGCCTGTCCTGCCAACCCCAAAGTCCCTGAATGGTCCCAGGCTAAGCTTCATCCATACTTGACCTTGAGACTCCTATGATCTCACAGGCAGGCATAGGATATGATCACTGTTTGGGGATTTTACAGCCAGGAGAGAGAGCAGAGAAAAGGCAATCATTGCAGGAAGTGACAAATAAGAGCTGAACCTACTTTTTCTCTGAAATGAAAACCACTTGTTCAGTACCCAGATCTGAGCAGACCTACAGTCACAGACTGAGATGTCACAGCCTTGTTCCTAACCCCCAGTGGTCAGAGTTGCCCCTTCACCCTTTCTTTGCCATCATGGGTTAGAGTTTTAGCTCCACTGACACAATGGAAGCCTGAACCATCTCTCCATCTGCAATATTATTTTCCACTTTTAGGGTGCCTCTTTTAGTTGTGTAACAAGAAATACAAGCAGACACAAAGAAGTAGAGACCCTACACCAATTCAGGACAAGCAAGTTGTTTATTTTTAACTTTTAATAATAAGAAAACCTAGAGTTAAAAGAGTATAGCATATTGGCATAAAATATTATTTCTATTACTATTATTATTACGTTTATTGAGAGGTTACATATGTCAGGAGCTGTTCTAAGCACTATATACGTATCTTCTCATTTTTTAGAACAGTCCTTTCGGGAGGTACTATTATTTTTTTTTAGAATCTGAAGCCCAGAGAAGTTAAGAAATGTGCCCAAGGAAATATGACTAGTAAGTTGCATATATATCTGCATATCTCTCTCTGTGTCTACACCTGCACCTACATCTATATAGAAAAAAATTCCCTCTCCACCAAAAATTCAGCAAATATTTATGAAACCCCTGTATACTGGGCACCATACTAAGTATCAGGAATCCAAAATTTAGTCATATACAGTCCTTGCCCTCAAGGAGCGTATGGTTAGAGGGATGGGTGCATGCAAACACAACTATAGGTGTCTGTGTGGAACCAAGTGCAATGAAGGATGAAAGAGGTCAATGGACCATGGGAATCTAGGGAGAGTAAGTGGGAGCTCTTGTGTGGTAAAGGGAAAGAAAGACATTCCAGACGGAGGGATGGATATGGGCAAAGCTGGAAGATACAAAAGGGTAGAGCGACATTTGTGTCTTTGACCCTTGTGGATAAGTTATCTCCTCAGTTGTATTCAGTGGTATAAGCCAATAGTTGTTTCAGGTGATTGGTCCGTTGTAAAAATCTCAACACTTTACTGGAATACCTAGACGGGATATACAAATCAGGATCTCCTACACTGTCCAGATTTGCAGATGGCCACCATTAACTTATCTATGTTAATTGCATAAGAGGCAGATGTTGAGAGTTGCTGGTTAAAAAGAAAGGTTGGATGAAGACAGATAACCAGAGAAGACGTGTTGCTGTCCAGTTGGGTGTGGGGCTTCATTCCAGCAACCTGTGACCCTTTCAGATTTCCATCTCTGTGTCCAGGGCACACAGCAGTCATGTGAGTTTCTTGGTCTTGGTTGAACAGTAAACATGACTTTGGGAGTCACCCCACTGATCAAAGATAGTGATTTTGCTGAAGGGCATTGAGAGGAGAGGAGAACAAGGAGGGACAGTAGGAGGAACAGTGGGAACACACTAGCTACAAGAAGACAAGTTGATGGTGAAGAGGAGAGTGCCACCTTTGATAGCTGGAGACCAGGGGAGCTCCAGGAGTGTCTCTGTCTCAAGGAATCACACCTGGAGTCCTGTGATTTCTCAGGGTGAAGTGCGTAGAAGGAAAAGGGATTTGAAAACAGGGAAATGACTAAAAGGAATCTGCAGGCTTGAAATGGCCAAGGGAGTTGAGAATCATTTACTTTGGACTAAAGGTAAAAGCAGAAGGCAACAAGGAAATGTCAACAGATTTCTTGATTGGTGAGGCAAAACCCCAAAAATATTTAGAACACGGGGATTGGATGGAGGGAATTAGGGTGACAGAATGATTTCTGAGGGAAATTTATTTCTTACACTGTACCGTTCTGTATGCCTGTGGCTGTGGCCTAGGCACAGTTTGTACTCCCATAAATCTCTTTGTCTTGTAGTGAAAGTTATTTCGTGGCACTCATGATGAATGTTGGGGATTATACAGAGCCAGGAAGAGTGAGAGGTCACATACTCAGGGCTGAGCCCTCAGGAGGAACTCTGCCAAGTTTTTAGGCAGCAAAAGAAGCCCCAAATCTGGCACCTTGTGATTCCTCCTACAACCTGTTCCAAAGGCAACCTTAGTGCATCTCTGAATTTACCATCTGTTATGGATTGAATTGTGTCCCCCTCCAAAAGATATGTTGAAG
>NW_004443977.1:7941781-7943070 GCF_000243295.1 Trichechus manatus latirostris
GGTGTACTGTCTCTTCTAATTTTATCTGAGTTCAGTTGCCTGTAGACTTAAGCAAACTCTAAGAAACTGTGTTTCAACCTATACTTCTTGGGGGTAATGAGTTCTTGGTTTTACTAAGCATCATTAGCATACTCTTATCCTATTATCCCAGTAAGATGTTTTAAAATAATCTGAAGTGTTTATACAAGTTATTATAACAAATTTTCCCTTTTCATTTCTTCTAATTCTTGTATTTTGATATCATTCTCTTATAAAATTCAATAACATCACAGTTGGGTTCTATTTTCCCTTTACCACTATAGTCTTGAACTCAATTGTGTTGTGATTACTGGTAAATAATTGTTAACAATACATTATTTTCTGAAATATTCCCCACATACTACTGAGAAAGAGGTTCCAGAGGATTCTAATACCCCTTCTGTTGGAAGCTCTGACATTTGAAAAAGAGTAAGCAAAGAGGTATAAATAACGTTTACTTATATATATACACATATATAATTTATTTTTTTGTTAAAAATATACATAGCAGAACATACACCAATTCAACAATTTCTACTTGTAAAATTCAGTGATATTGATTACATTCTCCAAATTGTGCAACCATTCTCATCCTCCTTTTCCAAACTGGAACCCTGGTTTCACAGCGGTTAAGAGCTCAGCTGCTATCAGTTTGAATCCACCAGCTGCTCCTTGGAAACCCTATAGGGCAGTTAGTTCCACTCTGTCCTATAGGGTTGCTGTGATTCAGAATCAACTTGATGGCATTGGGTTTTTTCCAAATTGTCCCTCATAATTTTGTGCACTGCTCTAACATAATGTTGGACATGCACAGATAACAAATGCTTATTGAAAAAATATAAGATAAATTAGTCCAAAGTTAAAAATGTTTGAAGCTTTTTTGTTGAGTTGTTGTTGTTGTTAGGTGCTGTTGAGGTGGTTTTGTCTCATAGCGACTCTATATACAACAGAATGAAACACTGCCCGTTCCTGCACCATCCTCACAATAGTTGTTATGCTTGAGCCCACTGTTGCAGCTACTGTGTCAATCCATCTCCTTGAGGGTCTTCCTCTTCCTCTCTTTCCCTTATTCTCAACCAAGCATGATGTCCTTCTCCAGGGACTGATCCCTACTGATAACATGTTCAAAGTATGTGAGACATAGTCTCACCATCCTTGCTTCTACGGAGCATTCTGGTTGTACTTCTTCCAAGACAGATTTGTTCGTTCTTTTGACAGTCCATGGTATATTCAATATTCTTTACCAACACCCCAATTCAAAGGTGTCAGTT
>NW_004443977.1:7951778-7955595 GCF_000243295.1 Trichechus manatus latirostris
TATGATTGTCCAATTCAAAATGACTGGTATCAGTCCATTTCAGCTCACTAATGCCTAGGATATCGTTGTTTATGTGTTCCATTTCATTTTTGACTATATCCAATTTTCCTAGATTCAGACTTCATACGTTCCACGTTATGATTATTCATGGATTTTTTGCAGCTGTTTCTTCTCAGTTTGAGTTGTGTTACATCAGCAAATGAAGGTCCCTTAAGCTTGACTCCGTCCATGTCATTAAGGTTGACTCTGCTTTGAGGAGGTAGCTCTTCCCCAGTTGTATTTTGAGTGCCTTCCAGCCTGAGGGGCTTGTCTTCTGGCACTGTTACAGACAATGTTCTGCTGCATTCATATGGTTTTCACTAGCTAATTCTTTTCAGAAGTAGTCTGCCAGGTCCTTTTTCTTAGTCTGTCTTAGTCTGGAAGGTTAGCTGAAACTTGTCCACCACGTGTGACCCTGCTGGTATTTGATTGCTGGTGGCATAGCTTCCAGCATCACAGCAACATGCAAGCCCCCATAGTAGGACAAACTGACAGATGTGTGGGGGTTTTGTGGGGTAAAGAATCGATATTATTTCCACTTAAGCACAAGAAGTCCTAGAAGGATTCATTTTTATCTTCAATGACAGTTAGAAAAGGAATCCAATGAATAAGTCTTTAGTACGGGTCAAAGAATATTAGAGCTTTGTTCCTGTGTGCCAGCGACTGTGCTGAGTACTTAATGTTATTTCATTCAATCCTCACCACAACCCCATGAGCTTGCCACAGTAATTATTCCCATTTTGTAGGTGATAAAATTAAAGTTCAAAGAGGTTTTGTAATTGCCTCATTGTAGCTTTTAACCTATGCCTCAATTTGGTCCTCATGGTGTTGGCCAGTCTAGTGCTATACCTACTCCTCAACATTGTTAGCTTTAATGGATATTTCTGGGTTCAGCCCGGTGATCCTGTTGCTGCAGGGAGTAGGAATCTCACGTAACACTCAATTCCAACTTTTCTTTTAGTCTTGGGATCAGAAGTAAGAAAGGAACATCATCTCCTTAACATGGGCAGATTGGTCGCAGCCAAAAAAACCAAAACCAAACCCCCATTGCCATCGAGTCTATTCCAACTCTTAGTGATGCTATAGGACATAGTAGAACTGCCCCATAGGGTTTCCAAGGCTGTAATCTTTCTGGAAGCAGACTGCTACATCTTTCTCCTGCGGAGCAGCTGGTGCATTGAACCGCTGAACTTCAGTTAACAGCTGTGTGCTTAACTACTGCACCACCAGGGCTCTTTTTGGTCCTAGCGGCTCCCCTAAAAAGCTAGACTTGAGAACACTGCCAAAGGACTGTTGCTTTATTTGTTTTTTGGTCGGAGTCCCTGAGTGATTCAAACAGTTAACACTCAGCTGTTAACCTAAAGTTTGGCGGTTTGAGTTCACTAAGAGCTTGGAAGAAAGGTCTGGTGATCTACTTCCAAAAAATCAGTCATTGAAAACCCTATGGAGTAGTTATACTCTGACACACATGGGGTCTCCACAAGTCAGAATCAATTCCACAGCAACTGGTTTTTTAATCTTTTGGATTCTGCTCTACAGAGCCTCTATATCTGGGCTTTCACAAACTCTAAGAGTGAGTGAAATTCAGGACTTCAAACTGGTTCATTCTGGTTTGAACTCCTGCTGATAATTTGCATCTCTAATAAGGTCCCTGCTGACAATTTGCATTTCCACCCCAGAGATACTGAATCAGAAACTACATTTTTAACAAGATTCCCAAGTGATTCTTATGTATAACTTCCTGGGACCTTGTTAGAAATGCAAATTCTCAGCAGAGATTCCAAGGCGACCAAACAAATTCCAAGCCCTGGAGTGACTGTGTGGAATTTGCAAGAGAGTGGGAGCAGGGGTAGGCACCAAGAGTTTCTTTTGCCAGCAGATGCTGCCACTTCTGTGTTTTGAAAACTCGCCTTCTCCACAGATGGGAACCTTCTGAACTCACATCCCTGATAAACAGAGGAAGGAACAGAGTGGAGAGGATTGAGGCTGGAACCAACAGGATTTGATGCAGCCAGAAGGCTAGGGAAGAGGAGTTGGGTTCACCAGGACATTTAGAGAGCTGAAGTTACCATTGTAGATCAAGAGCATGGGCTTCCTGGATGCCCATCTTGGCTCCACCACTCAGCAGCTGCATTTACTTAACCTTTTTATTTACTTATTTTTACCTCACTTTCCTCATCAGTAAAACGGAGATGAAGAGCTCATACCTTATAAGGTTGTTGTGGGTATAAGTGAGTCAATACCTATAAAGCACATAGACCCATGCCCAGTAAGTGCTCAATAAATGTGAGCTATTGTTAGTATTACTATTTTTAAGAGTTTTTTTTTTTTTTGAAGGAAATGGAGAAGAAAGAGCATATCTTCCTCCATGGCATGTGCCAGAGAAGTAAAATGTATATAGTGGGAGGGAGCCATAGGGTCGCCAGACTTGACAAATAAAAATACAGGACTCCAAGTTAAATTTGAATTTCAGATAAACGACAAATAATGATTTTAGTATAAGTATATCCCATACACTATTTGCCATTTATCTGCAGTACAAATTTAACTCTGAGTCCTGTGTTTTCTCTGGCAACCCCAAGAGGAGGAGGGGGAGGAAAGTGAAATTTCTGTTTACATCTAGAGGAAAAATGTTGATGCATGAACAGCAGTATTCCATTTAACCCCCCTTCTGGTGTTGTTTCCAGTGGGTTGAAGGCCAGACTTGGAGCCCTCTCTCCATAGCCTCTACCTGTCTCCAGTAGCTGGGACCAGGCAGCCATCTTACTACATTAATCCACCCCCTCCCCCCATGAAACCAGAGACCTGTGTCTGCTGGTTATTAAGCTACCCTGTCCCCTATACCACCCCTCTTCCTCAAAACACACAGACACACAAGCACGCAAAGACTTTGGCTAGAGGTGAAGACATTAAGGGCGAGAAAGAGCGGGGAAAGAATTGGAGTTTTATCAAAATAGCATCTGCAGAGATCCTCCCAGGATAGCCGTCACTCCCAAGCACGTCTGTGGCCTGGGGCCAGACTTGGGGGTGGAAAACACCAGCTGGCCAGGGAAGGAGTGGCCCCTTGAGGGTGGAAGCTTTGCCAGGTGCATGGTGGGGGGGCCTTCCTCCCTCCTTTCACATAGTTCCATAATTTCTTTCTCGACCTTTTTTATTTTTTTGCCTTTTTGGTAGAACTATTATTTTAAAGCATCAGGTGGCAAGAGCCCTTTTAGCCAGAATATTTAAATTTTTGAGACTCCTGCGTTTCACATGGAGGTCTACCTGTGTCTGAGAGACCCTGGCTTGTAGCTCTGGAGCCAGAACCCTGTTGCTTTGGGGTGTTACACGCCTAGAAAACCATCTTATCCTGTCCCCTGCTCCACCCCACACTTTCTCTAAACCATATCAGATTAGGATATAGACAAGAGTATTTTATTCCTCAAGATCACTTATTCTAGTGCTCTCACACTAACAGCCAAGTTCTCTCTAAAGGTTACACCACATCTTCTGGTTGCATTGAGGGTCCTCTCTCTTACCACACTTCTCAGTCCTGTTCTCATGAATTTTATATTTTCTTTCTGCATCTCACGTCTATGTATCAGTAAAGGAGAAAGCAGAGTGGCTTACTTAAGAATAGCCTATCTTAGCCAAAAACTATGAAGTTCATAGAAGAAAAAATAGGATCAATGCTAGAGGCCCTAATACACGACATTAACAAACCATAACCATCAACACAAAAACTCCAGAAGATAAGCTAGATAACTGGGATCTTCTAAAAATCAAACACCTATGCTCT
>NW_004443977.1:7958053-8001721 GCF_000243295.1 Trichechus manatus latirostris
ACAAGAATATAGAGAAACTCGTACTTTCAGACACTGTAGACTGTAGTATTAAATGTACAAAATTTTGGAAGAGTAATGAGACAATAGAAATAAAAACTTAAAAATGTTTCTACCCTTGGAGTCCGTCATTCCGCTTCTAGGAATCTTTCTAAGAAAATAATTAATGTTTTACACTAAGATTTAGCTGTGAGGATGTTCCTCACAATACAGCTTATAATAAGAAAAGACTTGAAATTGCCTTAAGTCTAACAATTGTTTTACTGAATTATGATACATAAATCATGGAATACTATGTAGCCATTTAAACTCATGCCGTAGGACAGTGGTTTTAAGCATCTTCAGTGGAGCCCCTGGAGTGGGATGTAGAGTTCTAGGTCTCCCATCCCTGATGGGTGCTGTTCTTTTTACATATTGAGTTTCTATGTAAGACTTAATTTAAACCAAGAATTCATAGTTAAAAATAGTTTGAAAATCACACTTGGAGAAAGAACATTTAGTGAATTGCCAGATATTTCCTGCTTGCCCTTCTAGGTCCACTCTCCAATTTGCTCTGCTCTGCTCTCTGCCCTGGAGGGACCTTTAGAGACCACATCAGTGGATCTCATGTCCTGTGGCTTCCAGCTGGGTTCAGCCAGTGGAAAGACCCAGCAGGATATCAGAGAGAGAGGAAAGGGAATTGATTGTCCTGGATCCTCCCCTGTGAGACCACCATCACTTGAGGAGATGATGTCCCTTAAACAAAAATGCCCTTTCAAGGAGCCAATTCTACATGACTCTCTCCCTCCAGATTTTTACAGACACTTTCTTCCTTCATTCTTTTGGGCCTAGTGGTAGCAACAGCTCAGGTTACTGCCCTATTATTTGTGTTCCTCTAACCTAAGGTGACTATATAATTTATTGTCACTCTTAAGAGTGAAAGAGCATTCTAAAATAATTAATTTAAATGTATTTATTGACCACAAATCAGTTTTATTCTATTTGTAAGCCTATAAAATATTTCTATTCAAAAATCACCTTCAAAAATAAAATTATTTCTAAAAAATTAAAATAGCATCTGTATATCCATTAAATTAAAATTATAAAAGCTTATTTAAATTGATTATTTAAACATTAGAAATTACATAAGCAGAATATTCCTGATACATAATCATGTATAATACTTTAATTAGTTTCTTGGTCTTCTATTACTGTCACTGGTATTTTTTCTAAATTTTTTTTTTTTTTACAATATGGTTTTATTTTTAATTTTTAAGATAAAGTTCTCTGCAATTTTCTTAAAAGTTGTATTTTATAGTTAATACATTTGAAATGGACACTTTCAAATGATTCTTTAATGTTGACCACAATATTTTTAGCTAAGAAAATATATTCTGAAGTATCTGGTTAAATTATGCTAATATTGGACATTCCCAATTCTAATTGTTTTTCTATTGAAATGTATCGATATTTCAGACCAAATATTTTCCCACTTACTGTCTTTTAACTTCTAGGTAGATGTCCTGTCTTTAACAAATATGTTTGTAAGACAAAACTCATAGTTATCTCTGGGTAGTAGGATTTCAAATGACATTTGTTTTCTTTATGTACATTTTAAAAAGTATCTTCAGCAAGCATGAAATATTTCTTAACGAGAAATAAATGAATTATTTTTCATGATCCATGGTGAGACTGGGTATCAAATCACTGGGTGATTCTCATGGGCTGTATTGTATTCTCTAGTGTGTATCTACCATATTGGGAATGGGCATCTATATTGCCTCAACTCTTACTATCATAAATAATACTCTAGTGAAATCATCACACAGGTTTTCACTAGAGACCTGTGGGTAATTTCTCTGGGGTATTACCCAGGAGCATGATTGCTGGTTATTGAACATATGCAAACATAAACTTGATTGAGCACTACCAGACCATTTTTTATTAGTCTACACTCTCACCAGTGTTTCTGGGGATGCTTTTGTTGCTATATTCTCACCAACACCTTGTGTTATACAACCTTTTAATGTTTGCCATATCTGATGAGTGTAAAATGATATGCTATTGTTACTTTATTTGTATACCTGTTACAAATGTTTGTCTCTTTATATTCTGCTTAGCCAACTGAATTTCTTCTTCTGCGATCGACTATTCACATCTTTTAACCATTTTTCTATTAGATATTCTGTCTTTTTCTTGTTGATTTGCAAGAGTTTCTTGAATATCTCAAAAGAATTCAAAGTAACCTATCAATCCAAGCAAATTTTTCAAATAAATACAGATGGTCAGCTCACAGCTGTCCACAGAAAGTGTGGAGAATAAGTGTGAGTGATTGATAATCTCACAGAATGGAATGAAGCAGAAGCACATATCTACCTGTGAACATATCCAACCCTACTATTGTCATCTGAAGTCTTGATTTAGGAAGGGACACTGTTATAGATTGAATTTTGTTCCCCACAACAAGTTATGTTGAAGTCCTAACCCCTGTATCTGTAAATATGATTCTATTTGGAAATAGAGGTTTTCTTTTGTTGTGTTAATAAGGTCATACTGGAATAGGGTGGATCTTAAACCTAATCCCTTCTGAGAAGTGTCAAAAAAGACAGAATAAACAAACAGCAGAATAGACAAAGACACACAGTGGGAGACAAATGTGATGTGAGAACCTGTCTACAAGCAAAGGAATGCCAAAGATTGCTGGCAGATACTGGAAACTAGGAGAGAGCATCACAGAAAGAATAGACACAGCCAAGACTTTGATTTGGACTTTTAGCCTCCAGAACTATGAGAAAATAAATGTTTATTCTTTAAAGCTATTGTGGTATTTTTTTTTTTTTTATTACAGTAGTACTGGGTAACTAAGACAGACACTATCTAAGTGGACCATTTACTCACATATTAATGGAAATAGACTTCAGTTAGTGAGGCAGTTATGTTAATGAGGCAGGACTTAATCTACAGGATTAGTTTGTATCTTGAGTTGATCTCTTTTGAGCAGAGAGGAGACGACCTCATACCACCAAGAGAGTAGTGCCAGGAGTAGAGTGCATCCTTTGGACCCAGGGTTCCTGCGCTGAGAAGCTCCCAGACCAGGGGACGATTGATGACAAGGACCTTCCTCTAGAGCCAACAGAGAGAGAAAGCTTTCCCCTGGAGCTGGCACCCTGAATTTGGACTTCTAGCCTCCTAGACTATGAGAGAATAAACTTCTCTTCGTTAAAGCCATCAGCTTGTGGTATTTCTTTTATAGCAGCACTAGATAGCTAAGACAGGTGGTGACTGCACTTGAGGTGCATTGGCTGGGAATTGAACCTAGGTGTCCTGCATAGAAGGGGAGAATTCTCCCAATGAACTACCAGTGCCCCCTTAGATGAGTATGATGGTGCATTATTATCAAAACTAGACTCAAATAACTCAGGCTCTTTTGAGAGGAAGTGAGGCGAGGAAAGGAGGTGATTCATTCACTTTCTTAGACGAATTTTTGTGTGAAAAATGTTCTTCTATCTCAAGTTTAAGAAGAATAGTGTGGTGTGAGAGGTAAGAAGGGAGAGAGAGACAAGACACACACATACACATACACACTTGCAATTGTAAATGTAGGCTGTTAAGTATTTTCAAAATGAAGAGAGAGCCAATACAAGTAATTTTTGGAATGCAAAAATGTGTTGAGTTTCCATGAAGGGGCAGTTGCGAGAAAAGATGATTTTCAGGATGCTTAGAGGTGGGAGGGGGGAGATTGGAGGGCCAGGTGCAGGCAAGATGGAGCTCAGCCCTCTCAGAAAGAATGTGGCAGGGGAGCAAAGAGGCCAGCTGAACACTAGGGCACAGGATAGAAGACCTGGCATGCCCAGGCTTGGAAAAAGGGCTCTGCCTCAGGCTAAAGAGGCACCCATAGAAGAAATGAGTCAGTAACCAGCAGGTGCAAGCACCTGTGGGAAGTGTTAGTGCAAATATGTGTGAACGTTAACTAGAGAAATGCAAGTTAGGAGTATTTTTGTTCTGAGTTTGGGCAGAGGAAGAAGGTAGAGAATGGAACATCGGTGAAAAAGTGGATGTGGAAGCTGTGAAATCAAGGTTCTGTCCAGCAAAGAGAGGAATTATCCCCTTTTCTTCCTAGTAATAGTAGCATCACAGAGAGGACCCAAAGACCTCTTCCAGGTATGAGAGGTGGTAACAGTGCCCTCATTTCACCAAAACTCTGTGTTTGGGTGATGGGAGAGTGGTGGTGACAAGGGATCAGTTGGAAGAAAAGAACATAGTTGCAGATTGTACCTCCACACCTGCCATTGGAGGACTTTAGAGATGCTTCTTAGAGCCAGAGAGATGCAAGGCAGGTTGAAGATGCAGCTGCCTAGCCAACAGAGACGGCAGTGGAAAGAATCCAGAGATAGGGCTGGAAGATCCAGTTCCAGCAGGAGGAGCATGAAGGAGACAGATGAAGTGGGGAGTGAAAACCCCTTGGGGAGGTGGGTTGGACCTAGGCCAGGGAGGGTGGTGGAAAATAGCTCTTGGTGCCAGGAGAAGAACGAATTGAGTGAGAGGCCACGGGAGGATGGGAGGGAGAGGGCACAGGACAGGCCCCACAGGAATCAGAGACATTGAGTGAGAGATGATGATAATTCCAGCTGTCCAAAACCAGTTTTGTTGACTTTGTGCTGGCAGGATAAGGGTCTGGGTGGGAGTTGCAAGAGTCGCAGGCTGGGGGATGGGGTGCTGGTGACCGGACAAGGGTCAGGACATTAGCTGTTATGTGCCTGTATGAGTGATAGCACCCCACATGTGCTTCCCAACAGTGAGATTCTGTTTTGATTTTTGTAGTTTGCAAAGCACTTACCCTAGCCCAGATTGTGTTCTGAGAAAGGTTGAGACTCCCTAAAGGAGCATGTCAGCTTAGGTCCACTGGGCAAGGGGCCCTTGTCTCCCTGAGGAGTGCTCCATCTTTTTCATGGCCTTGGAAAGCACCAGGCTTGTGGAGGGGGGGTCGGGTGGAGAGGCAGTTCTTTGGCCAGAGTTGATTGGTGACCTGAAGTCTCCCTTGATTCCCAGTGACATTACTGCCCTCCTGAACTTGCTCTCTGGCCCATTTCTCATGGTGGCAGCTGGGATGGGAAGGCTTCAGAGAAGGTTCTCCATAAAACAGGATGGACCTGGGGAAGCTGGCAGGGGAAGCTGGGCCAAGCTGTGAGTTTTGTTCTCAAAACTTTTTCCTTGTTCTCCATCATTGCCAGGACATGGCAAGGAGACAAGGTGAGGAGGAGAGAGGAAAAGAAATGTGCCTTTAAAGTAAAGACTTACTGTCTCATCTCCGAACCCTGTAACCCAGCTGTAAGGGCTGCAAGACTGTATCAACTAAGTATCTTTTTAGGTTTCATTTTATTTTCTAGACTACAATTCACCCCCTAGTGTCATATCCCAGACTTTAACCACTGCATTTTGTCTTATCTAAGTTTATTGTTCTCTTAACATCAGTCCATTTCTTCTCTTGTTCTTTGCTCCTGGCAAAGCCCAATAATAAATGGTCCAAGCGTTGGAGATGGGAGACAAAGCCCCTGGACTCACTGCAAGTACATCTCTGATGGGCCTCAGGGAATGACAACTGATCAAAGGCCTCAAGAAGAACAAATGTAAATATGGAAAAGAGGTGCAGTCTTCAAGATTTCTTTCTTTTTTTTAAACAGCTTTATTGAGATATAATTCATATAGCGAATAATTCACTCATTTCAAGTGTACAATTCAGTGACTTTTAGTATTTTCACAGAGTTGTGTATCACCAAAATTTTAGAGCATTTTCGTTATCACATAAAGAAATCCCACACCCTTAGCCATCATCCGTAATCCTCCCATGACCCTCAGCCCTAGGCAACCACTAATTGACTCTCTCTTTGAGATTTCTTAATCCAACAGGCGATTCAATCCAGGATGTTGTGCATTTATAGTATGCTTTAGAGTCCATGAAACACTTTAATTTATGCACTCTAATTTTGATCTTCTCATCAACCATTCAAGTAAGCAAAGCAGGTGTTTTTATCTTGCATTTTCATATCAGAAAACTGGGATGTTGCTGGAGGACCACAGTCCAGCTTCCATAGGGGAATAGAATAATACAACCTTTCACATCTATGAAAGAAGACTAAAGAGGAGCTCGTGAGTATGATTTCCTTCTGTGCTCAAAATTTAGGAAAATAAAGGCAAAAAGCAAGATGAAGAAGAAAGAGAAAAGGGCTTAAATTGCATTTGAAGGAATTGAGGGGAGACTCCTGTAAGAGCATTCTAAGATTTATGACCTGCTGGAATGCATTGCCAAAGGTAGCTGCACGATCTCCTTTTGTTGGGTTAAAAAAAGAAAAAGAAAAACACATGAGAGAGTTCTCTGAAAGGATTTATCTTAAGGCACAGTTGCCTTGGGAGGCAGCGGCATGGGTTACATGGCTGTCCACGGTCTGTCCCAGTAGTAGGAGACGTTGAAGGCAGATGACTAAAGTATGTCATCCATGCTTACATGAAGTTTTTCATAGTCCCCTATAGAGAAGGTCCTATTTATTTTTGGTCTGTCTGTAAAGTGAGAAGCTCTGTACTCCCTTGGTTGTGGAGAAAGCCTTCTACAAGGCCTTTTAGAAACCACAGAGAAAAGGAGAACCCACGATCTCAGTCCTTCGATTCAACTTTCATTTGCATAGAAGTGTGTTCAGGTTATCTATAGCTTTGTAATAAACTACTTCAAAATCTTAGTGGCTTAAGGCAAGACAATAATTTATTATGATTGCTCATAGCTCTGTATGTCAACTGGGTTCCTCTAGGCAGTTCTTGTTGGCTTTCTCATACAGTTGCAGTCAGATGTTGGCTGGGGCTGCAGTTAGCTGAAGGCTCTCGTGAGCTGGTCAACAGAAACAGCTCATTCACGTGACTCACAGTTGATGTTCTCTGTTATCTGGAAGCTCATCTGGGCTGTTATGGATTGAATTGTGTCTCCAAAAAAGACATGTTGAAGTTCAAAACCTGGTACCTGTTAACATGAACTTATTTGGAAATAGGGTCTTTGAAGATGTTATCAGTTAAGATAACATGAGGTCATACCGGAGTAGGGTAAGTCCTAATCCAATCTGAGTGATGTCCTTATAAAAAGAGGAGGAGAGGCACAGAGGGACAAAGGGAAAACTGACATGTGATGAAGGAGTTATGCTGCAGCTGCAAGCCAAAGAACGCCTGAGACTACCAGAAGCTGGAGCGACAAGAAAGGATCTTTTCCTCGAGTCTTCGGAGAGGACACGGCCCTGTCAACACCTTGAATTCAGACTACTAGCCTCCAGAATAATGAGACAGTAAGTTTCTCTTCTTTAATATTGTTGTTAGATGCTGTTGAATCACTTCTGACTCATAGCAATCCTATGTACAAAAGAATGAAACACTCCCCAGTCCTGCGCCATCCTCACAATTGTTGTTATGCTTGAGCCCATTGTTTCAGCCACTATCTCGTTGAGGGTCTTCCTTTCTTTTGCCGACCCTCTATTTACCAAGCATGATGTCCTTCTCCAGGGACTGGTCCCTCCTGATAATGTGTCCAAATTATGTGAGAGGAAGTCTTGCTATCCTCACTTCTAAGGAACATTCTGGCTGTACTTTTTCCAAGACAGATTTGTTCGATCTTCTGTTCGTCCACAATATATTCAATATTCTTCGCCAACACCATAATTCAAAGCCATCAATTCTTCGGTCTTCCTTATTCATTGTCCAGCTTTCGCAAGCATATGAGACAATTAAAAATACCATGACTCGGGTCAGATGTACCTTTGTCCTCAAAATGACATCTTTGCTTTTTAACACTTGCGAGAAGTCTTTTGCAGCAGACTTGCCCCATGTAATATGTCATTTGATTTCCTGACTGCTGCTTCCATAGGTGTTGGTTGTGGATCCAAGTAAAATGAAATCTTTGACAACTTCAGTATTTTCTTTCTCTTATCATGATGTTGCTTATTGGTCTAGTTGTGAGGATTTTTATTTTCTTTATGTAGAGGTGTCATCCATACTGAAGGCTGTGGTCTTTGATCTTCATCATTAAGTGCTTCAAGGCCTCTTTGATTTCAGCAAGCAAGGTTGCATCATCTGCATATCCAATATGAGTCTTCCTCCAATCCGATGCCCTATTCTTCTTCATGTAATTCAGCTTCTTGGATTATTTGCTCAGCATACAGATTGAAGAAGTATGATGAAAGGGTACAACCGTGATGCACACCTTTCCTGATTTTAAACCACGCAGTATTCCCTTATTCTCTTTGAACAACTGTTCTTATAAGCCACCCAATCTGTGGTACTTTGTTACAGCAGCCCGAGGATATTAATACAGGCTGTCATATGAGCTTTCTTATATGGTCTCCCCATGTTGCTTGGGCCTTCCACAGCACAATGGCTATGCTACCTGGAGAATCCAGGTTGACTTCACTCACCTTCTTAGCACCTTGATGGGGACAGTTGGTAGGCTGGGCTTCTCTGGGCTTCTCTCCATCTCCGTGTAGTCTCAGAGCTTCTTCACATGGTCACTCCAGTATGGTACTCAGACCTTTTACGTGCCAGTTATGGGCTCCAAGAGACCAAGGCAGAAGCTATTAATCCTTTTAAAGGCTAGGCCTGAACTTGCTTTGTGTCACTTTTGCCATGTGTCAAAGCATTCACTGGTCATCCCAGTTTCATGGGGAGAGAAAATAGACCTCATCGCCGATGGGAAGAGTGACAAAGAATTTGTGACCATCTTTAATCTGTCACGTAGTGGAGGGGACTCAGTAATGTGCTGACGAGTCATATGAGAAGAATGCATAGAGTCTCAAAACAAAAATATACCAAAAAGAGTATGTTTGCATAAAGCTATGGACATAAGAATCAGGCTAGAGTGGGGTAGATTGAAGTTCAGAAGGCATGAAATAGTTAAAACAATGGAGTTAGGTGGGCTACATCTCTGAATAATTCGTTAATTATTCCATTTACTTAATAGACATTTACTGAGCCTATACTTAATGCCAAGCTATACTTGTACTACAAAGATAAATACAGCACAGCCGCTGCCTTCTAAGTATTCAAAATTTGGTAAGTCCATGCATAAAATGACCTCCCAAATCCAAAAAGTAGTTTCTTGAATATGCCCTACTCTCAGCATAAGGTATAGTTGATTTCCAGAGACTCTACATAGAAAAAAATAATGATACAGTAATGGTCATAAAGGTATGATGATGTTATTGGCTCAGAACTCCTGAAGAGCAAAAAAGGAAAGGAATATTTATCATTATTAACAAAAATAGACGAAAGATATGGGGCAGAGTGGCCAAGTTAAATAGATTTCTCTAGAGAGATTCCTTCTGGTGGGTATATATGCCTTCATAGAACATTGCTTGGAAGAAATGAGGTATTTTCAGGACCTTTGGGTTCAGCTGAAATCGTTCAGAGGCTAAATTAAAAGTGGCTATAATTCATGTTTCTGGACCAGGATTTTTTGACAGCTCCAAAAGGAATTCCCAGTGGAGTGTGATACTGCTGACTTAAGAAATGCTGCCTTGCTATTGCTCAATGTGCATACTATAGCCTCGTTCTAAAGAGAAGGTACACTTCTGAGCAAAAGAGAAGAAAGAGGGAGGTAGGCAGAGAGAGAGAAGCAAAGATGGAAACAGAGCTAGACAGTGACACAGGAGCCAGAGGAAATGAAGAAGAGGAGGCGAGGAGCTTGTCTAAGCTGATATTAAAAAAACCAGTTGTCTTCTAGTTGATTCCAACTCTTGGTGACCCATGTAGGTCAGAGTAGAACTGTGGTCCATAGGGTTTTCAATGGCTGATTTTTCAGAAGTAAATCACCAGGCCTTTCTTCTGAGTGTCTCTGGGTGTGCTTGAACCTCTAACCTGTAGGTTAGCTGCTGACTGTGTTAACCGTTTGCACTAGGGTTGATTTTAGAGCTGATTTGATTGGAAGGCAAGTCAGTTAAAAAATTGCATTTTTGGCTATTTAAAAAATTGAATTGATCCGTTTTAATAGGAAGATCTAGCCACTATATCATACTGAACCACACAGAAAACTTACAGAGAAAAGGAAGATAGTCCTTGTCAGGTGGTAGGGAAATGAGAATACCATCCTAATCACTGCTCTTCTTAGCTTGACTTGGGTCTTAGGCTAGAGTCAGGCTAAAGGTCGGGAGCAAATGGCCATCTATCATCCCTTTCTCCCCTCTCCACCCCACCCTTCACAGCATCCCCAACTCATCTTCTTAAAACATTGCTTTCATTACCCCTTTCTCTTGCTTAATGACCTCTAGAAACTCATTCATGTTTGCAGGACCAAATGTGCTCCTTAGTTTTGTACGTCAGCCTATCAAGCCAACCCTATTATTTAACTTCCAAATCTGCTATCACCCAACACCAGCAGAGTGATTCTCTGATTCCATACCCTTCTGCCTCAGTATGTTTTCACCATCTGAAACATGTTCCTTCCTTTTCTTTTGATTCTAGATATTCTTCAAGGTCTTCTTGCACAAATTTCTTGAATGACTCAGAATGAGTTCCTCTCTTGTTATGGATTGAATTGAGTCCCCCCTAAAAGATATGCTGAAGTCCTAACCCCTGGTACCTGTGGGTGTGACATTGCTTGGGTTGGTTTTTGAAGATGTTATCGGTTAAGTTCACATAAGGTCCTACTGGAGTATGGTGGGTCCTAATCAAATATGAAGGGTGTCCTTATAAAGAGGAGAAGAGACATAGAGACAGAGACACAGAGGGAAGACTGCCGTGTGAAGACAAGGCAGAGATGGAGTTATGCTGCAGCTGCAAGCCAAGAAATACCTGGGGCTACTAGAACCTGGGAGAGACAATAAAGGATCTTCCCTTAGAGTCTTCAGAGTGGGCATGATCCTGTTGATACTCTGAATTCAAACCTTTAGCTTCGAGAAGTATGAGAGGATAAATTTCTGTTGTTTTAAGCCACCATTGTTTGATACTTTATCATGGCAGTTTAGGAAACTAATACATCTCTTTTCTCATTTATTTGTTAATTTGTTTAAGAATTTATTCATTCATTTGTTCATTTATTTATTTGCTGAATTAATATTCATTAGCTGACCATATTTATTAAGCACCTACTGTTTGTCAAGCAATAAACGTATTGATTTAAGACGCATTCCCTACGCTCAAGGAGTTCGAATGTGAAAGGAAGAACTCTCAACTCCTATAGCACTCACTCAGTAGCAGGATCGAATTGCTCTACGTTACTAGTTATCTTTGTGTTCATCTGTATTTTTTTTTTTTACCTGTAGAAGTAATTTTCTAAAGGTAGGCAACCTATCTTGCAACTGTCTTTATCTCCCAAAGAACCTTGCCTATATTCAAAAAAAAAAAAAAAAAAAAAATCAAACCCGTTGCCATCTAGTCGATTCAGACTCATAGCAACCCTGTAGGACAGACATGCTAAGCTCGCTAAAAACATAAAGGAGTCCCTCTTTGCCTGTGATTTTGGAGCACCTGAAAGCAATGGGCTGGTAGCAACAAGTATGTGTGAGTCTAGAGACAGGGAGGAGAGACTGATCCCAGCATATGAGACTTGGTGATCTTAGAATGAAACAAATTACTTCATGTGACTACTGAGGCCAAAAATCAGAGAAAGATGGATACTTTCCCTGTTTAAAATCACTCAATCAATGAGGAAGGCCTCTGAGGATCTCCTAATTTGTGTGCCCCACCTAGTTCCAGCGTTCCAGGAACAATGAGGACTTTCCTCTTAGAAACAATGAAGAATGTGATTAGGACTGAGAACTCAATGGAATTAGGCAGTTAGTTGAGTGGAAACCCTGATGGCGTAGTTAAGAGCTACCTCTGCTAAACAAAAGGTTGGCAGTTTGAATTCACCAGGTGCTCCTTGGAAACTCTGTGGGGCAGTTCTACTCTGTCTTATAGGGTCACTAGGAATCCATTCTATAGTAATGGTTTTTTAATTTTTTTTAGTTAGTTAGTTGAGTGCCCAACCGAGAGCAGAGGGCACCAAAACTACTTCACATCTATGGAAGTGTCCTTGGAAGGCAGTGAAGTTAAGTTTGATGAATCATAGTCGCTAGTGGCTGTATTAGATTGCTAGGGCTGCCATTACAAAATACCACAAGGTAGGTGGCTTTAAAGAACAGAAATTTATTATCTCACAGTTTTGGAGACTAAGAGTCTGAATTCAAGGTGTTGGTGGGACTAAGCTGTCTCTCTCTCCCTCTGTAGGCTCTAAGGGAGATCTTTATCCCTTTTCACTTCTGTAGGCCTGGGGTTTCTTGGCATTCCTTGGCTGCTTGTAGATGTATCTTCACATGTTATCTGTCTTCTGCTGTGTGTGTCTACTCTGCTTTTTTTAATAAGACACCACTCAGAAGGGATTAGGTTGAGGACCCACCTTATTCCAGTATGACTTCGTTAACATAACAAAAAAACCCCTCTATTTCCAAACAGGGTCATATAACAGATACAGGGGTTAGGTCTTCAGCATAACTTCTTTGGAATTTAATCCATAACAGTGGTGAAGGCTCCACTCTGGGATTCCTGTTCATTGCTGGAGGTGAGACTTCCACCTTGCCTGGTTGCCCCCTTCAGGCTGTTTGTTTTGGTTATGTAAGGTCATCCAAGACCAAACATGGTCTGGAGAATGCTGGCTTAGTCAGAAAATACAGTGAACTAGGAGTCAGGAAAAGTAGTTTAGCCTTGGCCTTGGCCCTGTGTTTTCTGTGATTTGGGGCAATCACTTTTCCTGTGGGCCTTATTTTTCCCATCTGAAAAATAAGAAAGCTGAACTAGTTTAGTAATTTTGTTCAACTCTGTTTTTTTTTTTTAGTAGAAAATTTTCATCAAACGAATCATAATACAGAAATTCAAGAGACAGAGCAGATAGAAGCAGAGCTGTATTGTCTGAAGACACCCAGAGGGGAGTAGGTAGAACCCCTACTTGCTCAAGACTCCCTCTTCCTTTCTGCCTCACCTCTGGATTAGAACCAAAAAACAAAACAAAACTCTTTGCTATTGATTCGACTCAGACTCATGGCGACCTCATGTGTTACAGAGTAGAACTGAGTTCCATGGGGGTTTTTTTTGGCTGTCATCTTTATGGAAGCAGATAGTGAGGGCTTTCTTCTGCGGTGTCACTGGGTGGGTTCATACTGCCAACCTTTTGGTTAGTAGCCAAGAGCAAAACATTTGCACCACTCAGGGACCTCTGGACTAGAACAGTGGTCTCTATATCTTTTATTGATCAGGGTCCATAACCAAATATATTTTTAAGAGACTTATACCCAACATATGCATATTTATAAATTTTATACATTTACTACTTTTAATCTTTGTGTTAACTATTAATAAAAGTCTTTTTTTTTTAATTTTTAAGAACAAAATAAATATAGTTGGAAGTTTCAATATTTTCTTCCCACACTCCAGTGGATTGTCTTGATCAACTCCTGAAGTGCACACCCCCTGCTTTGGAGACCACTGGCCCCAAGGGACCCCAGGTTCTTTCCAGCCCTGCTGTTCTAGGAGTCTGTGACTGAGGCCCAGAAACAGTGCTAGCATTTTCTGGTCCTGTTTTATTGCTCATAGGAGAAGCAATTTTCTAGGTGCTTGGGAAAGTGAAAAGCATAGTGCTCCTATGGGGGAGAAAGAAGGCTCCACTAAAAGCTCAAGGTCATGTCCCATGTTTCTGCTGGCTGGGCCAACTCTGCTGCTAGCTCAGGCATCTGCCTGGCCTTTGTCCCTGCTCTCACCTGTAGAGTATCTCCCGCCTCCTTGTAACATTTCCCAACATGTGTCTAGCATGTGCCTCTTTCCTAGCCATGAACCAGTAGCCCTGAACCAGTCTGTGCCAGGAGATTTTTCTCAGCAATCTGCTGATAAACAGAGAATAGCAGTTTGAAAATGCTCTACCACTGTTTAAAAAGTGTTTTGCAAGGAGTAGGGAGCCTAGTGGGATGTGTTTGATATTCTCTCTTTCTTTCTTTCCATGCTCTGGCCAAGTGGTTTTTCCATTCCTGGAAAAGAAAGAGAGGTTGGAGGAATTGCTGGGTTAGTTTCTTTGGGAGGACCACAGGGCTCGGGGGAGAGGCGGCTGAGGCCCAGTCCCCTGTCCCCCTCCACTCATAACTCATTTCAGAGATATGCAAAGCTGTCAGAACTGCCAAAGGCCTCCTTGCCAAGGCAGGCTTCTCTCCAAATGGGCTTCTATATTTATGCAAAACAGAAATAAAACACAGCACTAAAAGGCAATAGACTCACAATCAGGCAACCCCCGCAAGTGAGTGTTTAATGGAAGGCAGGGCAGTTGGGAGAGGCAGCCGAAGGGTCACCCAGAGCACAATGATACCTCAGTGTGTCTCAGGGGCCTTGACATAGGTACAGGCAGAAACCTGTCTTAAGATAAAGATCAAGCAAATGTTAAGCCCCCTATGTGGACCTTCATATAGCCAACACAGAGACCAGTACCGGTTGCCACCAAGTCGATTCTGACTCATGGTGACCCCATGTGTGTCAAGAGTAGAACTGTGCTCCATATGGTTTTCAATGACTGACTGTTTTTGGAAATAGATCACCAGGGCTTTCTTTCAAAGTGTCTCTAGGTGGACTCAAACCACCATCCTTTGAGTTAGCAGAGAGCACATTAACCGTTTAACCACCCAGGAACCCACACTGACACATTGGGCCTCAAATGAACCTTTCGCCAGGGAAGGATGTGGGCCAGAGAAAAACAGTTTGCTTTGCTTTGTTTTCTTCGAGCTCTGAATATTACACTCATTCTCCGGTTTCAGAAAGTCCTTAGGCAAATGGGAAGGGTGAGGGTGTTGAAACCTCTCTTTAGGCTCCTCACACTGACAAATCTCCCAGAAGTTCCAAAGCTTAAATCTCTCTTAATAACCTGGGCAAACAGAGGTCTCACCACTTCTAAATATCTCCAGGAAAGATGCACAGCTCATGTTATTGATGGATAGGATAATGTTTAAATTTCAAATGCAAGTGATCAAATCCAAACCCTGTCTCAGTTGTATCAATCTAATAGAGTATGGGAACATCTACTCTGAATTTTAGCTTTGAAGAGAAACTCTGAAGCTTGACTGATGACTTATTTTCTTCACTTTCTTTCTTCCTTTTTTTTTTTTTTTAGAGAATATTGACTTGCTTGAGTCTATACATTTGGAAATCCTTTTCTTTCCTCTTTCCCCATCTTTCCCCTCTTAATTTTACCTTTCTTCTTCTTTCTTTTTCTCTACTTTCTAGTTTCTTCCTCCACTTTTAAAAATTCCTTCTTCCTTTTCCTTCTCTTGGCCAATCTGCTAAGTTGTCAGCATCTCTCATGGGTGCTGACTCATACCCTCACCCCACAGTCACTCCTCTGTGGCCCAAATTGTTCAGTCAGTGCATGTCAATGGAGCTAAAGAAGAGAAAGAGGAGATGTGAAAAGGGTAGAGAACATGTACGGAAAAATGACACCTTAGAGGAAACATTGGAAAATGCCAGGAAATTACCAAAACTTAGGCCCTGAACCTAGCCAAGACCAACAGCAGAAAAAGTGGGAGCAAAAATGGAAAGACCCATGAAAACCCAAGCGTACAGTCTTGATCTGTGTGCAGTAAAAGAACAGAAAAAATGTTCCAGAAAAATGTATGGGGGAAATTGGAAAGAAAGACAACAAGAGCACAAAGAGGCCAGACAAGCGGGGGTAGGGAATGGAAACTCAGTAGAGAGATAGCGGAGATCGCGGTATTTGGTTAACTATATAGGATATTGGCTCAGTGAACTTTCCTGAAGCTTATAGTGCTACATTCCTGGAAGTTTCCTACTGAGCATGCCCTGAAAAGTTCTTATCATTTGGTCTACTGAACCCTTGGCTTTCAGCTCCATGTCCTTGGGATGAGGGATACTGATTCTTTTTTTTTTTCATTTTTTCCATTTTTTTCCAAAGAGTGACATTCAGCCCACCAGTCCTCTTGTTTCCTCTGCATCCCCAGAAAATAGTGGATTTCCCCCAAACTGTTTAGACTAGAGTGGCCTGAAGAGCTGCTGGGTTTCCCAGGAGGCCTGGCTGAGCTGGAGAAAGCAGGACAAGAGCAAAACTTTGAAGGCCATGTTTCTTTGCTTGGATACCCACCCCCTTTTTGAGTACCCCATCTCCTCCTTTCCAGGGATCCGTAGACCTGCTCTCCTTCATGACCCTAAAAACTCTGGGCCTTCCTCCCCCTCTTTATTGCAATCAACTGTATCTCCATTAACACCAAGTGGAAACTATTTTCTAGCTAATCTCCTCTCTTTACAGGCCCGATATGAGTTGTCTCTACACTCAGGTGGTCCACAGATAATGACATTTCACCTAGGAACTAATGGATTACCTGAGTTTTAACCAAGGAAATGGGTCTGTAGTGGTGAGCAAATCTAGCCACAAGTCAGCGGGTGAGGGAGAAGTATTTAGGCCAAGCTACTTAGGCTTGACAGTGTGTCAACAAAATTATTCTTGAAAATTCCATGGAAAGATAGTATTTTGCAGACCAGCTGCTTCAAGTGTTTCAACAAAAGAAACAGTGATCTACTGCAATACTGGTGAAAAACTTAATCTTGTGAGCTGACTGAGAGATGGTATACCAGTCTGAGTTTGGGATCATATTGAGCAAAAAAAAATGTCTTGGCCAAATATTCACAGTAAGAAAGACCTGACTGAAGGAACTACAGATTCCCACCCCACTGTTTCAAAGCTTCAGTTTATCAAGTCAAGTGATGGGCAGTTACTACTCTCTCTTTTTTCTTGGTATGTACTAGCACGTAAGTTAGAAGTGAGCTTGAGAGCTCTTCTCTATTAATGTGATCTCTTGGTGGGTATGCAGTAGAAAGAAAGGATTATGATCACTCTTTTCTAAGCACCAGTGGGATAGTCAGGGCTGGCTTAAAATGAGGTGCATCAAAGTCTTCCCCAAACTCTCTCCTCCAAATGAGCACACATGACCAAGACGGTACAGTGATCCAGGAGATTAAAAAATTTCACCTTGTGCTTTTCAGTGTTTTACCATCCAACTGAGTTGTACTCCATCTGGAGCTTCCAGAGCGAGTCATTGTCATCTGATCTGGACCCAGCCTCTGGCTTAGGCCCCACCAACCAAGAAGCTGGGTGAGGGCCCAGAATGGTGCAGCGAGGGAAGGTGAATGCTGCAGCTGGGCAAACAGAGCCTGCATTGTTCCCGTGCAACATCAGCTGCAGCCCAGGACTGGTGCCTCGTTTAGCATGTATCCGACAAGGCCTCTGAGCCTCCCTGCTCTATTTACACAGGTGCCTTCCCTCCCCAGAGAATCTAGCGCTCTGCAAATATGCATTTCCCTAAGATGGATGCTCATCTGCACGCTGCCAAGGGGAGAAACTGAGGCTCAGAGCGGGGAAGCAAGGCTTTCAGGCTGAGCAAACCAATGATGGAGCCGGAAGGGGAGGCAGGTGTCTCCACTCCCTACTGGCCTCTCTGGTTACCAGGCTGCCTTTGTCTTGTCAGACCTGCTCTTGACAGGGATAAAGCCTCTAGGCTTTTCACTTCAGGAGATTGCAGCAGCTTTCCCATCTACGCACCAGGCTGAAGTCAGAGCTGGGACTGTCGGGGGCTGGGCTGGTGACCCTTCGGCCACACCTGTTAGTGCCTTGTAGAAGGGGAGGAGTGGGCTCTGGAGCCTGGAAAGCATTGTCACAAGCTTAAAAAAAATGCCCCTTGGCCCCACTAATACCCGCTCCACTCTATTCATACAGTTTTTCTCTGCCCGGCCCCCATGTTCTCTGCAAAACAAACTCCGAGGGAAGTCAAAGGAAAAACCAGCCTATTCATTTCTTTTTGTCTTTTTTTTTAATTGCCCACTTTCAAACCCTCAGCTCAAATGCCCCAGATTCTTCAACAGGTAAATTGTAAGGGAAGGAAAGGGATGAAGGGGGAACAATAGGTTAAAAGAGATTAAAAAGGCATCATATTTTAAGGAATGGGCTACTATAAACTGTAGTATCTGAGGATGCCCATCTGGTGCTAAAGTGATAAATAGATGCAAAGAAATGATTACTATAAAAGTGAAGAGAGTGAGCACTTTCTGAGGAAGAGAAGGGGTTAAGATTGAGACAGGACACATGGGGGACTTGTCTATTTCTGTACCCCAGTGTTGACAACAGTAGAGTGCACCTTGTAACAATTTATTAAGCTATATCTTTCTGCTTTTCTATACCTGCGTTTTATTTCACAATAACCAATAGCCAGTTACTATTGAGTCTATTCCGACTCATGGTGACCCCATATGTGTCCGAGTAGAACTATGCTCCATAAGGTTTTCAATGGCTGATTTTTTGGAAGTAGACCACCAGACCTTTCTTCCGAGTCTCCTCTGGGTGGACTTGAACCTCCAACACATCAGTTAGCAACCAAGAACGTTAACTATTTGCACTAGAGGGTTAAAATAATTGGCCAGTTTCCCAAGGCTAGAAAGCTGGATCTTAGGATGTAGATCTGTTGTTGTCATGTGCCCCTTTCCAGTTGACATAACTGTGTCAGTAACAACCTTTGGTGGAGGCAGCAGTCTCTCTATCCTAAATTAAGAGAATAACCTGTTGAGAATGGGCTACAAGTGACTTGGCAGAACTGAAGGGAAGCAAGTTTGCCCTCCATCCCTTTGAAGAGGAATATGACCCCAGTGAGCTTTCTTCTGGTCTGTTTGAAGTGAATCAGAGGTCTTTAGAACATTCTGTCTTGGGTAGCTGGCAGGTGGCAGACTCAAAAGACTTGTCTGTATGAAGGAGCTCATGATATTTTTCACCAGAGTAACATGGTGCCTGCCCTCCTCTCATGAATCCCTCTGGGCTATCACTACCCGCCTACTACTAGGCAGAGACGTGCCCTTCTGCCTCCCATGGGGCTAAGGCCAGTCACGGGGACTGCCTGGGATGCAACTCTGACTAACGCCAGTTCTAGGAACTCACTCTTCCAAGTAAATGATCTGTTGGTCCTAGTGAAGACATCCGAGACACTCAAATGTGATCCCAGTGTCTCCAAGTGCGTGTGTACAGTTATGTGCATGGCTGTTTAGAATAAGATTGCAGGTTGCTAGGCAATGCATTTCCAAAAAGGAGAGTGTGAAGAAAAAAAATGATAAATAAACAGATGACAGGGATGAGTTCCAAAGCCTGTTATGACAAGAGAATTTGGGTCCAGTTCATTTGGTTTGATGGGAGTGTCAGGGGGATGTCAGAGCTTGCTCAGCTCCGGCATGACTTTCCAATCTTGCCTTCCAGACTCTCACCTTCTGTTTATGTGGTGGGGAAAGCTGAGATGAAATATGGCTCTCTGGAGGGCCATGCCTTTGTGAAAGGCTATTACAGCTGTAACAAAACTTTTGTAATCTGCACTGTATCCCATTACATCTCCAGGCTCCTTGGGTCCCTTCCCAGTTTCAAGGAAAACACACACACCCTTTCTCTTTCTTCCTCTCTTTTGCTCTCTCCCTAGTTTCTACTCTCTAAAAAGGTCATCACAGTTGTTCTTTTCACACAGGTTTTCCTCTAACCTTTGATGGAAATTGACCGGAGACTTGCGGAAAGGCTGGGTGGTATATGTTTTAGGACCTGTGAAGTTGTTGAAAGGACAGACCGCCACACTCTGGCTCACAAGATGTGGGGGAGTTGCTGCAGTTTCTCATTAAAAGGTTTCTCAGAACCTTCTCAAACCTTGGATAATGGCTTGCTGCCTGCTGCCTCTTCCAGTAACAATGAAAGTAGTCTTCACTGAGTTTAGGTTGTCTCCCCAGCCACCCACCATCTTCACATTTACCTTTGGGAGACAGTCTGGTTTTGTAGTGAAGAAAATGAGTGAGAACCAGACCAGCGGGGTTCCTATCCCAGCTCTACTAATCACTAGCTGTGTGCCCTTAGAAAATATATTTAACCTCTCAGTCTACTCCTCGGCAAAATGGGGTTACTGATAGTTACCTTGTCATGTAAGGGCTAAAGGAGATGATCCATGTCAAGTGCTGGAGATGTGCTTGGCATGCAGTAAGCACTCAACAATTGCACCCTTATCTTTATTTTGCATGCTGTGAATGCTTTGGTGAGATGGCAGGCTGTAGGATGTGGAGACTTCTTTGTTACATGCCCTGGGGAACAAAGATGGGCTCTGGGGTATGGTATAAGAAAAAAGAGAGTTGGTCTTAGATTGAAGAGGAAGGAAAAGAGCGAGGAGAGAGGAAGGAAAGAAGAAGATTCTTCCAGTTCCAATCATTTAAAGAAGATAGACAGCTCAGGTGAGCTAAAGACTGAGTGACCATGAAGGTCCATGACTGACATCTGCTCCCAGTAATAACTCTTGGGGTTGGATTTATGGGACAGGAAGCTCTACCTCCGCCTAATAACAGAATTTCCAAGGTGCATCGTGTTCAGGCCATAAAGGCAAGTGTCTTATTAATTAGAATCTAAGTATTCTAGGTGTGGTAGGGGGATCAAGAGTCAAGAGAAATCGGATTCATCAGATAGGACTGATAATTCAAAAATCTGGTTTTGTTACTGTCTGTTATCCTGAGATATTCAAGGCTTTTGGTAGATAGATGATTGGCATGAAAATACTGACACAAAGGCCAAAGGTCATGAAGCTGGGCAGATATGAGTGCCAGTCTCTGCTCCATTGCTTTTAGCTGTATAAACTGGGCCCACTTTTTAAACTCTCTGAGTCTTAATCATCTATAGAAGGGGAATCGTGTCTAGCTCATGGGATGTTATAAGAATTAAACGGGACAATGTGCCTCAAAGACCCTTATAGAGTACCTAACCCATAGCAGCACTCAAAATATTTGTTGAATGAATGATGGAAAGAATGAATGGTGATCTTTCCATTGATGATTGCATTCTTTACTTTTTATTTTCCGTTCCTTTTCGTCTCTTCTTTTCTTTTTCCTCATTTTCTTTTCCTTTTCTCATCTTCCTTCCTTTTTATTCCCCCACCTCCTTTCTTTTTCTCCTTTGCTCTTCTTTTCCACTTCCCTACTTTTTTTTTTAAGTGCCCAGTGTTGTTCTCTCCTTTGCCAGTATCTACCTAATCCTGATCCATATCCCTTGTTATTAGCCATGATACTTAAATAAAGTCCATCTATATGGAAAAAATGTTATAAATAAACCAGGGAGTGGCTGCCCTGCTCTGCACAGGTTTCTAGGAACTTCTCTGACTCTTGGTATAATTCTTTGACTTCTTTGCTAGTTCTTGTGTGTGATCCTCATATGGTAGAGGGTGGAGAGAGTATGTGGTGAAGATATAGAGCCATGAGAAGAGAAAAAATGGACTCATCCACTCAAGGCCATGTGGCACTTTAAAGGAAGAACAGAAATAGCCATAAGGTAACATCACGCAATTCTTTGCTGTAACCAAGTGTCCATCTGCCAAACCATGCTTGTTTGACAACCTGAAGATGGAAGCAGTAATTGAGAGGAAAGAGAAAAGTGAGACATGATGTCCTATTGTACAGTGTCAGAGAGATCATCAGAGGGGAGGAGAGAGTCGGTCTGGGGTCAAGTGATGCAACAAGGAAAAGGCTCCATGCATTCCTGAAACATTCATGAAAAGCATAAGCTATCATCAACCCTTGTTTATCAATGTTAACGAGTGTTAGGCTAGGGAGGAGTGTAGAGGAATATGACACATGAATAATTCAAAAACCCTTTGTTTTGGATTTGCAACGGAATATCTTTTTGTTGCAGTCCATCTACCTTGCTCATCACGTTTAATTGCAGCTTAAATAAAACCTAATTTTCCTGAGAGTTGAGGAATCTCTAAGGCATGTGGAATGCTTCGTGGCCATGAGATAGGTGACTGAAAGAGACCCTCCCAAGGTCATTTCCCCATTTTCCTATACTCAGGAAGTATTGTACAAACATGAGACAATAGCCATTGTCAAGATCTTTAGGGGAGACAATAATTGGTCTTTGTGATTGTTAAGGTTGTGTGTTAACTTTGGCTGGGACATGATTCTCAGTGGCAGTCATGATGCAGTTTTGCAGTCGTACAATGATGTGGTCACCTCCATGATGAGATTTGATATAACGTGTTCACCTCCATGATGGAATCTGCTGTGAGTAGCCAACCAGCTGAAAGGGAGTTTCCTTAGGGGTGTGGCCTGCATCCAATATAGACAGACATTCTGGCAAGGCTCATGGGCTTTTGCTTGTACTGAATCTTGCAGTTGGCTCCTGTTTGTCTGACCTCCAGTTCTTGAGACTCGAGCTAGCAGCTTACCTGTCGTCATGCCTGCTGATCTTGGGATTCGTCAGTCTTTGAAGTTTGTGAGCCAGAGCCCTGCTGTCTGACTTGTCGATCTTGGGCTCATCAGCCCCTGAGGCTATGTGAATCAGGAGAAGCCTCCAGCCTAACCAACAGACTTGGGATATTCCAGCCTATACAACTGTGTGAGCCATTTCTTTAATGTAAATCTCTCCCTATGTATATTTATATGCTTTACCAGTTTTACTTCTCTAGAGAACCCAACCTCAGACAGTCTTCAAACCAAATTTCAGTTCCTCTGAAAAATTATCAGGGCAAGAAATGTATAATTGATAACGAAACAAAGAAATTATATCACCCAGCTTGGCAGGTGGCTCTCCATTTTATCCTACATCCAGTGCTGAATCTTTCAGACATAACCATGAAAGTAACAAGGGAAATGCTTTTCCCCTCTGAAGCTTTCTAGCTCTCTAGAAGCATCCCTGTCACCCATATAATCTGATGCGATCACACACACACACCTACACACACACACATGTTCTCTGTGCTCAGCTAAAACTGATTATTGTGATTTAGGAAATTTGGGGGAATAGAATATGTACGGTAGTGATATATCATCAAACTCTTATTTTTTAATTGATCCTCTAGTGAAAGTGAAACCTTTCATGTACCCTGTTGAGAACTAGTGTAAAACACTCCTTGAACTACCTGACTTCCCTATGTCTTCATTAATCTTTCTTCCTTTGCCAACCCTAAGTTTATCTAGCTTCTCTAATACCTTCCACCTTCATCTATTTTGGACGTGGAGTAAAGTTCTTTTTTTCCTCCTCCCAGTTTGTCTCAGAATCCACTTTTTTGGCTTTTGATTGGGTTTGGTACTATTTTGGGGACTCACCTACTATGCACCTGGTATACTTCAAGTTTTAATCCTAGAAAATATTGGATATATTGACTCTTTTTCCTTGGTCCAAAACAACAAAGATGTCTAAGAAGGGATCATGTGGGCTGGTTATGCCCTCTGCCTTTTTCCTGTCATTGGTTCTTCCATCATTGTTTCTACCCAGCCCTCACCTTCTGGATTAACCACTTTGTAAACTCAGAACCTAGGCTCTCCTTTTCTTTGAAATTCCCATCTGTTTCCGTTCTGAGGACTTCTCACTGTCTCATTCCTTATTTCCTTCTCTCAAAGTGATTCCTCAGACACCGCATCTCTGTATCCTCCCACACCTTCACCCAGCTGTAAATTTTCATCTCCTGAATTTAAGCATCCTGGATATCATCACAAGTTCTCATGGCAGCTCATTTGTGATAGTGAAATGCACAGCTGCTTTTCCTGACCAGCTCCTCATAACCTTTATTACATTTAATTATTCTTTACTGCCTTATATTTTGCTTTGGACTCAGGCCACTCTGGCCCCTTGACAGGGGCCTATCCCTGGTGTGTCTTCTACAATGACAATTACATTTTGAGGAATGGGCTATTTTATCACCATAAAAGCACAAGATAATAACATATTAACTACTAATAGTAAGGTGGCAATGGTGGTTCAGTGGTAGAATTCTCACCTTTCATGTGGGAGACATGGTTTTGATTCCTGGCCAACGCACCTCATGCATAGTCACCCCCTGGCTGTCCATGGAAGCTTGCTACATGTTGCTATGATGCGGAACAGGTTTCAGTGGAGCTTTGAGACTAAGGCAGACTAGGAAGAAAAACCTACTTCTGAAAATCAGCCCATGAAAACCCTATGGATCACCACCGTCCAATCCACAACCAATCATCAGAACGGAGTAGCAACAGGCAGCATTTCGTTCCATTGTGCATGGGATTGCCATTAATCCAGGGTCAGCTTGAGAGCAGCTAAAAACAACAACAACTACTAATAACAAGAATAATAATGGTAACGATAATAATGATGATACTAATATCTGAGTATTGACTATTTGTCAAACTGTGTGCTAAGAGCTTTCCGTTACTATCTCATTTATCCTTTACAATAATGCCACAAGACAGGTGCTATTAAAGAGGAGAAAACTGAGGATAATAGAGATTAAGTGGGTTGCCTAGGGTCACCCAGCAAGTGGTAGAACTTGGATAGGAATGTAGGCGGTCTTTCTCAGAGCTCATATTCTCTACCATGATGCAGGAACTCCAAGTATGCACCAGTTCTCTCACACCTGGACAGAGGACAGCCAGCCAGGGACATGGTGAAGAAGCAGGGATAGCTAATGTTGGAAAAATGTTCATGGATTATCTATTAGTTCTCCAAAGCAAAGCCAAGGAGACCTGGGGTACAGATACCAAGGTAGCAGAGAACACCAGCAAGTGACTTAGCTCAAGAGAATCATTTTCTCTCCTGGGTCACTTGGCTCCTATCTGACCCCGTTGCTTGATTGAGTTTCTGTCACCACCCCAGTTACGTATTCTGCTCTGAAAGCACAAAGTTACCATTAACAGTACATCAGGCTGTGGTTAATTTGGCTGCCCTCTTTAAGCAAGGGATTATGCAAGAAGTGAAGAATTCTTTCCGTGGCAGCAGCTTGGGAGTAAGTGGTGAGAACCTTCCTTGGAACACGATTGACATGCACAAGGCAGAAAGGAAGCTTTCATTTAGCTCAGTTGGTTTGCAGGCAGAGCTAAGGGGATGCAGTCAGCAACTCAGACCCTGTGTGTGGTCATTCAGCTCTGCTCTGTTCCATGGCCACAGTCCATGCTCTAAGTCCTGGCCAGACGTCTTGTAATGCATATACCATGCTGTTATGCTCTCTGTGGGAAAGGGGGAATAAGATGAGGATGAATCAGTTCAGCTCCAAATCCTTGACCAGAGGAGCAGCTCAGAACACACATCCAGAGAGTAATGGAGTCATCTGCAGAATCCAGCACAACAGCATCATTGTACTGTAGGAAATTTCTTTCTGGGCAAATTTCCTTGAAGGTACAATCAAGCCATCAGTATACCCTAAGCCTGATTTAACCACCCTTCTGTCAGTTTGTTGTACTGTGGTGGCTTATGTGTTGTTGTAATGCTGGAAGCTTGTTGTTAGTTGCTGTCAAGTCAGCTCCAACTCACGGTGACCCCATGTGTGCAGAGTAGAACTGTTCCATAGCGTTTTCAAGGCTATGACCTTTTGGAAGCAGATCATCAGGCTCGTCTTCTGAGGTGCCTCTGGGTGAGTCTGAGGTGCCTCTGGGTGAGTTCAAACTGCTCACCTTTCGGCTAATAGTTGAGTGCTTAAGTGTTTGAGCTATCCAGGGACTCCTGATGTTGGAAGCTATGAAACCAGTATCTCAAATAACAGCAGGGTCACCCATGCTGGCCAGGTTTCAGTGGAGCTTCCAGACTAAGATAGACTAGTAAGAAAGGCCTGGCGATCTACATCTGAAAATTAGCCAGTGAAAAACCTCATGGATCCCAACAGAATATTGTCCAATATAGTGCTGTAAGATAAGTCCCCTAGGTTAGAAGGCACTACATAATAGCAGCAACAATGGACTCAAACATACCAATGATCATGAAGATGGTGCAGGACTGGGCAATGTTTCATTCTGTTATACATGAGTCAGAGCCAACTTGACAGCAACTAATAACAACCACAACAAACATGGTTGGCTCTCTTCATTTCAGAAAAAGTGAAACTGAGGTCCATGTAGATTAAATGACTCAACTGTGCAAAAAAATAAGGACTTCTCTGTTTCTTGCACTTAGGCAGAACTCCATCTATTCCAGAACAAATTCATAGGCACATGTCTTTTTTATGTCAACTTGCTTTTGCACCTTTGTTGAAAATCACTTGACTGTGAATGTAGGTTCCGTTTCTGGACTCAATACTATATTCCATTGATCTATTTGTCTATTTTTACACCAATACTTTGCTCTCTTGATGATTGTAGCTGTAATACTGTAGTACTGTAATAAATCTTGAAATCGGGTACTATAAGTCCTCCAACTTTGTTTTTCTTTTGCTACATTGTTTTGGCTCTTCCAGGTCCTTTGGTTTTTCCATAGGAAATTCAGAATGGATTTGATCAATTTCTACAAAACAGGCCTGCTTGGGTTTTGATTGAAATTGTGTCGAATCTATAGGTCAATTTGAAGACTGACTGATGTCTCTCATTTTCTCATGGATATTGTTGTTAGGTGCTGTTAAGCTGATTTTGACTCATAGTGATCCCATGTGACAGAGTAGAACTACCCTTTCCTAGGCTGTAATCTTTATGGGAGCCAACAAAGGCTAGTGGGTTCAAACCACCGACCTTTGGGTTAGCAGACAAACACTTAACCATCGCACCACCAGGGCTCTCATGGATAGAGTTTGAAAAGGTTGGGGGTAGTGGTGATCAGTATTAAGGCTCTCAAGGGTCCAGGGCAGGACAGTGGGGCTGCTCTTCCATCCGGATTTCGATTTGATGCTCCTTTAGCCATGTGGCCTATTGTCTGGCTGGCTCATGGGGTCACCAGTGAAACTGAAGGCTGCTAGTCTACTAGAATTCAGTGCCCATTTTGACAGCTGGGTCTTAGTCCAGGCGGACTAGCAGTGCTTCTGGGTAGAGCTGTTCTTCTCCCAGAGTTCACTTATGTTCCGGACTGTTCCAGCTTTCACATCTCCTGAGCTTACTGACCTCCCTTTTCTCAGGCTACTTCTTTTGGGTCTCTCCCTTTCCCCTTTCTTCATCAGCCTTGCCCTTGGCAGTCACCCCAAGAAATTCAGCCTCCTTCATCTTCTCTCTCTCAGAACCTAAAAAGGGATTTTGCTGAATTCCTGATGCTCTTGTCTTTGCCAAAACCCCAAGGCCCAGATCTGCCATGTGCCACCAAGTACAGGAGAGGTTGTTCGGCTGAATCCAGAAATGACCTTGGATCTTTGCTCAACACTCAGATAACAGGTTTTCTCCTTCCCCACCACACCCCAATGCTCATGCTTCTTGTAGCACCAGGAAATGTTTTATGGCTTTTTCTCCTTTTCACTTTCTCTACCACCCTTCTTCATAAACACTTCCCACTTATTCTCTCCTTATTGCCTCTCTTCTGGAAAATTAATCAGAGGGCTAAAGTCCCAGGACAGGAAAGGGCCTTGGGAGAGCATTTATCCAGACTCCTGCTTCCAGGCAGTGGTCACACTTGCCTGGATAAGAACTCTCTCTTCTCTGTAGAGTTTCATCAGTTTTCACACCCTCTCATTTAAGCATCTCTGCATTTTGCTCAATGATGTCTTATTTATTAATTTCATGTTTTAATGTTTTCTTTCTTCCATGTAGAGCTTCCATTCCATTTCTCAGGACTTACACAATGTGTGTCCCTTGATAGATGCTGCCATGACTTGGTGAAAAACGTTGAGCTCTCTTCTGGCAGAGGTCTGTCTACAGGCCCTTTTCCTGGGGTAGCCAGGATATCTGGGGAGTCAGAGCTGATCATGAGGATCCATGGGCAAAGACTGGAGGCTGCCAGTGGTGGTCCAGTGGTGTAGCTGACTGGTCTTCAGGTGTCTTTGACTACAATCAGGTGCTAAGAGTGGAAGTAACATGAGTGGTGGTACAAGTCTATGATGGTGTCTACCCAGGTTTAAGAAGATGTAGACATTTCTGACTGATGATCTGGTGATTCAGTTCTAAATTCAGTTATTCATAACCCAAGGCATGGTATTTTCAATTGTCTCACATGCATGCGAAAGCTGGACAATGAATAAGGAAGACTGAGGAAGAATGGATACTTTGAATTATGATGTTGGCAAAGAATGTTGAATATACCATGGACATCCAGAAGAATGAACAAATCTGTCTTGGAAGAAGTACAGCTAAAACGCTCCTTAGAAGTGAGGATGGTGAGACTTTGTCTCATGTACTTTGGACAAGTTATCAAGAGCAACCAGTCCCTGGAGAAGTACATTATGCTTGGTAAAGTAGAGGATCATTGAAAAAGATGGTGCAGGGCTGGACAGTATTTCATTTTGTTGTACACAGGGTCACTGTGAGTCAGAACTAACTGGACGGCATCTAACAACAACCACAACAATAGCATTAGCTATTTATTTTATCTGTCTATCGTCTATTTTTGTTTTGTTTTGTTGTTTGCTTAAAGAATATAGTTTGGCTCAGTCATCTAGGCAGCTGCTTAACTCTCTGCTGTGTTGTCTACAGATTTCCCTAAGCATAGACATGTGAAATTTCACAGTCTCCTTCTCCCAGTGACTTAAGTGGACAGAAGGGTCAATCCTTCTTTTTTAACTTGACCTGGGTATATTTTTGAAAATGCCTCTTATTTTATTTGCCTTTTTTCACCCTACCTTTCTTTTCCTCTCACTTCCCAGCCCTAGGCTGGTTTTTCCTGGTTATTCTTAGCCCACTTTTGAGAAAGAGTTCTGCATCCTTACCCCTCTAAAGGGTCCCAGCAGAGTTCTAAGAGAACACTGCTTCAGTCTTTGTGGCATTTATCTTTTGTCACCCACTGATAAATTGGGATTCTCCTGCAATATAGACCCCACTGCAGACCTCTCAGGAGTTAGCCTGAGTTCAAGTTGGTGAGGGGAATGGTGTCAGCCGATTGGTTGTTGTTCCAAAAAGAGGGGCTGGAAGGTTGGAGTCTTTGGGTGTAAGCAGAATCACCCTCTCCACCCTTGGTGAAAGAATGAGAAGGCAAAAAAGTATCTCATTGAGAGAAATCCTAGCCCTGTGAATGGGTATGAGGAGTGAAGCAAGGTGGAGATATTTAAAGTGGTGAGAGGGGGTGTTAGGAGAAGTTCAGAGGCTCTCAAGCTGCCAAATAGCATTATTTTTATTTCAGATGTTACCTTAAAAAAAAAAAAAAAAAAAAAAAGAGGTCTAGTGTTTAAAGGAAGAGCTCAGTCAAAGTCTGACAACATAAATATTAGGTAAATGAACTTTTTTCTCTGGTACTATCTCCACTTGCAAACAGAAAAATATCTCAGAGTATAGAGTTAAAACACTTACCCAGGACACAGCATCACATGGCATGATGACCAAAGCAGGCACCCTTCTTCCTCTTTCCCTTAAGCTCCAAAGCTAAAGACATTGGATGCTATTCTGGTACATGAGGCCTGTGGTTATGTGAGCAGACCTAGGAGTAGACACTCCTGCCCCTGGTGGACCTCAAGCTGCTCATGGGATGAATATATTAGTTCTCTCACCCTGACATTTCAGTCAGAGGAGCCTGGAGTAAAGAAGATATGTCTTGGTCTGTCATTTTCCCATGTGAAAGGCGTTTTATTTTTCCTCATTTGCACAACTTGTTTCTCCTTGACCTTTGCTGTGTGTGGATAGAAAGCTCAATTATAGACAAAACAGTTTGAGTTTCCACAAAGTTTTGCTTTCTGTTTCTCAGGCCCTGACCCTACACTTTACAGTTTCCCAAAACATTAATAAAGTGCCTTGGAAACTCTTACTGTGATCTTGACCTGTTGCATGAGGTGCGTGTGTATGGAGGTGAGAATCCCAGAGAACCTCTCTTCCAGATTTACAGTGCCAGTGACAACCCAACTTCACTTCTACCCCAGTAAGAATGAAACTGTTTGTCATTAATACCACCCCATCCTCCCAAAGTCCTGGAGGTGATTTGCTGAAACACAGAAGAAAGAAGAACATCTGAAAGTGCTCGCAGTTTTCTTGGCCTACATCCCTGAAGATCTCAAGGAGGCCTAGGACAGGTACTGCTTTGTTACAGCAGGAGCTCAGGAAATACCTGTTGAATTGAATCCCTCCTATGCTGGACAGTTGTTTTACTCCTGCTGGAGGTTCACTCCACTTAGATTTACATGGTTTTACAGGTGAAACAAAGAGAACCACCTCCAATGCTTTCATTTTTTATATGGGAACCAGCAGCCTAGAACAGTAAAATGATATGCTGGGATCCTTCAACCATTGTCAAAACTGAAATTTGCACTGAGAGCTCTCTTCTAGAGCAAAATGTAAACCTCTATTCACTGGCCCATGTTCTGTTCACTGGTCTACCTTGTCCACCACTCCTAGCTCTGCTGCGGCTCTTTGGCTGATCTGAAGGCAACCAAATAGGTGATATAGAGTAGGCTGCTTCTGTCCGTCTTACTTTCCCAAACACTGTCATCTGGATTCATCTACCTTTCCTCTAGTTCCTTTCTTCGACTTCCTTTATGTAACAGATATTTTTGAGGTTCTGCTATTGTGCCATGCCCTCTTTTAGGCACTTTCTCTCTCACTCTCTTATTCCATAAAGAAGCCTGTCTTAGATCCCCTGTTGGCATAGATTAGAGTGCCAGGGGTTCACAGTGAGCCAAATGGATCTGCTCCTTGACTTTCTGGGATTTATCTCAATGGACGATCTAGGTATGGATGAATGTGAAGGAAATTTACAGACAGATAATAGACTTTTAAAATTCAAACACCCAGTCTGTAAGATTGTCCATGGTCTCTATTTGCCTGGAACAGCAGAACAAGAAGGAGACCAAAGAATTGGAAAAGGAAATAGACTTCAGGTCTAAGTGCCTCTATGAACTACTACCTCTTTTGCCATGAGACCAGAAGAACTGAATGGCGCGTGGCTACCATTACTGAATGCTCTAATCAAGAAATCAATAGATGGATACCTATCAAAAAGAGGAAAAATGTGGAACAGAGTTTCAAATTCTTATTAAAACCAGACTTACTGGACCCACTAAGACCGGGGAAACCCCCAATCTATTGCACTGAGATAATTGGTAAACTTTGAACAGAAACTATCCCTGAAGTCATCTTTAAACTAAACAACAGTTTAAACTAATTAGTAAAGAAAGTTTGCCTTGAAAATTGAGCACTTTTAAAGAATTATCTGTATGAAATCAAATTGACAACAGTAACTCTAAAGCATAAATGAGAAGTTTAGGGGTCAGAGAGTCTAAGATAATGATGATGAAACAATATGGGTGAGATGGTGAGAATGCTGACACAATATGAAGATTATAACCAAGGTCATGGAACTGTACATGTGGAAATTGTTGAACTGATATATGTTTTGTATGTATATTTTCACCCGAAAAAAAAAACTATAGGATTGAAAAAGTTTTAGTATACGTAGAAAGCTTAAGTCAAAACAACTTAATGGGAGCATTTGATAAATGAAATTATTTCTATGGCAGAGTATATATGCAAGTATATACACAAGTATATACTCTGCATAGAAATATGTTCATTTACCAAATGTTCCCATTAAGTTGTTTTGACTTAAGCCTTCTATGTATACTAAAAGTTTTCAATCTTATAGATTTGAAATGGGCCTAGAGAGTGAAGAATTGAGGCAATTGTCCAGACACTTAGGCCAAAGGCAGGATGCTTTTAAGCAATCGCCCCTTCCACCCCCGTCTTCAAAGTCTTAAACCCAAGAGCACTGAGTGGGATCGCTCTGTAAGCAAAGCCTTAGCTATGAAAACAGCTTTGGAAACTAAGATTCAAAAGATAAGATCAACAACAGGTGCCCTTTGCTTTCTGCAGTAGGTGTGTTCTTGAAAACTTGACTGTCAATATTTTTTTTCCATTGATCTAATCACAGTCTAAATATAACAAGGGTGCTGGATATTTAAAGAAACCATGTAGCTGATCTCATTGCAAAGTCTTTTTAGAGTTATAAAAATCATTTTTCTTTTCAAAGCTCAGGTTTTCATATACAATATTTTCTTAGAAGTAGAGACATATCATGTTGATGCATGTTGCCTATGGGCTAGTCATAGAAGCAGAGGCTTCAGGAATTTTATATATATCAGATATTTTATATCTATATTTGTTTTGAAGATGTGATCAGAGTTTTCTCTGGGGGCTGGGGAAGAGAGGTGATGGGATCATTCATTTCTCTCTGATCCTTCCTAGGCCATGTGGCCAGGCAACTCCTTCTTCAGTAGGCCTTCCTACCTCTCAACTCCCACCCCAAGGAAACTCCTTTTAAGTCATTTAACCAATCATTCTTTCTTACTCTGATGGCCTTTCCCCAAACACCAATCTCTCTATGCTAGAATAATTGTGTGCTTTGAGCTGAAAAATTGAACATTCTCCTCAGGGATAGAGGTGGGTGGTCAAATGACTTAGAGGTCATCATAGGACATCAGCCATATGTATGAGGCATTGGCCAGTGGTAGAATTTTCACCTTCCATGCAGAAGACCCAGGTTCAATTCCTGGCTAATGCACTTCATGCACAGTCACCACCAGCCTGTCATTGGAGGCTTATGTGTTGCTGTGATGCTGAACAGGTTTCAGTGGAGTTTCTAGATGGACTAGGAAGAAAGGCATGGCAATCTACTTCTGAAAAAATCAGCCAGTGAAAACCCTATGGATCACAATGGTCTGATCTGCAACCTATTGGGCAGCATTTTCTTTCATTGTGTGTGGGGTTGCCATGAGTCGGGGCTAACTCAATGGCAGCTAACAACAAGTTATATGTGGCTATTGGGAACTTGAAATGGCTTTTAATTTATTTTATTTTAATTTAAAAATGGACACACTTTTTAAGTCTAAAAATTCTGTTCTCAATTTAAAAATTTTTAAGTATGTTCGAAACAATTGGTCATGTTTTAACTGTAAGTTTTATGAAATTTATTTATGGATTAAGTATTTCTAAAAAAAAAGTTTAGTAACCAAATTGAAATGTGCTCAAAGTTTAAACTATACACTGGATTTTGAAGATTAATAAGAAAAAAAAGAATGTAAAATATTTCATTAATGATTTTTTATATTGGTTACATGCCGAAATGGTAATACAGTACTTAAGATCTATTGGGTTGAATAAAATATATTATTAAAATTAATTTCACCTGCTTCTTTTTCCTTTTTTTTAATGTGGCTACTAGAACATTTAAAATGAGAAAGGTGGCTCACGTTATGTTTCTATTGGGCGGTGTTGGTCTATGTTACAGCATTGCCTCTACTTCATGGCCAGCCCCTGGTCTAGCCAAATATGTCATCAGCTGTCCCTGTAGTAGGGTTTAGGGGGTTTCAAGTCAAACCCCTTTCAGCTGAAGAAAATCCATTAATCTCCAGGTCTTATTCTTTGAGTTAGCTTCTGAGTCTGCACTTGAACGTTAATTGCTTTGTGATCTGGATTTCCTTGCGTTCCTTTCTGTTCTAAGAAGCCCATATGTACGGTTGATGCATTTTTTAATAGCAAGACTTTCAGATGATACTTAATTTAGAAAGTTGAATTTGAAAAGAATATCACAAATGTTTACTCTGAACTTTCTATTTTGTAGATGCAAAAACCAGTACGTGGGGTGAGGAGAAGACCTGCCAAAGTACATACTGCTCTGCAGTGGTGCCTCTATGACCACTGCTGGTCAGGGCTCTTTCTGTTGTACCACACCGGAAGTGATGGAGGCTAAACACAGCCCTGGGCATTATGACAGATCATTGCAAAGCACCAAACTAGCTGGCAATTAATGAAAGGCAGATGATGAACCATGATCCACATAATTCAGAAGGTTGATTAACTGGAAAGGAACTTGCAGGGTTGTACAGTGTCAGGAGGCTGTACTAGGAATTAGGAGGCTGGGACACTAATCCTAATTCTGCTATGAATCCACTGCAAATCCACCTCCCCTGCCCCTGGGGCTTGTCCATCTATCAAATGAGAGGGTTGAGGTAGAAGCTCTCTAGGGCTCCCCTCTGCTTCTACAAGCCAAATCTCAGTCATTCTAATCACAGACCATTTCTGGCTTTAACTGCAAAAGCACCAAGTCACACCCACTTGGGTTTGAGAATGGTGAAGTTACAGGCCAGTGATGGTTATACTTTTAAAGCACTTCCCCCACTTTCAAATAGACAATTTTACATACAATACCTATTTTTCTCTTTAACCTACTGGGATTTGTCCTGCAGGGGGTGAGGTACAGAGGTAGGGACAACCAGCAGGCTCTGTGACTGTCCTGTAACCTCACCTCCGGTTAGTGGCCTCCTTCTTAGTACCATTATGTCTCGCCACACGTAGCTTTGCTGGACCAAGTGCTTCACGTTTTGAAGCCATTTGAAGCATATGTCAAATTCACTTCCAGAAAGAGTATACCAATTTTCACTCTCACAACCTTGTATACCAGTTGCCATTGAGTTGATTCTGAGACCCCCGGTGTATCACAGTAGAACTATGCTCTATAGGGTTTTCAATGGCTGATTTTTTGGAAGTAGATCTCCAGGCCTTTCTTCCAAGGCACCTCTGGGTGGACATGAACCTCCAAACTGCCGGTTAGCAGCCAAGTGTATTAACAATTTCCACCACCCAGGGATTCTATCACCTTGTATAAGAGGACCTAGTATATGGCATGAAACAGTATTTCACTGTTACTTCAATTTGCTACTTTGTGTTTGTTTATAAGCCAGGTTGAACTTTTCCTCCATGTTTATGGGCAACTTTCATTCCATTTCTTATGAATTGACTGTGTTCTTTGCTCAGTTTTCTTTGAGTATTTGTTGGAGTTCTTTATATTTAAGTATATTAACCCCTTCTTGTCATATAGTTGTAACCCTGTGATTTTATCTTTTAATTTTGTGATAAGTTACTTTAATTTATAAAAATTAACATTTTTATATGGTAACATTTGCCAATCTTTTTATTGTAAAAAATATTTTACTTTTATACTTTTAAAGCACAGTCCTCACTTCCAATTAGATAGTTTTACATACAATAATTCTTTATTTTTCTCTTTAATCTATTGGGATTTATTTAGGTATATGTTTTGAAGTAAGAAGTTAAATTCTTTTTTCTCTGAATAATCAATTATCTCCCACACTGTTTATTAAGTGATCTTTTTCCTTCTACCTTCCACACCCATTTAATCTATTCCATTGTTGACATTATCAGAGAAAACTTTTCATTCGAAAGTTTGAACAGCATAATTATACTGTATCAATCTATCCTGAATTATGTATGTTTACCTAGGGTTGCTATCAGTTGGAAGTGACTCGATGGCACCTAACAACAACAATTAGGATAGGTGGAAAGTATGATGAAATGGGGTGGAAGTGAAATGAATTATCGTTAAATATACATAATGCCAAAACGTGGGTATAAACTGAAGAATTCAGTTAAAAATGAAATAGTTCATATATTCAATTGGAAGTTCAGTTGAGACTAGCTGACCAGTTAAATGGACTTCATTTACAAATATCTATCTTAAAATCTCTAGCATTTAGCACAGGGTACACAAAGTAGGTGAGTACGACATATTCTCTGGGATGAAGGAGATTTTTCAGTGTTGACCAGATGTGTACCTCTACTTGGGCAAATGGCCCAGGGAGTCTGGTTGTGGTTTGGGTTATTTCTCCCTGATGCAAATGCAGTATTTTTCTTCTAGGTGGGCACTGTGAGGACCAAGAAGTTGCCATGGGCACACAAAGTCCTCCAAGGGGAGGAGAGTGACTTTGCTGGTTCACTGGGTCAGCCACCCTCTTTACAAAGCAGAATGCCAGCTGCTTCTCTGGGTGAATTAAAACTACCTTTTAAGTCCACATGCTAACCATGGGGTGTTACAAACTCTCCTGGACCCTTTCTTCTCAAGGATGTAGGGCTCAAAAAGACATCTGGGCCAGGAAGAAGACTTTTAATTCATTAGTGTCCATCGTATCCGAGCCATTGAGGGCGTGCCCTGTATTCTTCTCAGGTCAGAATTCGCTTTAATTAAGGGAATAAGTTAATATCCAACCCACCCTGTTCACCCAACACATGTTCTGAGTGGCTCCAGGAACACTCCATGGCTATTAGGACAAAGAGTCAGCAGAGACTTCTCAGATGACTTGGTTAGTGTCAATTGGCCACCCCGCTGGTTCCTTCCCTGAGAACATCTGCCCCTTTTTAGAAGCTATGGATTTTATATCTAACATTGTTGAGTGTGTTGAGATCAGTCTTGACTTCAGTTTGTACCGCGTTTCTTCTCTCCTGAAGAAAGTAGGAAACTTGGGATTGTGAGAGTTGGAGTTGGTGGTGAAAGGACTCCTAGACCTCAGATGTCTAGTTCAGAAAATGTACCACACTTTGCTTAGCCTGCTGTCTGCGCACATTTCCCCACTTGCCTCCACCCTCCCATTTATCACAGTGTTCCTCCCTTCCCTCAAGACACAGTTCAAAACTCTTCCCAAGTTAACACCAAACAACAGAATGTTCCATTTGTCTTTCTCACGCACACGCCCTGCCTGACCCAACATCATATGTGAAAATCTAGAGAAATTGTACTATTTTGCATAGTGTCTTAAACTTTTATTATTTTTCTCTGCAGAAGCTCCTTGGTTACAGGGTCAACATATAATCTCTTCATTCAAACACACTTCATAGTGTCCAGTTTGATGATCTTAGAAATATTCCTCTTTCGGAAGTACTTTAATTAAAAAAAAATAGCAGAGACTCATCTATTTGAGATAGTTTGCGCAGTTATAAAGTCAGAAGGATGATTTAGAAAACTTTCTCAGACCCTGATACTATTGGGGTAATAAACCCATTAACAGTGAGTCAATTCCAACTCATAGCGACCCTATAGGACAGAGTAGAACTGTCCCATAGGGTTTCCAAGGAGTGGCGGCTAGTGGATTCAAAACACTGAACTTTTGATTAGCAGCCCGAGCTCTTAACCACTGCACCACCAGGGCTCAACTGGGGTAATAGATGGTGAGGATTAGGAAGGATTGGAGAGAGCTAAGGCTACCCTAAGGAGGCCTCTATTCTCTAACTCATCCCCCACCACCCCAGGATTTAATAGTGGATAATTGAAGTAACCAGTGTTCACTGGGTTGTGAGTAAAGTTTAGCAGATACTCAACCGGAACTAATTTAAGCAAAACAACGTAATTAATGAACGCTGAAACTTGCAAATCCAGTTGTGTGGTTGGCTTTGGGCACAACTGACTACAGAGTCTCAACTATTCTTCTGTTTTCCTCTGTGTTGGCTCCATTCTTAGGCAGACGTTATTCAAATGAAGACAAGGATGCCTTCCAGAAGCTTTATCCTACAGCTTAGAAAACCCTCTTAGAAAGAGAGCACCTCTTTCCCAAAAGGTCCATCCAAAGCCGGAGGAGGGCTCCATTAGCCTCCTCTGAAAATAATTACAGTGGCTAATAGAACATGGTCTTATTTTTAGTCCAGCCTCATCAAAGTGCCCAACTCTAGAACCGGCATTAAGAACAGACTCTCTCAAATCACGTAGACTGGGAACAGGAGAAGGATTGTTCACCAAAGGAAACAAGGGTGCCGTTCCCAGGTGAGGGATGCTGAACAGGAAGAACAATCAATGCCCATCTCAACAGACGGTAGGTGAGCAATGGGAGGAGATTTCTCATTTTGCTCTGGGTAAGTTTAGGATCACTCTTTTCCTTGGATAACAAATATAGCCTCTGGAACAGACAAATGATGCTGGGATGGTACCAGGAAGATACTGGAATCTAGAGATAAATTGGCACATATGGGTGTGATTGGGTCAGAATTCAGTCCCACACCTCCCTATGGCTTCTGTCCTCCCTCTGTCCGTAACTAGATCATGTTCAGCCCTCCTCTCTCTCCCGATTTTACCTTTTTTACCTTGCAAGCCCCTTGCAGCCCACAAAGCCCATAACTAAAGCCCCCCAAAAACCAAACCGAACCCACTGCCGTTGAGTCGATTCTGACTCGTAGCGACCCTATAGGACAGAGTAGAACTGCCCATACGGTTTCCAAGGAGTGCTTTGTAGATTCGAACTGCCGACCTTTTGATTAATAGCTAGCTCTTAACCCCTACGCCATCAGGCTTTCCAACTAAAGCCCAACAGAGTACATATGAAGCATTGTGTATGTGTGTGTGTGGAGGGGCAGGGGTACCTTTTGCCTTTTGTCCTTTCTCTTCCCCGGGCATCAGCATATATTCCACAAGGTTGCCATGTTTTTTAATACATTGCCTCTCCCTGAATGCCTGAGATGTCAGCCTGTGAGAGGGAGATGTTGACCATACTAACTAGTCCCCTCAGCTGCTGCCAGGTCGCGATCTTCTGCATAAGTTCGTCACCTAAAGAATCAGCATAATGCAGCAGAAAGAGCACTGCTCTGGGAATTAAAAAATTTGTGTTCTAATCCTGGCTCAAAAATAAACTAGCTGAGTGATTTTAGGAATGTCTCTGAGCCTATTTCTTTTTCTATATTTGATTATAGCTTCTTCAAACTAACCAGACTATAAGGTTCCTCCATGCTCTAGGACTCATCTAGTCCAAGAACCCACTATGTCAGCTTCAAGTTTTTCCTCTGAAAATTAGAGAGAATAAAGTTTATCTCTCAAAATAATTTCCTGAGAGTAGATATAAGGAGATAGGAAAAGGCTTTGAAATCTGAGTCCTCCACTGAATAGATATGTGACTTTGGGCAAGCTATTAACCTCTATGTGATTCACTTTCCTGGTCTTTAAAGTGGGAAGACTAATAGTAACCACATCACAGGATGTCATGAGGATTAAATGGAGTAATACTTAAAGTGTACCTGGGACACAGTAAGTGCTTGTAAGTATCGGCCATTGCTGCTGTTGTTGGATATGTTTTCTTGTAGTCATCTGGCATTTACTCTATGATGTCTCACACTGATGATCATTTTTGTATGTGGAATTAGAAATATCAATATAGATATGGATATTTCCATATAGATACTTTGGACACGTTATCAGGAGAGATCAGTTCCTGGAGAAGAACATCATGCTTGGTAAAGTCGAGGGTCGGTGAAAAAGAGGAAGACCCTCAACAAGATGGATTGACACAGCGGCTGCAGCAATGAGCTTAAGTATAACAACGATTGTGAGGCTGGCACAGGACTGGGCGGTGTTGCATTCTGTTGTACGTAGGGTCACTATGAATCAGAACTGACTCTATGGTACCCAACAACAACAACAACACATAGATATCGATTATTTGGTGTTTAGTTTTTTTATCTTCCCTAAAATACCTAGCTCATGTTCCCAAAAAAGGTTTGTTAATTCCAACCCATATGGTTGATTGAAACCATAAATGGAAAATAGAAGCAACAATGACAACAGCAACAAAACCAAGATTAATACATAAAAATGAGTTAAAATAATCTGTTAAACACTGCTAAAACTTACAGGAATTCATATCTCATGAGGCAGCTGGACACATTTTCAATTGATCTAGTTATTATTATTATCTATTATTACCCTTGAAATATCTCCAGAAATGATCAGGCCCCCTCTTAAACACTCCCTTGTTCTTCAACTTCTTCCTATTAATGTCATCACAAGATTGATCACGCTCTATGGATATGTTCAAATTCATTAACACTCCCCACAAAATGAGGCACTTCTAACTTAACCCTAAATGGAATCTGAGCAGTGTTAAAGCTATCATTTCCCCTGAATGTATAATTGCATTTTTACCAGTGCTGCCTGGGACTGGATTTCCTTTCCACCAGCTAAGTCATGTTATGGGTTCATATTTAGCTTGTAGTTAAGAAAGCCCTAAGTTGTTTTCATATAAACGATTGGAAACTATTTTTAGAATTCAAGTTACAGCTCTAAAGCCCTCTGTCTTATGTAATCCATGTTACCTTTTGGGATAAATATTGAAAATCCTTCAAGCACAGAATGAGGAAATCCTGATTCTAGGCATTTGATGTCAGTTAAATATGTCACTGTTTATTTATATTTGAATGAGGAAGTAGAAGGTGAAATGAGACACTGAACATCGAGCCAAACAATGGTTATGTCATGATCTGAGATTTTGCCACCTTCTGCAGGGTTTAGGGAGTCACTATCAGACGTCAATCAGGCTTTCAACTTGAGAAGCTGGGGAGGCAATCACTTCAGTTCACTAGTTTTGAAAACTTTGCTTAGGCCTGTTGACAAGATTGTATGGTGTTTGTTTATTTGTTTGTTGTTTTATAGAAGCTAAAAGCTACGAGTGAACAAGCTCTAATACCCTCCAACTCTCAAAAATATGCCTGGAATGAGTCGATGAGTTTAGATTTGAGGACATTGCTCGTCCACAATTAAATCTTTGTTTCTTATCTGACACATAATACTGGTGTTTGGTACAATCATACCAAATACCATGACCTTGTAGTGAACTATATGAATTGCCCCAAATTTGAGTTTCTTTCATTTGACAAAAAGAGAGATATCTCAGAGTTGAGATATTTCTCCATTCCTAAGCAGTTCCATGGGAGAAAGAATTGGTGATCTACTTCCACAAAGATTATAGCCTAGAAAGCCCAGTGGGACAGTTCCATTCTGTCTCACGGGGTTGCTATGAGTCTAAAATCAACTCAGTAGTACCCAACAACAACAACAAGGGAACTGAAGTACGAAGTCAACGACTAAATATTCTTATGTGCATATAAAAAACATACCCATGGACTTTTAGTATTCAGCCCATGTCTCTCCATTGTATCCACTAAAATATAATGAAAGATATGTAGAAATGCTTTCATAAAATCACATTACCCTATGTTGATGGCATTTTTGAAATCTACCTGTAATTTATTAAAACATATGCACTGGTCTCACTAGGGTTTTTCTTGTTGAGCGCATTCTGATTTCCAGTGATCATCAACTACTTTTATAAAGGCTCATCGATCACTTGTTTGATTTCTGGAAAATAAATCCATAGCACACATTATTAATGTTAAGCTCACACATTTTGATTTCTGGAATCAACTTTTATTTTTATTTTTAACATTGGGAAACATTTCTCTATTTTCATTTTTGGGCTATTTTCCCCATTCTCCAAAATTGTTCAAAGATTCTTGACGGTGAGTCTGAAAATGTTTCTTTCAGCTTTTGTCCCCTTTTCTAGTAACTAATATCATCAATCCTCAGTACTGGTGTCTTCTTCTTGCACTTGTTCTGTCCCTGTTCCCAGATCACTGAGCATTGCTGGGGAAAGTAATATTCACTGGTCTACTGCTGTGCTCCATGCACCTCACTGCCCAGCCTCAACAGAACACCATTGCTCCTGGACCACTCTTTCAGCAACATTCTGGAACATCTACTCCTTCCCCTCTGCAAGCCCCTAGCCCAGTCCCTTCTCTAGTAAGTTTTTGTAGATTACATCACTGGACTTGACTGTGGCAATGGAAGTCAGCCACCTTGCACTGCCTTGCCTTTCCTTCTCTCTGCTGCATTTTAATCCTGTGACAAGAGAGAAGGGACCTAGAGGGAATGCTGTGGGTCCCATGACTCAGAAGGTTTATCATGCAAATATCCTTAATCACCTCCCAACCCTCACTCCAACATCACCAACCCCACTGCTACCTCCACCTGAGTGTACATCTGCCAGGGACCCAGGAATCATTGACCATCTATGGCAAAGGCACAGACGTTACACTCTGCCCTAGAGAAAAAGTGCTTTCTTTAGGTCATCTGGAATTTACTCTATGATACTTCGTACTCATAATTATTTTTGTATGTGAAATTAGAAATATCCATACAGATAGAAATTTTTTTGTATTCAGTTTTTTCTTCTATAAAATACTTAGCCCACATTCTCAAAAATGGTTTGTTAATTCCAATCTGTATGATTAATTGAAACCATAAAAGGAAAACACAAGCAACAATAATAACAGCAACCAAACGAAGAATAATTCATAAGAATGGATTAAAATGGCAGGAATCAAGTGTTAAGTTCACCCTAAAATTATCAGTATGTTGTGGATTCAGGGTGAGGAGGAGATGGCTTTTAGTATGTATTGCTTAAGCACCTAGTTTTGGATGATGATGGCTTGTCAGGAGGAATGATGCAGAAGGAACATGGGAAAGAATATGAGAAATAAAGGGAGAGAGGAAAAGGAGGAGGAACATATCCAGAGTAAGATGAATATGGATGGAAGGAGGCTAAAGAAACAGGTGGTTATAAATTCACATTACAAGGAACACACTAGTTAAAAGGAACCTAATGACAAGGCAGAGGGTTTTTGGTTTTGTTTTGTTTGTTTTTCTATTTGTTTAGGCTCATGGCCCACTTTCACTTGGGCTTTCATTGTCTACATGGGCCAAAGCAGTCTTTCCAGAATAGTGGAGGTTCTTCCTGACCTGCTGGAATGCCATTCCTGATGTTGTGAAAGGAACTATCTTGGCTCTGTTATGAATCAACTCACAGATATGCATTTGACTCTGCTGGAGATGCAAAGTTTTTCTCCTGCTGGGGCTTATTTGCTAGATGAAGAGATAAAAGCCATGGGAAAGATAAGTAGCACTTTTAGGCTATATGTAGGGAGGGCCAAAGTGGTGACTGTGAAAATAAGACTGCCCTTAGGCAGATGAGCAGAAGCTCATGGTGGGATCTTTCATGCAGGTGATGAAGTGGAAATAGTATTGTGTTTGGGTTCTGGGTAGACCAAAACAAGTTGTCATTGAGTTGATTCCAACTCATGCAACCCGTGAGTTTCAGAGTAGATTTATACCATTCAAGGACTCCTTGAAGCCTGGGAGTGGTCCTACCACTTGCCTGTCATGTGACCTCAGCCATGTTGTTTTGACCTACAAAGGCTCAGATTTCATATCGGTAAAACGGTACCTATAATTTGCACTTTACAAAGCACTTTTTGCACACATTATCTATTTTAACCATCTTAACGGTTCTATAAAGTGTGAAGCATTGAACAAAATTAACTCTTATTATATTGGAATCTTGAGGAGGAGAAGCTCACACTGGAGAATGTTCTCAGAGAGGAACCCTCAGGCACACAGGGCTTTCTTGCCTTGGGTTTAGAGGAAGCTGGAGATACTGAGGGAGGTGAGCAGTTCTATCAGATGGAAAGAGGCATGAAAAGGTAACCAGAAGTCTAGAATCTTTTGAAGTCTCCAGACATCTTGTCCCTTGTTATTTATTTCCTCAGCTTCCCAGATGTACAGATGTAGATATGTACAGACAGGATGGATGGGCCAAAATGAATTCAGGGCTAAGCAGGTCAGCTGGCTCAGCCTACGGAAAGCTTTCTCAACCCAAAGTGAATGTCTCTGACAGGAATTTCCTTTCACTTACTCACCCTGGTGTCTTGACATTGGGGTGGGGAGCGTAACTTGAAGAGTCCAAGGCCTGGATCCAACTTCTTTGGCGTAGGAAACTCATAAGGTCAGGGAGTTATTAGAGGTGCATATGGAAGATCTTAACAAGAGAAAATATATGGTGCTACCCTTAGAAAGGAGCCCTGGTGACATAGTGGTTAAAGAGCTTGGCTGCTAACCAAAAGGTCAGCAGTTCAAATCCACCAGCCACTCCTTGGAAACCCTCTGGGGAAGTTGTACTCTGTCCTATAAGGTCCCTATGAGTCAGAATCGACTCAGCATAAATGGGTTGTACCCTTAGAAAGAAGAGGGTAAGTGCCCCTACGCACTTAAAACAAAAACGTCTTCTCCTATACTCTTCCTTTCTCACTGTTTGTTTCTTCTTTCTCTGTGCCTTCTCTATATACCTGGGAAATCCTTCTTAGGCAGTACAAGTCCCCTCTCTGCCCTCCCCACACTCTCTAGTATCAAACTTCTTTTTTTTC
>NW_004443977.1:8001988-8013265 GCF_000243295.1 Trichechus manatus latirostris
CAGTCTCAATCAAACCATTAAGTCTGGTCTTTCTACTAGAATTTGAGTTCCGCACCCCACTTTTCTCCTGCTCCAACAGGGACTCTCTGTAGTGTTCCGTGTCAGGGCAGTCACTGGTGGTAGCTGGGCACCATCTAGTTCTTCTGGTCTCAGGCTGATGAAGTCTCTGGTTTATGTGGCCCTTTCTGTCTCTTGGACTAATACTTCCCTTGTGTCTTTGGTGTTCTTCATTCTCCTTTACTCCAGGTGGGTTGAGACCAACTGATGCATCTTAGATGGCCACTCACTAGCTTTTAAGACCCCAGATGCCACTCACCAAAGTGGGTAGTATCAAACTTCTTCATAAATTTGAGAAAATTGAGGCACAAAGCAGGTTGTGGCACATTGTTTTTGAGGCCCGGGGACAGAATAAAATGAAAAAATTTCCATTTTTGGCAGAATGGGTAAATAGGATCATGGGATTTGGGTGGGATATGTAGGAAGATGGTCTGTCATCATCCTTATAATCATCAATGTCATTTCAATGATGGTGATGTTGGTTGATGATTATAGTACAGTAATAACATGAATACTAGCTGATGTTTATTGAGTGTTCACTAGGTGCTAGATACTTCACTTAGTACTGTAGATGGATAATATCATTTTATTCTCACAGTGACTCTTTGAAATAGATTCAATAATTATCAGCATTTCACAAATTAGGGAGCTGAGGCTCAGAAAGGTAAGGTAATGTGCCAAAGGTCACACAGCAAGAGGCAGTAGAACTAGAATGCGAACTTGGGTGGTTAAGCACCAAAGTTCAAGCTCCTAATTACTGTTTCTAAGACCCTCTGACTAACTGATAACCCCCCAGCCAACTTTTGCATCCACTACTTCCAGAGAGCATCCCACTCACTTAAACACACGAGGATCCCACATAGTGATCTATGTACCAACTAGTGTAAACATGAACTTGGACCTGCCTAGGTTCTGGCCCAGAGCTTGGGCTTTTGATGTGTAGAGCAGGGAAACCGGGAGATTGATTCCCTTGGCCTTCCAAGCCCATGCTCAAGTCTTTAAGGATGACCAGCAGAAGTGAAAGGATGGGACATGAAAAAAACACCAGGAGATGGGAAGGTTTGCATTCCTAATGCTGCATTCATAGGTCATTGTGCCATCTTGCTTCCTCTCACCAGCCCTGAAATTCTCACAGTCCTCATCTTCTTCTTCCTATTTCACTCTCTACACTAAGGATGACAGCCTTGATTTGTTTTCTAGTATCTCTGCCTCCAAAATGGCTGTGTCCAGAGGCATAACTAGGGTATGGCAGATATTGCACCAGCAATACCTCAGTGGTGCCACTGAGCTGTTTCTATTAACCTGGTAAGGCCGGTGGCATATCTACAGAAAATGGCGCCTATGGCAAGCACTGAAATTGCACTCCTGTTCAAACATCTGACATCCCTCTTTTAGATAACTACCATATATCAGCTCAAAAATACAAGTTAAGCTTGTTAATCTTTTAATTAATACATTACTATGCTTGAGGAAGGATGTTGGGCCATACTGGGTTAATTGAAACTGCTCAGTGGCACCAGGCAACCAGGGCCAGTGCAATACCCTAGATACGCCACTGTCAGGGACTTCCTCCTCCTCCCCAACACAGTAAGGTATATTATAGGAATGTTCTGGTTATAGATATTGTATCAGAACAGGTCTGGAAAGGAAACATACCAACAGAGTAAATTGAGGAAAGTTTAAATAAAAGGAACCGAGACATAATAGCAGTAGTTGTAGAAGAGGATGCTTGGCAGAAGCTGTGGCCTTCTGTAGAGGAGGCAGTCACTGCCAACTGTGACTCAGCAGGAAGGTACCCAGGGAATACATACCCTGAACTTTCTCTCTTCCTTCCTCTGATGTCCTGATGATGCCTCCCATTGGTAGAACCCAACAAAAGCTAGAAGGTAAGGGAGCCCAAGGAAGCAAGTCCATAAAGATCAGCCTTCAAGGAATATACAAGCTAGAGAAGAATGAATAGCAGATCTGGTAAGGGGAAAAGAGGAGGCAAAAAATTAAATAACCAGCATAGATGTTTATATTTCTCTCTGATGTAAAGACCTCATGTCTCCTCTCCTGTACATCTTACTCCAGTGTTTACGAAGGTCTTTAGACTCTTTCTCTGAATCCAGTAAAGAATGTAGCCCTGTCAACTCTGAACTCTGTCTACTCTCATTAGCTACTCCTCAGAAAGTTGGGGGAAGCAAAACCCCTTCTTTCTCCTTCTGCTCTGTGTTCCCTGGAGAGTCTTGTCTAAGGAAAGGCCTTTCTGTATCTGACACCAGTGCTGTGACTTTCTCAAGAATGAGATTCTGGAGAGAGTCTACGCTGTGTTCTTTTCTCACCTTCTACCCCTTCCCAGGAGCCAAATTGAGTCACACATCTTTTTGGCAGCATGCTCCTTCCTTCTCCAAGTTCTACAGTTAAAAGCATAAACCTCTCCACTATTCAAAGTGTGGTTCATCAACCTACAGCATGAGCATCACCTGGGAGCTTGTTAGAAAAGCAAAATTTCAGGACCCAGCCCACAGCTCTGAGTCAAATCCACCTGTAGCAAGATCCCAAGTGACTTGTATGCACTTCATTTTGCGAGGGACTGATACAGTCTATACCTAATATTAAGAGGCATGAGGCATGCAATGCAATTTTGACTTTCTTCCTTTAGAACTTACGGTAGCTTCAAAAGCTTTTCCAAGTTACAGAGGAAATTTTTAGGTTATTGTGTGCTTTGAGATTTTTATTATTACATTTGTCTAAATAACTTATATATTTCAAAAAGCTTTCAAGATAAATTAACTCATTGGACTCTCACTATAACTCTATGATATATATACAAGGTTAGATGTTACCAACCCCTTTTTTCCGTATGAAGACCTGAGGCCTGATTAAGTAGTCTGGGTCATCTTTTACGCGGAGAGGATCTGGGATTATATAATAAGCTTCAGAACTCATTTTATTGAGCATTGAAAAGAGCCTTTTCCCATATCAGTGTTTCTCAACACTTGCTCCATGCCACATCTACATCAAAATCACCTGGGGGGTGCTTTTTAAATAAGTAGATTCCAGGTCCCATCTCAAGACCTAATCTCATATGCTCCCTAAAAATTACGAATAGATGAATAACTTTCTTGTATGAATAGAATGGTCAGAACCAAGAGAATGGGAGGAGAGTTTAGGTTGACTGTGTTCAGATCAGTGGGACTTAAATCCATGGAAGACTTTGCAGCAGAATAGGAACATTTCTCCCAATCTGCCCACGGTTAAGAAGACTACTAAGAGGTATTGAGGGAGAGTGCCAGAGAGTGGGTAGGGCAGTAAAGATTGAACAGCACCCTGGATGTGACAGTAAGAAGGACAGGAACCAGCTGTGGAAAGAGAAATGATGACAACACTTCTGCAAACTGGGGTGTGAGCAAGAACTGGGAAGTGGAGGAATTAGGAAAAGTGGCAGTCTGGGGAAACTGAATGAGCTTACAGTCTAGAAAGATGCAGTCATATGTAATGCAGTGCAACTAGTGCTATACAAGAAGCATGAACAAAGTATGGGAAGGACATGGAGGAGTACAACTAACTCTCTCTGCCTTGGGGCATATTAATAACCTCGCAGATTTGGGGCGCATTTGAGTTAGATCTTAAGAGTAGGAGTTTGAGAAGAGTGTGATGTTAGGGAGCATTCTAGGCAGGGTAGGCACAGAGCCCAGCCACAAAAGAGCATGAAGTGGGCCATGTGGCTAGAGAGTGGGCTGGGTGGGTAGAGAAGAAAACTTGGAGATGATGCTGGAAAGCAGAGTTGGAGTCAGATTGTGTAAGGCCATGCTAAAGAGTTGAGAATAACAACCTGAGATAATGGATGGGAAGAAAGTGCTTCATATGGGGCCGTGAAGAAGATATGCTCAAGAAATAGTAACCAAGGTCATTATTGGTGTTATAATTTGTCATGGATTGAGTTGTGCCCCCCAAAAATATCTGTCAGCTTGGCTGGGTCATGATTCACAGTGTTGTATGGTTGTGTAATCTGATGTGATTTCCTTATGTGTTGTAAACTCTATCACTATGATGAGATTATATGATCTCCTTATGTGTTGTAAATTCTATCACTGTGATGAGGTTATACTGATGAGGTTGACAAGATTAGATAGTGTGTTAATGCAATCTCTTTTGAGATATAAAAGAGAGAAGCAAACAGAGACACATGGGAACCTCACACCACCAAGAAAGCAGTGCTGGGAGCAGAGCGCATCCTTTGGACCTGAGGTTCCTGTGCTGAGATGCTCCCAGACCAAGGAAAGACTGATGCATCACAAGGACCTTTCTACAGAGCTGACACAGAGAGAGAGCCTTTTCCTGGAGCTGATGCCCTGAATTTGGACTTGAAGCCTACTGGACTGTGAAGACAATAAATTTCTGTTTGTTAAAACCATCCACTTGTGGTATTTCTGTTAGAGCAGCACTAGATGACTGAGACATTATTTGACAAACATTTATGAAGCCCACTTTGGCTTATGTGTGGGGGTGAGGGAAACTCTTCCACCCAGGCTGAAAGATAAAATGTTTTGTCCATTCCTCTTGAGAAAAGGAGTAGCAAATCCCAGATGCAGGGAGGAGGGATGTGATGATTCTACAGAGAGCAAGAAGACTGTCATGGACTTAAATAATGACTAGATCCAGGCTCAGATGCTTCTAGGTGGTAGCGTCCATTTGCTGGGGCCCTCACCGTACTTAACATTTACTATTGTCTTGACGATACTGACCCCAGAAAAGCCCAGTACTAGGTCTCCTTCCCACAAACTCATAGGCAGATGGTGGAAGTGTGTGAAGTGGGACCAGGAAAGGGGTGTTCCTGCCTATTCCTTTTCCTTCTCCCTTGTGGTGTCCACCTCTCTCTGCTTCTTTCTTCTAAAACAGATAGTGGGAGATTAAGACCATGAACTCCAGCAGGAACCAGCAGGTTCCTCTGGGCACAGTTTGGGAAATATAAGAGTCCCCATCTGCATTCTCCAGCAGCAGGAAGAAGCTGCAGTAATAGTCCCTTCGGATATGGGTGGTAGAAGGGAGCAAACTATTTCCCCATTAACTGCAGATAGTCCACACGTTTTGCAGATGTCATTTGGGACCAGAACAGTAGCCCCTGCCCCCAGCACTCTGAAAACATGGGAGGCCTCAGGAATTCATAGCACTTCTCAGAAATGGAATCTTTGTTTCCTGAAGTAAATTCAGGTCCACTGGGCCCAATCCCCACACCTTGGTTAGGCGGAAGGTGATAGAAGACTGGGGGTTCTAGGGGAGGAAATAAGGGGATGAATTTGTTTACTTTTAGAGGATTAGACCTAGAGATGTGGGGAGAGGTTCCCATGAGCTCTGAGACAAACGCGGGGAGTTTAAAGTTACCACAGAGGGTTTGTCCCAGCCCCTGTGCCCACTGCCATGGGAAGGGCTGTGATTAGGAAATGGAGCAGCAAGTGTGTGGCCCAACAGAAGTGTCAGGCCAGATTCACCTTGGTCTCCTGTTCGCCACACCCTGGCCTACCTTCTGGCCACTTTTACTTCCTTTCCCCTTCATGGCATCCTGGAAAGGTAGTTTGACCTCCAGAGAAGTAGCTTAGGAAATGAATTAACATTTATTGAATACTGGTTATGTCCCAGGCACTATCCAAGGATTTTACGTGGAGAATCTCTTTTAGTTCCCCTAGCATCTTGTGAGGTTGTTGTTGTCATCTTGTGCTGTGGAGTCAATTCCAACCCATGGCAACCCCATGTATTACAGAGTAGGTAGACACTCTAGTTCCCTCTGAGACTCAGAGAAGTTAAGTCACTTACTCAAGGAAACACAGCTATTAAATCAGGCTGGGTTTTGAATCCAAGGATGTTAAATTACAGGCTGTGCTTCTTCTACTACTGTACACCCTGTGGTCTCAAACTGTGCCATCGCCACAAAGGAAAATCCACTACAGTGCTGTAACATGCTGAGAGAGACAAAGAGGAGACAGAAAGGGTGTGCTGCTAAATGTTGTACTTATTGCTCTTGGGGGATCATGATACAGCATCATGATGCTGGTGAGGGGAGCCCATGACCCACTGATTTCCTAACAATGTAGTTAAGAGTAAACTCCTGGGCAGAAAATAGATTCCCTTTGAAGTTCATTATCTTCAGACTTTTCCAGCCTCCAGTCCTCTCCCACTCCAGCTTTCTTACTTCTTCCCTCTTCTCTGCTTGTTTGGGTTGGCTTCTTTGCACATGTCTCTCACTCTCAACCAGAGACAGAGGGTCCAATGCAGGAGCCAGACAGATTTGGGCTTCATTCCAACGCCACTTTCTTGCTGTAGGAGCTTTGGCAAGTTGTTTTATTGCTTAGTTTCTGGGGATTTTATTGTATTATGTTATATTATATTATTACATTACGATCTTCACAGTGTTATGAAGATAAATGAAATAATGCATGTTAGATTTCTAGCAGATTTACTGGAATATTGCAAATATCTATAAATTACATATGTAGTGTCTATGTAACCTTCTTGAACTCAGGGATTTGTGTCTCTTCTGCTTCCTGCTAAACCATAATTCTATTCCTTTTGAAATATCAACTTGTGGCCCCCTTTTTCCAGAAGTCTTTTCAAAGAAACCCAGCCCATTAAGCAACCAGCCAATGCTTTCTTCTCATCTGAATTTCCTTTCAGCGTATTCTTCTGATTGGATGAGGCTGGTTACCTGTATGTTTATCCTTCTCCTCTTCCTACAACCTCCACTGGGGAGAAGAGTGCTGGGCTGGTGATGATAAGGTGTGACTTCTACTCCCCATTAGCTATGCGACTGTGGGCAAATTGAGTTAACATTTGGACCTTAGTATCCTCAGCTGTAAAATGAAAATAATAAGACCCCTTCCATCCACTTCACAAGGTTATCATGAAAGCCAAATCAGATAAACTGTGCAAAATATTTAGAAAACCTCAGAATGCACGTGGAAATGAAGCATTGTTATTCAAATACAGAGCTTCTTAAGAGCTTTAATTTTTAGCTCTGTGATCAGTTAACATTTGATGTGGAGCAAACAACCACAGATCCTCAGCATCATGTAACAATAAACATTTATTTCTCATACATCTGTGTAGTTCTGCTGATCCAGGCTAGGCTCATTTACGCATCTGTTGAGGGGGAGGGAGCTGCTGGAGGTTGGCTGACCAGGCTGGGCCTGGCTGGGTCAATTTGGTTCCACATGTCTATCATCCCTCTCTCAGGATTAGTGGACCAGCCCAAGAGTGTCTTTTCCAGGGTGACAATGGAAGCACAAAAAGTCAAGTAGAACTATGCATGGCTTCTTGAAGCCTAGGCTTGGGTTTGGTATGCCATTACTTCTATTGGCCAAGCACTTTACATGGCTAAAGTTAAGGTCATGCCCCTCTTACAGAGGGAAGACTTTGCAAAATTACGTGAGAATGGACTTGGATACAGAGATGGGTGACACTTGAAGCCATTATAAAAATCTGCCACAGTGTGTCTTGCCCAGTACTAGGACAGTGTTCTCTGGAGGCCCAGTAGAAGAGGCTGGGTTCGGGTGGAGAGCACAGACACGGAGGTCATCACTTCTGTCATGGCTGATTGGTTCTAGAACCCAATGGCATAACTAACTCCTCAGTTTATAAAGGTTTAGGTGGTGAAGAAGATGAAGTGACCCTCATGAAGTTTGGTTTCTGTGTTTAGTTCTAACCATTGCTTTTTTTGTATAAACTTAGATAAACCTTTCTTTCCCAAGATCATAGCTTTTACATAAGTGGAAAAACATTCAGGATTGTCTTCCCCTGTTCCTTCCTAGGATTTTTTTTACTTTGTGTGATTCCTTTAGATTCCTGTGAGTTCCCAAGGAGCTGAACGGGAAGCACATACAACATATGACTACAGGATTCTTGTCAGAGACCAGGTCCACTCTCAAGTAACATTTACCCTCACAAAAGCTTTCCTTAGAGCCAGTTATGTTCCTTAGGGTACCAAATTCCTATAAACAGATGACTTAAGCCACCATAGGTTCTCAGCAATAAAATTTTGCCTGGTGGGTTTATTTGTAAACGACTCCAGAGAACTGAGTGAAATACCTCAGAGCCAAAAATTCTGGGTTAGAAAGTTTCAAACCAGAGCAGCCTCTTCAAAGGAAGATGAGAATGAAAAAAAGAGAAAAAGATTTAATAGGCAACTCTAGGCTCCAGATGGTCCTTCAAAAAGAATCTCCTAAATTGTCTGAGCCCAAGTTACATAGTGAGCATGAAAGAAAATGGCCTCTAGCACCTTTGATTTGGTCCACATGAATTTATTGAGAGTAGATGCCAGAGGGAACCATGGAGTGAGGGAGTTTACACATACACATAAACACACGCATACACACACACAAAAATATATTCACAAGCAAAGAGCTCAGTGATGTCAAATGCTTTTCTTTTTCTCCCACAGAAATTAAATCCAGGATCTGGAGTCCTGTCCTTTAGTTTATCTTTTTGTTTTCTTTTTAAATTAAAACAAGGGATATTTCAAAGAGAGAAAAATATAACAGAGCAGCTACTGACTTGCACTGGACTTAAAATTTCCCAGGAAGAATCTGCTCAGAGCTGTGAGTCTGGGAACTCGGAAACTTGTTGCAAGCTGTCTGGGCAAGAGGAAGTAAGCTCCTGCTAGTGTTGCACTGAGGTACCCGAAAGGTACAAGCTTTTAACTTTCCAGGGGTTTTCAAGGTTGGAGAAATAACTTTGCTAACTCTACTCTCCACTTGTTGTTGCTGTTGTTAGGTGCCATTGAGTCACTTCTGACTTATAGCAACTCTATGACAGAACGAAACACTGCCCAGTCCTGCGTCATCCCCACAATCATTGTTATGCTTGAGCCCATTGTTGCAGCCACTGTGTCAATCCATCTTGTTGAGGGTCTTCCTCTTTTTCATTGCCCCTCTACTTTACCAAGCATGATGTACTTCTCTAGGGACTGATCCCTCCTGATAACATGTCCTAAGTATGTGAGACGTAGTCTCACCATCCTCACTTCTAAGAAGCATTCTGGCTGTACTTCTTCCAGGACAGATTTGTTTGTTCTTTTGGTAGTCCATGGTATAGTCAATATTCTTTGCCAACACCATAATTCAAAGGTGTCAATTCTTCTGTCTTCCTTATTCATCGTCCAGCTTTTGCACGCATAATGTGGAGATTGACAAAACCATGGCTTGGGTCAGGCGCACTTTAGTCCGTAAAGTGACATCTTTGCTTTTTAACACTTTAAAGAGGTATTTTGCAGCAGATTTGCCCAATGCGATGCATCATCTGATTTCTTGACTTCTGCTTCCGTGGGTGTTGATTGTGGATCCAAGTAAATGAAATCCTTGACGACTTCAATCTTTTCTCCATTTATCATGATGTTACTTACTGATCCAGTTGCGAGGATTTTTGTTTTAAGTTCAGGTGTAATCCGTACTGAAGTCTTTGATCTTCATCAGTAAGTGCTTCAAATCCTCTTCATGTTCAGCAAGCAAAGTTGCGTCATTTGCATAACACAGGTTGTTAATGAGTCTTCCTCCAATCCTGATGCCCTGTTCTTCTGCATATAGTCCAGTTTCTCAGATTATTTGCTCAGCATACAGATTGAGTAAGTATTGTGAAAGTATACAACCCTGACGCACATCTTTCCTGACTTTAAACCACGCAGTATCCCATTGTTCTGTTCAGATGACTACCTCTTGGTCTATGTGCAGTTTCCTAATGAGCAAAATTAAGTGTTCTGGAATTCCTGTTCTTCGCAACATTAGCCATTATTTGTTTTGATCTACACAGTCCAATGCCTTTGCACAGTCAGTAAAACACAGGTAAACATCTTTCTGGTATTCTCTGCTTTCAGCCAGGATCCATCTGACATCAGTAATGATGTCTCTGGTTCCAAATCCTCTTCTGAATCTGGCTTGAATTTCTGGCAGTTCCCTGTTGATGTATTGCTGCAGCCGCTTTTGAATGATCTTCAGCAACATTTTATTTGCTTGTGATATTAATGATGTTTGATAATTTCTGTATTCAGTTGAATAACCTTCCTTCGGAATGGGCATAAATATGGATCTCTTCCAGTCAGTTGGCCAGGTAGTTGTCTTCCAAATTTATTGGCATAGATGAGTGAGCACTTTCAGAGCTGCATCCATTTGTTGAAACATCTCAGCTGACATTCTGTCAATTCATGGAGGCTTGTTTTTCACCAATGCCTTCAGTGCAGCTTGGACTTCTTTCAGTACCATTGGTTCTCGATCATATGCTACCTCTTGAAATGGTTGAACGTCAACTTATTCTTTTTGGTACAGTGACTGTGTGTATCCCTTCCATTTTCTTTTGATGCTTACAGCATTGTTTAATATTTTCCCCATAGCATCCTTCAATATTGCAACTCGAAGTTTGAATTTTTTCTTCAGTTCTTTCAGCTTGAGAAATGCCAAGCATGTTCTTTTCCTTTTGGTTTTCCATCTCCAGGCCTTTGCACTTTTCATTATAATATTTTACTTTGTTTTCTCACGCCGCCCTTTGAAATCTTCTGTCCAGCTCTTTTACTTCATCATTTCTTCTGTTAGCTTTAGCTACTTGACATTCAAGAACAAGTTTCTGAGTCTATTCTGACATCCAATTTGGCCTTTTCTTTCTTTTTTGTCTTTTTAATGACCTCTTGCTTTCTTCTTGTATGATGTCCTTGATGTCATTCCACAACTCTTCTGGTCTTCCGTCATTTGTGTTCAATGCATCAAATCTGTTCTTGAGATGGTCTCTAAATTCAGGTGGGATATACTCGAGGTTGTACTTTGGCTCTCGTGGACTTGTTCTAATTGTCTTCAGTTTCAACTTGAACTTGCATATGAGCAATTGATGTTCTGTTCTGCAGTCGGCCCCTGGCCTTGTTCTGACTGATGATATTGAGCTTTTCCATCCTCTCTTTCTACAGATGTAGTGGATTTGTGGATTCCTGTATATTCCATCTATCGAGGTCCATGTGTATAGTTGCCGTTTATGTTATTGAAAACAGATACTAGCAATGAAGTCATTGCTCCTGCAAAATTCCATCATGTGATCCCTGGCATCACTTCTATCACCAAGGCCATATCTTCCAACTACCAATCCTTCTTCTTTGTTTCCAACTTTCACATTCCAATCACCAGCAATTATCAATGCATCTTGATTGCATGTTTGATCAATTTCAGACTGCAGAAGTTGGTAAAAATCTTCAATTTCTTCATCTTTGGC
>NW_004443977.1:8014871-8016027 GCF_000243295.1 Trichechus manatus latirostris
CAGATTTCTGGCTTGAGTTTCTGGGTGGATGGTTGGTTAAATACTGTCTTCCTGCTCTTTGTTGGAAATCCTAATCAAGAAGTCATGGGATTTGTATCAGTGTCTGGACTTTTTTAGACCTTGACCTGAACCTGAGACTTCAGAATTCTCCACTTCTCTCTCAAGTAGACGAGATTTTGGTCGGCAGTAGAGGAGGCTAAGGGATAATTTAATCAGGACTTGAAGGGTCTTGGCTAGCTCTTTCAGCTGTGCAGAAAGTGGATATGGGAACTTAACACACTCTAAGCACTACATGCTCCAGAAATTCTCCATGACTACTTCTGGTTCTGATGGCATGGTCAATTGAATTAGCTTGGCCCGTGAGCATAGCTGTTCTCCACTTCCCTGGATGAAAATAGTTATCAACATAAGGAGGAATTTCAGTTAGACACCAAAAGAACTTCCCCACCATGTATGTCCTGGAATCTTTCTCTGCATGAGATAAACATGAATATGAATAAAATAATTGAGGAGTGGACTTAGACGAAGGCAAGAGGATAGTAAAGATGACTTGTCATAAAATATACGGAAAAAATCCAACACACATTAAACAAATAATACATCATAACCAAGTGGGATTTATTGCAATAATGCCAGTTTGTTTCACTTTCAGGAAATCCATTTGAATAATCATTATATTAATATATCAAAGGAGAAAAATCATTATTATCATTACTAGGTAAAAAATTATTATAAAATAATCAAAATTATTATCATTATTATACGAAAAGCCTTTGAATACACCTTTTGTATAGTTTTTACTTTTGGAACCACATTAATATTTTTACATACTTAAAATAAACTATTATAAATGAGTAAATATTATCACACTGAACTAAGGAGGAAAAAAATGCAAGAAACTTTTCAACCCAATTATTTGACTATATACCTTTAGTTTAAGGACAAAGAGACTATAAACAAATAGTAAACTCTAGTTAGTAGGTTTGTTTTCCACTGAGATATGGGTTATCAATTCTGAAACTACTTTCTGTTAAATGTAGAAATGAGCAAATGAGTAAGTATATTAAAGATAAGAGAAGCCAGGTTTCTCACTATTGAAGAAGACAATTAATAATATATAAAGGGGAAAATCTGGACTGTACCCAGAGTATTGGAT
>NW_004443977.1:8017425-8036824 GCF_000243295.1 Trichechus manatus latirostris
TTCTGCATGCAATTTTAGGAGTTCACAGATTCCCTCCAAAGGTCATTCCTGATTCATCAGGGTTAGATATTTGTGTTTTAAGTAAACCAAGTATTCATAGTCTCTGGGATAAGAGGAATCTACAGAGGATAGCCCACATCCATTGGTAACTCACAGCATTTGTTACATTAGCATTACATGGAATAGCCCCTCGCCCCTCTGCCCCACCAAGTCTGAGCATGTGGTTCTATGTTGCTTCCTTTCAACTTGGATTTTCCTCCTTTGAGTTTTGACTCCATGGACCAGAAATGGACCCTTTCTGAGATCATGTATACACCTCCCAAACTCTGTCTTGCATTGAGGCTTTGGAGGTGGACAGATTATAACGGAATAGGCAAGAAAGGGTAACACTAGTTAAAGATCTTCCTAGGACTTTTGCCACTGATAGAGATTTCTTCCCTATCATCCAAGAGGTCTGGATTTGCATTTGCAAAAAATGGCTGCGTGCTTGGACAACAGCCAGTCCCCCTTTGTTCCTCTCTGGTATCTCTTCTAACTTTCCAGGACAATGTAAAGTGGGCAAGCAGTTTAGAGCAACAAAGCAAAGGACTATATTGCTATTATTAAGATACCTGGCAGGGAAAAAGGGTCAAAGGGTCTAGTATAGGTAACCTACAGCTTTTAACCCACCAGGATTGTAGAATAACTAGACTCTAAAATCCATGTGGGCAGGGACCATGTCTGCTTCTACATTATACCAACAGCTAGCTATTGCCTGCACATGGTTTGCACTCAACACATTTTTTTTTTTTTTTTACATTTTACTGCAGTAAAATAAATATAACAAAATATTGGTCATTTCAATTATTTTTTAATGTATACAATTGAGTGACATTAATTACGTTCGCCATGCTGTGCAATCATCACCACTATCTGCTTCAGAACTCGTTTTGACCCCTAACAGAAACTCAGTACCCCTTAAGGAATACCCAGTGCAGTTTTGTTTAGTAAATGCATGGATGGATGAATGAATCAGAGACTTTTAGCCTCTAAACAAACTTTGGAGGTCACCCAGTCTAGTCTTTCTTTTGATGCTTAAGTGGTCTCTGTCCTCCAATCCAACAGATATTTATCAAATGCTTCTTGTGTGCAAAGGATCTGGAGGTTATCAAAATGCAACAATTTGAACCATGACTTCAAAAACTTATAATCTATTAAGGTATAAGTTATGCACACAAATAACTACAGTACTATAAAGAAAACAAAGGAGAAGTCTACAAATGAGAAATGTCTGCATTAAGTGATTATTCCACCATTGTTTCAAAAGTTTTAATCATAGAGGACTAACTTCTTCTACTAGTAATAGTCAATATGCATTGAGTGCTTACTGCACTCTAAGCACATTACATCATTATAATATTTAACGTTCAGGTAGAGACTATTATTGTGCCCATTTTAAAAGAGGAAACTAGGGCTCAGAGAGGTTAAGTAACTTGCTCAAGGTCACAGAGCAATAAAGCAGCAGACTAAGAGACTGCTACTTTCAGACCCAGTCCAAATGTAGGCAGCTTTAATTATTAGAAAGATCTTGACGTTACACTGAAATCTCCCTCTCCAAACTTTCCATTTGAAGCTAATTCCATTCTCCCAAGTCACAAAGACCAAGTTTCTCATTACTTGAAAAACCAATTAATGAGTTAAATTGTATCACGTTAGTTTCATAGTCAGCAATTCCCTGTTGCAATTATAGTTTAGGCAGCTACCATTTTAGTTACAATTGTTGGTCCCTGCCAAATTTCCTGTCTAGTTCATTGCTTTCTTGCTCCTTAATTCCACGCCCCAGAGATACTATGCTGAGTATCTGTGCTGAGGCAACAGGGTGATCTTTATGCTTTCTGACTCATTTACTCCAAAGCCATAGTGCATCAAATGCCTTTGGGTTTGTGGCCCTTTTCCCTTTGATTCCAATCACTGTTTATCTAGTTGTCTCTTTGTTCACCCATTCACTTAACAAATATTTGTTATTAATTGCCAGCCCACTAGATAGCAGACACTGTTCTGGTAGTGGGTATACAAAGAAGGAAGATGTAGCCCCTGCCTTCAAGGAGATTACAGTCTAGCTTGGAAGCCAGTGAGACAAATAATTATAATACAATAACAAATGTGCCAAATTTCAAGTGGGACAGAAGGGAATCCTTTAAGTCTATCCCAGGGATGCTAGGAAAGTCTTCATAGAGGAGGTGGTACCTGATGAAAGACTAGGGATTTTCTAGACAGACAATAGAGGTAGAACACTCCAGGGAAAGGAAACAGTATGTACAAAGCCTGGAAGTGTGCAAGAGCATGGAATAGAGCAGGTTGAACTCAAGCACTTGGAGGAGTTGGGTATGGGAGAACTGGAGAGCACTTGTGAGAGCCTGAGGGCACAGGTGGAGAGGTAGGCAGAGCCCAGATTGCAAAAAGGGTTTTATCTGTCATGATGAAGGGCTAGCTTTTATTCTGAAGGCTCTGCAGAGCCACTGAAGGACGGCAGCACAAACAACATAACTGGCTGCTAAACGAAGGGTTGGTAGTTCAAGTTCACTTAGGTGCCCTGGAAGAAAGGCCTGGTGATCTACTTCTGAAAAATTAGCTGTTGAAAACATTATGAAGCACTGTTCTACTCTGACACACTCGGGGTCATTATGAGTTGAAAATGACTCGACGGAAACTGTACTGATAGTGTCAGGATTAACTTTATTTTTTAGTAAGATCACTTACTGGTCCAAGGGTGGTGATGGAGTAAAGCCATGGGACAAGTTTGGAGGCTGTTCCAGTAATTCCAGTGAAGAGAGATGAGTAAACTAAAGCAGGCATAGAAATAAGAATAAGAGATATTTAAGAGGGAGATGAGACAAAAATTAGTTACCAGTTGGGGGTGGGAAATTGAGAAGGAGGTTTAGGATAACACAAGGGTTTCATCTTGAGCAACTATAAATCTACTGACTGGAGAAATAAGAGAGGAAGAAAACTTGGGGGCGGGAGTGAGGCATGATAAATTTGGTATTTACCATGTTAAGTTTGACCTGCTGTCATTCAAGTGGTGATGCTCAGGAGACATTTGTATACACAGGAGGCGAGTGTTCTGCATGTGAGATCTCAGTGTAGTGGTAATCCACACATAAGAGGAAGCTAGATGATCCAGAAAAAACATATACGGCAAGGAGAGAAAGCAGCTAAAGGTAGAGCCCTGGGAAGTCATGAAAACCTAGGGGACAAATGGAAAATAAATAGCATATGTAGGAAACTGAAAAGGGAAGCCAGAGACATAGGAGGAAACTAGGGGTAAGAAGCCTCATAGGAGGAGAGTTTCAGGAGGAGATAATTCATGAACAATGTCAGGTGCTGCAAGGAGGTCAAGAGGGTAAGAAGCCAAAAGCACTCTTTGAATCTGACCGCCAGGTCATTAGTGGCCTTGGCTAGCATCATTTCAGTGCAGTGGTGGAGACTAAAGCTAGATTACTATGGATTGAGGTGGGAAGAGTAGATGAGGGCAAGGAAATAGTGAGTGCAGACTACTCTCTGGAAGTTTGAGAAGTGGAGAAGATTCTGCAGTTGAAGCTGGATGAGGATGGGGATAAAAGGACAAGAAGATTCCTCCCTGTTTTCCTCTTTCCGTCTTTTTTTTTCTTTCTTTCCTTTCTTTGTGTTGACTTTTTTCCCTTTCTTTCTCTCTTTCTTTTTTGTTTTTGAGATAGAGACTTAAGAATATTTACATGCAGAGGTAAGAAGTTAATGGAAGGTAGAGTTGAAGATAGAAGAAAAGGAAGAAAACATTTTTACTGTAAAGTTCTCAAAGACGCAGAAGAATACAGGATTAGGATTACATAGTGGTGGTGGGGGACGTCTCCTTTTTTTTTATTCTATTTTAGATAAAGGTTTACAGAGCCAATTAGTTTCTCATTAAACAGTTAATACACATATTGTTTGGTGACATTGGTTGCCACCCCCACGACATGTCAACACTCTCCTCTTCTTGACCTTGCGCTCCTTGTTACTAGCTTTCCTGTCCCCTCCTGCCTTCTCGTCCTTGTCCCTGGGCTGGTGTGCCCCCTTTAGTCTCGTTTTGTTTTATGGGCCTGTGTAATCTTTGGCTGAAGGGTGAACCTCAGGAGTGACTTCAGTACTGAGTTAAAAGGGAGTCCAGGGGCCATACTCTCGGGGTTTCTCCAGTCTTTGTCAGACCAGTAAGTATGGTTTCTTTTTGTGTGTGTGAGTTAGAATTTTGTTCTACATTTTTCTCCAGCTCTGTCTGGGACCCTCTATTGTGATCCCTGTCAGAGCAGTTGGTGATGGTAGCCAGGCACCATCTAGTTGTACTGGACTCAGTCTGGTGGAGACTGTGGTAGCTGGGGTCCGTTGGTGGACTAATCTTTTCCTTGTGTCTTTGGTTTTCTTCATTCTCTCTTACTCTACATGGGGTGAGACCAGTGGAGTATGTTAGATGGCCGCTAGCAAGCTTTTAAGACCTCAGATGCTACTCACCCAAGTAGGATGTAGAACATGTTCTTTATAAACTATGTTATGCCAATTGACCTAGATGTTCCCGGAGACCATGGTCCCCAGCCTTCAGCCCAGTAATTGGGTTCCTCAGGGAGTTTGGATGGGGCACCTCCTCTTTTGATCATTTTCTTTATCTGCCTTTGCCTTTCTTCTGGATCTGATTTATGAGTTTGTTCTCTTCTCCTTTCCAGCCTTTTTCTTATTTTTTTTTTTTTTTGCTTTCCCCACATTTCTGCACAAGATAGTGTACAAATAAGGGTTGATTGGCAGGTGTGCATGTTTGCCTGTGCCTGTGCATGTGTGTGTGGACAAGTGTCCGTGCGTGTGCACATGTACCCACACACTGAATGTACTCAAATAGTTTCATCCAAATTACATTCTTTCCATTTCCAGACTGAAAACCTTGTTGAGGGGCAGGCAGGACATTCTTGTAGGAAGACATCTGAGTCCAGGGAGAAAGGATGGCCTCTACCTCACAACCAGCGATGTCTGCTCCTGATTGGGGACATCTGCCAAAGCTTCTGTCTCCTCCCTGTCATGAAGCCAGAGGACAGATTTGGAGATTAGGTGTCCCATAGTCTTTCTAATCTCCTAAAGGTACACACACAATGAATGGGGGTGGGAGGTACTGTTAGATGCAGAGAATTAAGTCCTCCCCACCGACTGTGTGGAGGAGAGAGTAGAAATGGGAGCGCTGTCTGCCCACTGTTCTCAGTGGACACTGGAGAGGCACAGCAGGCTGGGGTTCTGACCCAGTTTCCACTTGGCCAGCTGACTGGAAATTGCTATTCACTGGGTCACTGGGTTCTTTCCAAAGAACAGTGAAGAATAGTGGTTTGGGGTGGGTGGGGCAGGGAACTGGTTGGGCAAGAAAGTCAGAAACAAATGCAGGCCTTGCCGCCCAATAGTTACAGAACTAAAGCAGCCCCATCTAGAAGCAGGGGCCAATCTACCCTAAATATGGAAAGAAGAAACAAAAAATTTAAAAAAGAAACAACTACTACATAAATGAAAGTAGTCCTTAACCACCCCGTTAGATTAAACATAGAATTAGATGGACCATTAGTCTGCCCTTCTTGCCTGAGCAAGCAAGAAACATGGCAGGGAGGCTCCTAGTGAATGAGATGTGTGGCCAGCCTTCGTCTGGCCTAGATATTTTGACGGCAGCCCCTTTCTCAGGATTCCTACTACAGCTGGTGCTTGAGAAGTCAGAGCTCTTCTGTCTCATCTTTAAAAGCCTCTTTCAGCAGTTACTTAGCTTCCAGGATCCTGTGGAGTCTGGGTATGACTAGGGTACGTGGTGCTGTTACAGCACCCCTCAGCCAACTCAACTCAGACTCAGAGATTCATGCAGAAGGCATCATCTAATCAGCCCCCAAGTCATGTTTTCCCAATTAGATTTTTACAGGGTGCCGATTAAGTCTGGAAGCATAGATAATATTATTTTATTTTATTTGTACAGATTGAAAATGTCCTTGGCAGCATAATGTGTTTTTGCCTATATTCCAAGTTTATGGATGAATGAGGTGGTTAGTGAGATTCATGCTGTTGGGGAACCGATTATTTTTGTGTAATATTTATCTTTTCATTCATTCTGCCAAGCAATGAATATGTTTGAAACCATTTTATGTGCTAGGTACCATAGAGGACACAGATGTGCCTAAGATAAACTGCCCTCAAGCAGTTTATGGTATACCACATAGGAATGATATGTACACTCCAGTGTACAAGGCAGAGTATGTGGACATTTCTTTGTACTCATCATAAAGTGTACCGAGTGTCCAGTCAGGACTCTTATAACCTCTCAAGGGGAGAAACTCAACTCCAACATAAGGGAAAAAAATTACATATTGAAAACAGAAAGGAAATTATTTATTAAAAATAAACAGGGAATTATTGGTTGCTTCTCCCAACTGGTAAATCCAAGACAGAGCTAGCTTCAGAAACAGATAGATCCAAAGACTTGGGATGGTGTCAAGACTCTACCTGAGAAAGAAGAGTCCATATACAGTGCAGAGCAGAGCCTGGAGCGGAGAGACAGATTGACTCTCTCCACATGACAAGAAAGACAGCTGTTGGGAGCATTTACCCAACGTATCTTCTTCCTTCTAGCACCCATCGATCAAACCTCCGAGAAGACCCTAATTGACCCTGAGTGGCTTTCATCACCAAATCTGGACCAATCACTCTGGCTTGGAGATGGATGACTGGAATTATCCCTGTGAATGGAATTAGGGGAATTGAAATCCCAAAGTGAAGGGATGCCGGGTCAGCCAGTCACAAGTATTCTCTACTGTAAGATAGAACTGAAAGGATGGATATTTTTCAGCGATCTATAGGAGGGAAAAGAAGGGGTGGAGAGTGAGGTGGTTCTTACAGAAAAAAAGGCAGCACACAGGAAGATGGAATTTGGGTAATGGCAAGTCTCAGGACTGACTGTACGTTAGGGTACATGGAGAGAAGCAGGGGCACCTATGGCTGAAGGAAAGGTAAGACTGCCTTAAATGCCAGCTGAGAACTTTGCTCTTCGTCTGGTGGGACATGTGGAACAACTAAAGTTCTTTTAACAATGGATTAAAGCCAGGAAAATAAATCTGGTTTCAGAGTGTTGCTTCAGAGTGTTGGGCGGGTCAAGATGGAAGCAATGGGGAGGCTGATGATGGAGGAGGCTGTTCCAATAATCCAGGTGAAGGACAATAGGAGATGGTATGAGCCAGGTGGTGACAATGGGACTGGAAGGGAAGGACACAGTGCAGCCAAACTGAGTATGTGTCCATTTGAATTTGTAGACCAAGAGAGGGGAAGGAGTAAAAGTGAAGCTGAGCTCTCTAGCCTAGGTGACCAGCAGTGATGTCTATGGCTGTATCTTTACTTTTTTTCTTTTTAAATATTTTATTGTGTTTAAGGTGAGAGTCTGCACAGCACATTAGGTTCCCATTTAACAATTTCTACACAAATTTTTCAGTGATACTTGTTACATTGTTCACAATTCATTCTGCTCTGGTTATACCGTTTCTGGTACTCTAGTTTCCCTGCCCCCTTACAGTCTCATCTTTGCTTTAGAGTAATTTTTGACCATTTGGTCTCTTATAGTTGATTTTTTTTTTAAAAGAAGCTCATTAATCATGGATGATGTTCTTTATTTTATGATCCAATCGGTTAGTTAGCCAGCAGATGACTTCAAGGGATAATTTTGGCTTAAGGTTTGAATTTATCTCAAGGCGATAGTCTCAGGGAGTTCTCTAGTCTCAACCAGTCCAGTATGTCTGGGCTTTTTAAGAATTTTAGTTCTATTCCACATTTTTCTCCCATTCTATAAGGATCCATCTAATATGGCCCTGATCAGAATGGTTGGTAGTGGTAACTGGGCACCATCTAGTTCTTCTGGTCTCAGGGTATGTGGTTCATGTCGACTATTAGGTCTGAGACTACTTTTTTCCCTGAGTCCTTGGTTTCCTTCTTTCTCTTGTGTTCCAGATGAGTAGAGACCAATAGTTGTATCTTAGATGGCCACTCACAAGCTTTTAAGACTCCAGATACTACTCACCACATTGGGATGCAGAATATACACTTTATGAACTATATTATGCCAACTAACTGAGTTGTCTCATGAGACCATGATCCTAAGTCTTCAAACCCTGAAAACGAGTCTCACAAGGTGTTTGTTTATGTCTAAGAAGTATCTGTACCTGTGTCCTCTATGTGGTTTATTATTTATGTGGATATACATACAGCTGTATGTACATAAGCCTATAGATACTTCTATCTGTGCATACATATGTACCCCTCATATTTATACTCATATACTTATATGCCTATATACATATTTGTTAACCACTCCCATATTTTTTGGTTGTTGTTGGTGTTATTTCCAAATTATATTTGTCATATCCTTTACCAAAGACATCCTTTTCTCTTGTGCACTTCATAGTGACCTCATTTACCTTGGTCAAGCTGTGTGCACTTCACCCGTATTCAATGCTATCTTTCCCATCACCAAAACTAACAAGTGTTTACTACCTTGAGAGTGCTTTCCCCTCACCCCTCCATCTCTGGTAGCCATCAGTGAGTGCTGGTCTCTGTGTATATATCTATTCTTGTCTTCTTATGGAAGTGTGATCATGTAATATTTATCCTTTTGTGATTGACTTTTTTCATTAAGCATGATGTCCTTCAGAATCATCCACATATATGATGTTTTGAGGATTCATCATTATTCTTTATAGCTGTGTAGTATTCCATTGTATGTATATACCACATTTTGTTTACCCATTCATCTGTTCATAGGCTCTTAAATGTTTCCATCTTTTTGTTATTGTAAATAATGCTGCAATGAACATAGGTGTGTGTATCTTTACTTTTATTTCTGTGCAGAGCTAGTGTCATCTCTTATGGATGTGTTAAGCAAAGTAAGTTTCCACTGAAAGCTACACAGAGCATTGTTGATTTCTAACGCATGAGTTTCTAATGCTTTTCCTGGTTCAAGCTCACTATAGACTGAGACTGAGAGCAATTGTTGCTGAGCAGAAGTTGTATCAACACAACCAGCAGACCATATAGCATTTTCTCATTCAAATGACTTTCTTTATTCAGTCATCTTTCCTCTGTGGAGCTGATGCAAAGTCAAAGATTTGTTACTCCACCAATATTGGAAAGATGTCAATGAGCTGTGTCTGATTCTTGATGATAAGATTCAATTTTATACCTGACAAGGGGAACTCAGAGGAGAGTGTTGATACCTAAGTTTAAGGAGCAGCCAAAGGTGGCTGCTAAAATTTCTCCCAGGCACTACTAAGATTCAAAACGGAATTGGATTTAAGCAGCTAACCTTCAATCAATTTGAACATTGTTGTTGTTAGGTGGTGTTGAGTCAGTTTCCGACTCACAGCAACCCCATGTGACAGAGTAAAACTACCTCACAGGGTTTTCTAGGCTGTAATCTTCATGGAAGCACATCGTCAGGTCTTTCTCCCATGGAGCAGCTGGGTGGGTTCAAACGGCCAACCTTTCAGTTAGCAGCCAAGTGCCTAACCATTACACCTCCAGGGCTCCCTTTTTGAACATTAAGATGCCTAATTTAAGGCCTCCATGGGCCCTAGGAGCCCAGAGGATGGGGCCCAGAAGGGACCACAAACTCCTTACTCTTACAGGTAACTCAGGGCTCTGTTTTGGTGTTCCTAGCAAGGCTTGAAATCTTCTGTTGAACCAGGAGAAAATGTATGCATCTAGACTAGGGAGATGCTCTCATATGTCTCCAGGGGAGTGTGGTGGGAGTGAGCTTAAGGCTGGGAATTTGCTGACAAATGGGAAGAAAGTCAGAAGAAGGCATGGCATGTAGTTAAAGGGCCAGAGGGATTGGCTTGGGAAGAGAGATGGACATTAGCTTGCTCTGTGCCACCAACACCCAGAGATGTGGCCTGATAAAAGTGTGCAAACCTGGTGGTAGGGTGTGAGCACTGGGGGAGGGGGACAGATTGTTTTTGTGGCCCAGAGGAGCTGGATCAGAGAGGAGCAAAGGAAAACACAAGCTGGGAAAAACTATCTGATGGATAAACCAGTTAGGAGACAAGATTGTCCACTAAGGGATGGGGCAGAAGCAGGGAGGTGCTGGAATTGGATGGAGGTGAACTCTTATCTCCAAACATCATCCCACATAGGGGAAATAACACAGGAGTGAGGGCAAGTGGCTTGAAAGGACAGTTACCCTCCACCCCCTAATCTGAAGGGTTTGCCAAACTCTCCCATTTGCTACTTTTCCTATAGGTAAGGATGACACTAAATTCAAAGAGAGATGTATGGGACGTGGATAAAAACTCTACTTCCCATTACTCACTTCAAGAATCCTACACACCTCACTCACTGTGGACTACTCTCCTTGTTTCCTAATATATACCCCAAACTTTCCCATCTCTACAACTCAGCTTGGGCTGTTTCCTCTGCTTGGAGTTCCCTCCCCTCTCCACCTCTTTGCCTAAGAACATCTTTTAAGGCCTATCTCGCAAGTCACTTTGGATATGGGAACTCTCTTGATCATCCCAGATTGATGGCATTGCTCTCTCCATTGGACTCTTCTTTTTGAATTTTTGGTACTCCCTTTACTCTGTCTTAAATTAAATGTTATCTGTGTGCTTGTTTTAATCTCTTACTTAGTTTTCGTTGTTGTTAGTTGCAATCAAGTTGATTCTGACTCACCGCGACTTCATGTGTGCAGAGGAGAACTGCTCCATAGGATTTTCAAGGCTGTGACCTTTCGGAAACAGATTGCCAGGCCTGCTTCCCAGGCATCTCTGGGTAGGTTCAAGCTGCCAATGTTTTGGCTAGTAGTTGAGCACTTAAGCGTGTGTGCCACCCAGGGACTCCTCTATTGCCCTAGTAAATGTTCTGAATGTGTATGACTGAGTAAGTCCCTCCTGTTCCATGGCATCTAGCACAGTGTTTAGTTTATTAATAATAAAGAGCCTACTATATGCTAAGTAGAATCAGTCCATTTATTTTTCACAAAAACACTAAATGGTAACTAGTATTATTTTCCAATTTTTAGGTAACAGTATCTATCTAGCTGTCTGTCTGTCTGTCTGCCTGTCTACCTACTTACCCACCTACTTACCTATCTATCTATCTGTTGTTGCTATCAAACTGCAGGAAAACATTAGCTGTACCGTGGTTGAGGGGTGTTGAGGAGGCTTCTTCCTCATTCTTGATACTATTCCTTCCAACTGAAGAGCTCCATAGAGTAACATTCTTGGCCTCTTTTCTTCTTTTCATAGCTCACCTGAGAAGGAGGAGGAGGAGGAGGAGAAAAAACAGAATAAGATGAGTGAAGAAGGAAGAAAAAAAAGAACACACCACCCCCTTCGCTCTCTTTCTCTTGGGAGTGGCCTGCCTATAGGATGCACATGTTCTGTTCTTCTCCTCTAGGCTTCTCAGGGACAGAATCTGCCCTACAGGAAAGCTTGCCCCAGTCCAGCATAGCCTATTACTGGGTGAGTACCAAACACAAAGAAACAAACGAACAAATCTGTTGCCGTTGAGTCGATTCTGCTCATAGCAACCCTATAGGACAGGGTAGCACTAACCCACAGGATTTCTAAGGAGAGGCTGGTGGCTCGAACTGCCAAGGTTTTGGTTAGCAGCCAAGCTCTTAACCACTATGCCATCAGGGCTCCACTGGGTGGGTAAATCTGTTACAATTCTGAGGTTCAGAATTAGCAAACCCACTAGCCCCCAAATTAAACCACATTTACCATCTTTAACAATAATTATGGCAATGTTTTGTTCTCCATCAGACTTATTCTTTTTTTATTTTTCCATTGGTTGAGACTTCTGATGGGAAAAGGGGGGTTATTTATTGGGTGCCCTCAACCCCTAATATTGTCCATCATAAATTCTTCATCACGCACCACAGTTAATGACTCCAATGTGGGACAGTGTGCATGTGTGGCATGTGTGACATGACTCCCTCCCTTGAGTCTTCAAAACATATTTCTTGCCTCATGAGTTTGTTTTTTCTTTTTGGGGGTATCAAAGAAGACACCACCACTGTACCCCCTGCTCACCATCATGAAAAGTTAATTGGGGAGAAAAGGCAAAGTGAGGTGGGGTGAAGATTTTAGAAACAGGTCCACATTTAGCTTTGTCCCCAAATCCATGGCAAGCTAGAAGAGGGATGTTGGATCCTGAATGTTAGGAGTGGAAGTGCAAAATCCAGAGAGATGGCACAAAGGCTAAGTCCTAAAGGCAGTCTTTACAACTTTCTGAAGGGGCCTCTACCATATTCAAGCGCGAGCAAGATGGGGTCATGTGGAAAGGATATTAGAGAAGCGATGAAGAAGGTTAAACATCTCAGTTTGCTCAGAACTGTTCCAGATCCTTGATATAGACACTTTTATCATGTTTTACAGATGAGGAGTCTAAGGTAAGAGGGAAGTAACTGGCCACAAACTACACTGTGAATAGGTAGGTAAATCTGGACTTGAACCCACCACTGCCTGACTCCAAAACCCCTGATGGGTGATGGTGAGAGGGGGGAGTTAGAGGTCAGAGAGGAGCCACAGGAGAAGAAATGAGACACAGTGCTATTGGGACTAAGGAATGGAAGAGCGGGCACCATGGGAAGGTTGAGCTTCCTAGAGACTGGGGATGGATAGAGATGACTTCTTGCTGTCCCTATCTCTTTGATCTCTTTTTTGTTGTTAATTGTCATTGAGTCAGCTCTGAATTATTGTGGCATTATGTACAATAGAACAAAGCATTGCCCAGTCCTGTGCCATATTCATGATCAATCCTTGGTATGTTTGAGTCCATTGTTGTGGCTTCTTTAGGAATACTTCTCATTGCAAATCAAGAGAGCAAACCCAGGCAGGTATTCATGCCACATCATGGTTGCTCCAGGAACAAAATTTTGGGATAGCAACCACTGGTTTCATTTCTCTTCTTCAAGAGCTGGTTTCTGGCTCTAGGGTCTTCCACTTCCCTCCTCATTTCTCTCTATCCCCATTGCAAGCCCGTGCACCCTTCCTTAGAAAAGATGGGACACATGCCTGTACCTTGTGTGTTGTTGGAGTCAACAGTGAGCAAAAGAGGTAGGCTTGGAGAATGAGGTAGCCATGGGCAGTCTCGGCAGTCTGTGCTGACTCTATGCAAGAGAGGTGGGGGCTGGCAAGGGAGGACTGGCTTGGCAGACACATGAGACGTCTCAGGGGAGGGTTTGGCTGAGACAGTGGAAGAATGCTTGTCGGGAACCGACTTGCCTAGAATCATAACCTCCCCTGCTGTCTCCACACCACACTCGGGGTAGAGTCCTGTTTCTTTGTGAGTGGTTCTCCCTCCTGGCTGGTCAGGGAAGGAGACTGGAGACTGAGGACAAGGGGCAGCTGTGAGCTCGTGGAAAGAGCATAGGACTCAGAGAGAACTTGGGATCAAACCTTCTTGAAATTCTTTTTTCAGCTCATTGTTCTTTTAAGGCAGAAGCGAACATAAACACAATAGACAAATAGAAAAATCTTCCCTTCAGCTTAGTTTTCTCATCTCTGAAATGAAGATTTCAATACCCATCACACAAGGGGCTACAAAGATGAAATCAATACCTCGGAGAAAATCAAGGACTCTGCTTGGCCCATCCGAGGCCCAGAATGGATGCTGGATAAGGCAGCTTAGCACGGTAGTGAAGAGCAATTAGCCAGACTGATTGCAATTGAATCTACTGATCCTGTCTTTACGTAAAATCTTAATATTTTGTTCATCATTGATTTTTTACACTAATTTTGATTTTTTTAAATATTGCATTAAAATGTTATTTATCTTGATTGCTGAGCTTTCTGGCACCCCCTTAAACTTTGTGCCCAAGGCACCTCAATCGCATCACCCTAGTCCCAATGTTGTTGGCCTTGTCTCTTAAATTCTCCATGCCTCAGGTTCCTCATCTGTAAAATAGGAATAACAGTACCTACCACATAGGCTTGTAGTGAGGGTGAAATGTGTTAATACAGGTGCTTCACTTTCAATGGTACCTAGTGCCTAGTAAGCACTAAGTAAATTTTAATCAGTAACCAGTTACTGTTGAGTCAACTCTAACTCATGTCAACCTCATGTGTGTCAGAGTAGAACTCTGATCCATAGGGTTTTCAGTGGCTGATTTTTAGGAACTAGATCACTGAGTCTTTCTTCTGAAGCACCTCTGAGTGGACTCAAACCACCAACCTTTTGGTTAGCAGCCGAGTGCTTTAACCGTTTGCACTCAGTAAATGTTAGTCTTTATTACTTTTGTTGTTAGTATTATTCATCTTTCTCTCAGCCTGGAGAGACAGGCCCTTTTCTTGCCCCGTCCAGATGAGAAGTTCTCCATGGAGGAGGGGAGAGGGATGAGCTATGCTGTGGGGGCAGAGGCAGGTCAGATTAGGGAGCCCAGGATTCTCAGGGCCTTGAAGCCAGGGCAGGGGTGGCTGGGAGGGGGGTTCTACAGAGACCAGGGCAAAGCGTGCAGGAGGGAGACAACCTTGCCAAGCCCTTGCAGAAAATGTTTGTGGTGCAACTCCTCTCTGGAGACGCCACATGTCGCCCCAACAGCTTCTCCTTTTGGGGCTTATTTAACATTTCAAACAAAAATAAAATAAATAACTGCAGTGTTTATGGAAACCTAAGACAGAAATGAAGACAACTAAGGAGAAAGCTAAGTGGAAGCAGGCCATTAGGGGGTTTGGAGGATGCCCCTTTCCTTGGAGTTAGCAGTTCTGTGTTTCAATTTGTCAACCCTTCGTACTGCACCCATACATGGCTCCCTCGCTGCCTCTTAGCTGAAAGCACATGCCACTGACATGCACAAATACATATGCTTACATACATGTGTGTGCATGTGTGAATGCTGCATACACACATACATACATACACACACACACACATTCCTGCCCCAATGAGAAGCATACATTTCAGACACCATCCCACGAGTATCTGTCTCTTTCTGGAAATGCTTCCACTCACTTTCTCTTTTATCTTCTCGGTTAACATTTTTTTTTTAAACAAAGACTCTCATTAACTCATTCTGGCCAGATGGTGTACATTATTTTAACCTCTTCAGTCCAGTGAAGTTTTTGCCCTGTTTCTCAGTCTTGATAGACCAAACCAGACTTGTGTTTATGTGGAAAAGACATTCCCAAGCCAAAGTTCCCAGGAGGTGGCAGTATGGGCAGAGGGAGCAGGTCCCTACAAGGGAAGACTTTTGCATAATGCTTTGCTTAGGATTTGCTTATCAGCACTTTAAATATATGTAGATCATTTTATTCCTCCACCTTTCTTTCTTTTTTTCTTTTTTTTTTTTTATCTTTTTCTTCACCCACCCAATCTCACTTCACCAGACTCCATCATAGGAGAGAGGTTTTGCCACAAGGAAGGATATTAGTAACACTAATTGGCATCAAGTCGGCTCCAACTCATGGTGATCCCACGTGTATCAGAGTACAGCTGTGCTCCATAGGGTTTTCAATGGCTGATTGTTTGGAAGTAGATAGCCATATCTTCCTTTTGAGGTGCCTCTGAGTGGACTTGAACCTTCATTCTTTCAGTTAGCAGCTGAGTTTGTTAACCATTTGCACCACACAGGGACTCCGCAAGGAAGGGTACTGGACAGGAAGCTGAGGAAAAGTGGTACAATGTGAGGATTTCTCAGAAGCCAATGCAAAATCTCCAGGCCTGTCCCAGAGAGCACAGCCCCCAAAGCTCCAGCCCTTTTGCTCTTCTAAAGCAGGCTGGGGCATTTCTGGGAGTTCACATGTCCAGAGGCTCAAGACACCCCAGGCCTATTTACCTCACTGGTGAAGGGACCATGATGCCAGTGACAACACAGATCCTGGAAAGCCTAGCTTGCCTCTGTGTGTTCCTCCTGGCTCCAGATTGGCATAGCACCTCAGCGGGGTTGGCTGTCCACCAACAGACATTCCCCTCTTGTGTGTAAGACTCCCATCCATGAGAGAGAAAGAGGAGGAACAACTATCTCTTACCTCTCTGAAACCCAGTGCCTGATGTAGTGATCAGAGGAAGCACTGAAATCCCACACTGCAGCCTTGGAGAACAGAGGCCTTGTCTCCCAGAGAAGCCTGGGCCAATCCCTGAAGTATGCCCTGGGCCTGCCAACATCAGACTCCTCATCCATGCTGGCTCAATGTTTCAAAAGCTGGGTGACCTGGTGACCTTAGGAAAGTACTAGACTTCTCTTGAGTCTCAATTTCTCCATCTATAAATTGGAAACACTACCTAGTTCACAGGATTGTGAGAATTAAATTTCAACAAGTTATTCTGAGTAGAACTATGCCAGAGATTTTTATCTACATTTATTTCTTGTTTCCTTGCTCTGACCCCCTTTGAATTACCGCTGAAATGGTGGTAGACAGAAAACAACAATAGATCAAAACCGTTAGTGCTTTCTAATCAATGCTCTATGAGGAATATCTTGGTATTTTGATACATTCCACAAGGTGATTAAATGTATCATTTTCATTGTTTCCTATAAAATAGGTAAATACAATTTGCATTTAAGACTGTGTTGGTTAATGTACAAAGTTAATCCTTCCAGATCCCTAGGGAATTATATCAACTTCCTTATTCCCAACTTCCCTATTCCTCTACTCCTCAAACCACCAGGCAGAGGATAGAAGACAGGTTGCTTCGTCTTCATTTTTCATTAAACTCAATGTCATAAAATTGTCTGTGGGTCCATCCTTTTTTCTGATTTGAGTCATCTACTTACCAACCCGTTAACTACACAGATAGACAGTCTAAGGGCCTAAAGGACTTCACTTTTCATCTGTCCACTCCGCCACCTATTTTACACACAAGAGAAGATCTTTTCTATGCAAGGACTAGAAGATAAGGAAGTGGTCTTTCTCTTCAACTAGTTTACAGAGATGAATAGTGGCCTTAGGGAACTGCAAAAATGGTTGCAATCAAGGCAGACTTGGAGACTGGGCTGTCTAGAGAACATTTCAAGGAGGGTTCGGCATTTGTTGTAAAGTTTGAAAAATGAGTAACATGTTGATATTCTTGAGGAAGCACCAGGCAGAGGAAACAACTGGTTACAGGAATGGTGCCTCACGTTTGCCTGAATCTTCAGCTCCTGTAGCAAGCTTTAGGAGATAAAGCTGGAGAGTTGTCTTGCTGGATATAGTCCTTTGGCTTCTCCAGATTGGCTCTCCACCCTTTTATACCTTGCTGTATGGATTGACACAGTAGCCTCAATAATGGACTCAAACATAACATACCAATGATTATGAAGATGGCACAGGACCAGGCAACATTTTGTTCTGTTATACATAAGGTTGCCATGAGTCGGAGCCAACTTGATGGCAACTAACAATGCCTCAGAAGCTGACTATGGGATGCTCCAATGGGCTCCCTTGCCCATTGGCTCCTATTTAGAGAAGCGTCTTCAGGAGATGGGGTTGAGGGAGGAGGGTGAGGTCAGGACATATCTTTCTTTGGCTCACCTGCCACTAGAAAGTAGGTGCAATGGCTGCCTCTCTACTGAAGGGTCCTGACAGCAACCTTCTTTTACCACCATGGTGCTCATAGCTGCTCCTTCCTTTTGCTCCTTTAGGCCCAGAAGAAGTGATGGTGCCTTAAGTTGGATGTTGTCAGTGCAGGGGACTTCATCATCCCTCAATTCTGCAGTCCTTGTAAACAGCACCCTAGTTAAACTCTCTGCCATGTCCTGGCTTAGCGTGTCCCTTTTTCTCATTGGGATTGTGGTTGGTACAGATGCTTTAGGGCCACTAAATGACAAGGTAATAAGACTTGAGACAGCAAAAGGGGAGTCACTTCTTGTAGTCTCTACCTAGATTCTGGGCATGGGAATGGGCACTCAGCACATACCTACTGATCTCACTTGTGGAGAGCTTAAAACTCCTAGGGCTGACTTTTAAAAAGAGGCTTTTGAAGCAATCATAACTGGGAAGATAATTTAGGACAAAAGACTGGTGTGGAGAGGGTGTAAGTTAGCAAATGTGAGTGCTGGCAAACAGACAGTGCCCCTCCTGGTGCAAGTAGGTTAGCCTCAGGGTGGTGGGTGGGTGTGCATATTCCAAGCCCTTGTATAAATCTGTCCTCTAACGTGACTGGTTTGACTCAGCACTGCTGGGGAACCACAGAGCATTCCTCATTAGCATCTATGAGCTCATTATTATAATCTTCCTAGAAAAACACCAGCAAAGGGTGCTAAGTCCCTCGAGAGCTGGTGTTTTAAAAAATAATTCATGCTCATGCTAACAACTTTGTTCTGGACCCCATGGTCCATCTGTCATGGGATAATCAGCATCTATCAGCTCATCCAAACCATAGCAATAATAGTTACAGCTCCCACTTACGGCCTGCCTACTCTGTGCTGTGCACCTGGACCAGAAAGCTTTCATCTTTGTGAAAGTCCTGTAATAGATGTCTTATTAGCCTCGTTTTTCAGATGAGAAATTTGATTCTTTGCCCAAAGTCATGTGGTTAGGAAGTGATGAAGCATTTTTTTATTCTGAACATCCATGGACTGGAGTTGAATCTCAAGGCATATGATATTTGCTTGTGCTTATTCTTTAGTTTTCAAGGTGATTGCTTATTAAAAACAACAACGACAACTAAAAACTACTTAGAGTGTAAAACAGGTACAATTCAATTTACTGGTAAGTGATGGGCACTGGCTTTGTCACACATTTATGTTACGAGATGATCTAATATTAATTCAATTGTTGTTTTCTTTCTATGACCTGTACCTTCTATACACTCTTTGTTATCACAGGTCTGTCTCAGATGCATGTCATGGATTGAATTGAGTCCCCAAAAAATATGTGTCAACTTGGCTAGGCCATGATTCCCAGTATTGTGTGGTTGTCTTCCATTTTGTGATCTTATTATCCTCCATTTTGTGATGTGTGGTAAATTCTAGCCTCTAGGCCTGTGTTATTATAATGAAATGTGCAAAGACCTGGAGTTAGAAAACCAAAAGGGAAGGACATGCTTGACATTTCCCAAGTTGAAAGAACTGAAGAAAAAATTCAAGCCTTGAATTGCAATATTGAAGGATTCTACTGGAAAATGTTAAACAATTCCGGAAGCATCAAAAGAAGATGGAAGGAATATACAGAGTCACTGTACCAAAAAGAATTGGTCAATGTTCAACCATTTCAGGAGGTGGCATATGATTAGGAGCCGACGGTGCTGAAGGAAGAGGTTCAAGCTGCACTGAAGGCATTGGCGAAAAACAAGGCTCCAGGAACTGACAGACATCAGTTGGCTGTTTCAACAAACAGATGCAGCGCTGGAAGTGCTCACTTGTCTATGCCAAGAAATTTGGAAGACAGTTACCTGGCCAACAGACTGGAAGAGATCCATATTTATGCCTATTCCA
>NW_004443977.1:8052822-8073170 GCF_000243295.1 Trichechus manatus latirostris
TTTGGGGAAGGCTGGAAGAAAGATTAACAGTATAAGTTTTTGGCAGTGTATTGAATTCCTTTCTCAAGGGGACCCAGCCTCCCTTTCAATCAAGGGGTTTTGGGTCTTTAAACTTGCTCAAGTCTGGGAATTGACTGAGGGAACATGACTCTCTGTTCTGGCGATTGGAGTTAGACTGCTGTTCACCTGAACTAGAATTCATCCGTTAGTACAGATCAACTAAATAGTAGATTTTCTATCTATTTCACTCCTAAGGACACTGTGACTAAATAGCCAACACCATAAGTCTATAGGAGTCAGACTATTCTGATTATTGCTTTGACTCCTCTGTCCATTGCTGTTACCACACCCACCTTGTCTTTGTCTATTGAGTACTGCCACTTGGCCCCTACTACCATGGGTTCTAAGCAGCCCCATTGTAGTTAGGTGTCTTAATTCAGTTAGGGTGGTTCCCACTGTCAAATCTGATTTACATAAAATAGGAATCACAGCAATCCTCAAGGACACTGGGGCTCCCTTCACAAATTTGTTCCTCACAGTTGTGGTAAAACGTGTGTTCTCTGGGCACTCCATGTGTGGGTCTGTGGGTCTGTGGGTCTAACATGATGAATCCACTCTGTATGCCAATTTCCCTAAGCCTTTGGATACCTTCTTCTACAGTATACCAAGGCAGGTCTGGTACTTGAACTTCATTTAGTGTAGGCCACCACATAATCCATGCTTCAGCAACCCAACCAAATAAACTATTAGATCGTTTCCTAATTTCTTGAGCTGAAACATTGAATGAAGGATCTGTGCTTAGTGGACCCATATCAATAAACTCAGACTGATCCATCTTTATGTTCTTTGCACAATTATCCCACACTCTTAATAGCCATTCCCACACATATTCCCCAGGTTGCTGTTTGTACTTATTAGAAAACTCAAGCAGTTCTTTTGGAGGGTAGTGTACTTCCTCCTGGGTCATACTTTGTACTTCACCTTTTGGGGCTCACTGGGACTTAAGTCTAGTTATAGGTCTAGAAGCCAAAATTGGTAGCGGGGAAGTGTTTTGAGAACATTCACCATTGTCTTCTAAAGCATCTGCCTCAGGCAATGCCCCAGGCAATGACTCAGGCAAGGGCTCTTTAGAGGCAGCTGGGCTAGGGCTAATCTCATTAGATGGGAGTGGAGGGGCTAATAGTTTTACTGGGCAGGGTGGTTTAACAGACAAACATGGAGTAATCTCTTCAGATGGGAGTGACAGGGCTGGTTCTGTTGGTGGTAGCGACTCAACGGAATTTAGGGGCTCATTGTCTTCAGCTTCCTGATTACCTGCCCATATGTCCCCCACCCAAGTTTCAGGGTCCCATTTCTTCCCAATCAATACTCTCACTTTAACCTCAGACACCTCTCGAGGTTGGCAGTTGAGCTGACATTGTAATTCAGCCACTCTTACAATAAGACTCTGGGTTTGGTTTTCAGCAATATCAACTCTATTATCACAAGAAATGATACTTTCTTTCAAAGCATTAGTGGAAACTTTGAGGTCATTTATGCATCACTTGAACTTTGACTCTGAAGCCCTGAGCCCATGTTTTTCCTTCACCACTTTGTCTAGTGAAAGTAAGACCAACCAACCAGCTTCCTTATACTTCTCATTCTTACAAAACTGTAGAACGATATCATGCGTGCAATCACCCAGAACCTCATCTTTCACCAATACCTGATCTATTGGTGGTGATATTTTGCATATTTGGATTGCCACCTCACACCATTGATTAGCAGTGCCCTTTTTACTAGTGGAAGCAGAGTCATCAACATCTTTAAGACTAGCCAGACTTGAGAACCAATTTAGTAAACTCATCCTAACAATTTTGTTTCCCTAGAACTACTCTCAGTACCAAATGTCTTAGGCTGGGTTCTCTAGCAAAGCAAAACCAGTAAAGTGTATCAACAGATATATGTAGAGAAAGATTTATATCAAGGAAATGGCTCACATGGTTGTAAAGGCTAGAACAGCCCAAGTTAGGCACCAGGTCAGGATAGAGGCTTCTTCTGATGCACATAGCCACAGGGGCTGGTGAACCCAAGATCGCCAGGTCAGAGAGCAGAGCTCTTGCTCACAGACTGTGAAGATCGACAAATCCCAAAGATCGGCAGGCAAGACCACAGGTAAGCTGCTAGCTCAAGTCCCAAGAACTGGAGGTAAGATGAACAGGAGTCAGCTGCAGGACCCAGAATGAGCAAAAGCCCCCAAGCCTTGCCAGAATATCCACTTATATTCAATATCAACATGCCCAAGGAAATTCCCTTTCAACTGATTGGCTACTCACAGCAGATCCCATCGTGCAAGTGATCACATAATAGCAAATCTCATCATGGAAGTGATCACACCACTGTATGACTATCAAACCACTGAGAATCATGGTCCAGCCAAGGTGACACACAACTTTAACCATCACAGATATAAAGGTAAAGGTTGTTGTTGTTAGGTGCCATCAAGTTGTTTCCTAGTCATAGCAACACTATGTACAACAGAACAAAACACTACATGGTCCTGTGCCATCCTCACAATCATTATGCTTGAGCCCATTGTTGCAGCCACTGCATCAATTCCTCTTGGAAATATGGCCATCCTGTTTCTCACTGGCCCTCTACTTTACCATGCATGATGTCCTTCTCGAGGGTCTGATCCCTCCTGATAACATGTCCAAAGTATGTGAAACGTAGTCTCACCATCCTTGCTTCTAAGGAGCATTTTGGTTGTACTTATTCCAATACAGATTTGCTTATTCTGTTCGCAGTCCAAGGTATATTCAATATTCTTCACCAACACCACAGTTCAAAGGCATCAATTCTTTGTCGGTCTTCCATATCCATCGTCCAGTGTTCGCATGCATATGATGTGATTGAAAACACCATGGCTTTGGTCAGGCACACCTTATTCCTCAAAGTGACATCTTTGCTTTCAACACTTTAAAGAAGTCTTTTGCAGCGGATTTGCCCAATGCAATGCATCTTTTGATTTCTCGACTGCTGCTTTGACGGGTGTTGACTGTGGATCCAGGTAAAACAAAATCCTTGACAACTTCAATCTTTTCTCCGTTTATCATGATGTTGCTTATTGGTCCAGTTGTGACGAATTTTGTTTTCTTTATGTTGAGGTGTAATCCATACTGAAGACTGTGGTCTTTGATCTTCATTAGTAAGCGCTTCAAGTCTTCTTCTCTTTCAGCAAGCAAGGTTGTGTCATCAGCATTTCACAGGTTATTAAAGAGTCTTCGTCCAATCCTGATGCCCCATTCTTCTTCATATAGTACAGCTTCAAGGAGTATTTGCTCAGCATACAGATTGAATAAGTATGGTGAAAGGATACAACCCTGACGCACACTTTTCCTGACTTTAAACCACACAGTATCCCCTTGTTCTACTCAAACGACTGCCTCTTGATCTATATACAGGTTCCTCAACAGCACAATTAAGTGTTCTGGAATTCCCATTCTTCACAATATTATCCATAATTTGTTATGATCCACACAGTCAAATGTCTTTGCATAGTTAATAACACAGGTAAACATCTTTCTGGTATTTTCTGCTTTCAGCCAGGATCCATCTGACATCAACAATGATGTCCCTGGTTCTATGTCCTTTTCTGAATCTGGCTTGAATTTCTGGCAGTTCCCTGTTGATATACTGCTGCAACCGCTTTTTAATGATCTTCATCAAAATTTGCTTTCATGTGATATTAATGATATTGTTCAATAATTTCCACATTCAATTGGATCACCTTTCTTGGGAATAGGCATAAATACAGATCTCTTCCAGTCTGTTGGCCAGGTAGCTGTCTTCCAAATTTCTTGGCATAGATGAGTGAATGCTTACGGTGCTGCATCTGTTTGTTGAAACATCTCAGTTGGTATTCCATCAGTTCCTGGAGCCTTGTTTTTCACCAATGCCTTCAGTGCAGGTTGGACTTCTTCCTTCAGAACCATCAGTTCCTGATCATATGCTACCTCCTGAAATGGTTGAACATCCACCAATTCTTTTTGGTATAGTGGCTCTGTGTATTCCTTCCATCTTCTTTTAATGCTTCGTGCATCATTTAATATTTTCCCTGTAGAATCCTTCAATATTCCAACTAGAGGCTTGAATTTTTTCTTTAGTTTTTTCAGTTTGAGAAATGCTGAGCATGTTCTTCCCTTTCGATTTTCTACCTCCAGTTCTTTGCACATGTCATTATAATACTTTACTTTGTCTTCTCGAGCTGCCCTTTGTGATTTTCCATTCAGCTCTTTTATTTCATCATTTCTCCAATTTGCTTTAGTTACTCAACATTCAAGAACAAGTTTCAGAGTCTTTTCTGACATCCATTTCGGTCTTTTCTTTCTTTCCTGTCTTTTTAATGATCTCTGCTTTCTTCGTGTATGATATCCTTGATGTTATTGTACAACTCATCTGGTCTTTGGCCATTAGTGTTCAACGCATCAAATCTATTGTTGAGATGCCCTCTAAACTCAGGTGAGATATGCTCAAGGTCATACTTTGGCTGTTGTGGACTTGTTCTAATTCTCCTCAGTGTTTTAACTTGAACTTGCATATGAACAATTGATGGTCTGTTCTTCAGTCAGCCCCTGGCCTTGTTCTGACTGATGATATTGACCTTTTCCATCATCTCTTTCCACAGATGTAGTGGATTTGATTCCTGTGTAGAGGTGCAGATATAGATATACCAAAACAAACTAACAAGATAGAGATAAAGATGTAGATGTAGATACAGATATAGACATATACACATATACATAAAGAGAGAGAGAGAGATTTATATCAAGGAAATGGCTCACGTGGTTGTAGAGGCTGCAAAGTTTCAAGTCTGTGGGTCAGGCGTCAGGCTGGAGGTTTCTCCTGATTGATGTAGCTGCAGGGGCTGATGAACCCAAGATTGGTAGGTCAGATGACAGGCTGCTGGCTCATAGGCTGCAGAGACTGATGAATTTAAGATCAGCACGTAAATGGCAGGCTACTGGCTCAAGTCGCAATAACTGGAGGTCAAATGATGATGCGCCAGATGCAGGATCCAGAGAGAGCTAAAGCCAGTGAGTTTGCCAGAAAGTCCATATATATTGGATGTAGGCCACATCCCCAAAGAAAATCTCTTTTAACTGATTGGCTGATCAGAACAGATCTCATCATGGAGGTGACTAAACCATTACATAACTGCCAAACTACATAACTCCCAAATCACTGAGAATCATGGGACAGTCGAGTTGAGACATAACCTTAACCATCACACCTTCCCTTCCTTTTCTCCTGAATACGTAAACCCTCAAATAAACAACAACCCTAACACCTACTAAAGTTGCCATTTGCTCATATATTAGTTACCAGAGATGCTCAATTGTGCCAGGATTGTGGGATGTTTATGTAGGAAAGATCTAGTCAGAATTAGTTTCCTTTGAAGTAACAGATTCATGAAAGGCACATTATGGCCACATTACCTGTCCAATACAACCAGCCACAACTGCATCTGGTCTTTGGACAACATGATGACATATTCACTGGCATCATTGTCTCTTCTTTCTCCTCTCCCAATTGAGAGAGATTGATGATTGCCTCAAGTTGGGTTGAAGTTTGGGCTTTGGAACATAAGTATCCCTTCCCACCTGGTCAATGTGAAGAGGGCTAGGTAATTGCCCAAGAATTATGGAAATTGAAATTTAATGTGAGAGCATGCATATAGGCAGTCCCTATCTGGCCCAACACCCCAAGCCCAATAAAAGCATGAACTGTTACTAGGCCATGTCCTTAAAGACTGGGGTTCCAAGGATTCTTTCCATAACTTTGATTTGGTTGTTTTAGCATAAGCACTTGGACGGTTTCAATTGCAGAGACCTTTCCATTTCTTTCAGCTCTCAAACTCAGTGATTCTAAAATAACAAAGGCTGACTGAAGTGAATACATTGATCTCTGTGAATCTTTACCTTGAGAATCTGATTTGCAGTCCCTGAAAGCCTCGTTAGTCTTAGCACTGGACTAAGTTTCCCATGAAGCCATGTTGTTCCTAGGGCTTTGATTCTGTAGCCTATACCTCTACAGAAAAGTGTGAGAAATGCTGTCTTTACCTCTGCAGTGTGTGCCTGTTCTAACCAGATTGCTGGCAGGGTCACCTGCTCTTTTCTAAGCAACTTGGATTCACAACAGAATGATTTTCCTTCAATTCCAATCTAAACAAATGCCATCAACTCTCATCTCAGGGAATAATAAAAGTTCCTTTGTGACTCTGATTGGCTTTGTGACTTCCTTGGGGCAAGTGCTGGTCTCAGGCTTGTGCTTCCTAGTCATCCAAAATGTGGGTGGGCCATGTCTCACCACAACAGTGGTTGTGAGCTCAGAGGATTCAGTCAGCTTTCATCATAAAAAAATAATCAAATGCAGTTTTATGGTTCACAAAGTTTCCCCTCAGTAGTCATTTCATCTGATCCTCATAACAACCCTGTGAGCTCAGAGAAGCTAAGGAACTTGTCTGATGTCACATAATCAGGATTGAATGCATATAACCAGGAATTGAACACATGGCGTCTGATGCTAACTTTAGTATTCCTGCCACATGACCCTCCTGTTGAACTAGAGTAAATAGAGCATAAAGAGTCAAGTAGATCTTTTGCACAGAAAGTCATATGTTAAAAATATGGATAGGTCTTTTGGGTTACCTGCTGGTTTAGGTTATCACGTGTTGTGCTTCTTTGGTTTTGTACATAACTGAAAGCTGAGAGTATTGTATGTGTTTACAAGCAGAAAGTGTGAGGAAGGATTGGGAAGAAGAGGGATTCAAGATTTAGGAGAGATGCTGACCCTTTCGCTATTCTTACAGCTTTACTCTGAACAAAAATTCTTTTTGGATGCTACATTTAGTATTAAAAGTAATAGCTAGCATTTATTAAGTGCTTACAATGTGCCAGGACCACCATCTATCTGTCAGTTTGTTGTACTGTGGTACCTTGTTGTGATGTTGGAAGCTATGCCATCAGAGTTTCAAATACCAACAGGGTCATTCACAGTGGACAGATTTCAGCAGAGCTTCTGGACTAACCTCTAAGACAGACTAGGAAAAAATGCTTGGTGATCTACTTCCAAAATTAACCAATGAAAACCTTATGGATCACAGCAGAACACTGTCTGACTCTCTTGCGTTGGACATAGCATCAGGAGAAGTCAATTGATGGAGGAGGACATCATATTGGGTGAAGTAGAAGGCCAGTAAGGGTGAGGAAGACACTTTGTGAGATGGACTGGCAAAATAGCCATAACAATGGATTCAAACATGTTGGTGATTGTAAAGATAATGTAGAACTGGGCAACAAAAGATAATGTAGAACTGGGCAACACTTTGTTCTCTTATACATAAGGTTGTCACGAATCAAAGTCATCTTGATGGAAGCTATTTATCTATATACCAGGAGTTGTGCTAATTCTTTATATTAATGCCCACATAACAAGCTTCTGAAGCCACAAGGTGTTTGCACCTGCTGTTCCCTTTGCCTGGAACACCCATCCATACCCTTCTCTCTCTCTCTTTCACCTCTTTTCCATCTGCTCAATTGTCACATTTCCAGGGAGTTCTTTCCCAGCTACTCTGTATAAAATAGCATACACCCCATCTGCTATCACTCTCTTTCCCTTTTCCATGCTTTATTTTTCTTTATAGCATTTCTCCCTATCTACTATATCATATGTTGGCTTACTAATCTGTGTATTATCTTTCTCCCCCTCACCAGAATAAGAACTCCTTGGAGCCAAGAAGCCGTTTTTTCCTCCACTGTATTCCCGGCATCTATAACAGTGCCTGGCATATAGTAGATTTTCAGTAAATATTCACTGAATGAAATTATCTCATTTTACTAGTGAGGAATTGGAGGTTCCAAGGGAGTAAATCATTAGCCTCAGGTGACAAAACAAACAAGTAGTGGAACAGGGCCAAGAACCAAGACAGTGTGACTCAGAAGCCCCAGCTCTGATCTTGCTGACTGTTCTCTCTCAGCATCATTAACAAAATAATAAAATGCTGGGTCCTTATCCATCCTCTGCCCTGTCAGGGCTTCCCAGGCCAAGGTGAAAGAACCTGGCTCTCCCAACCACCCTCCTAATGGTGTCCTGGCCGCACATCCCCCCAACAGTAAACCGTGCCTCAGCCTAATTTTCCCCTTCTGTGTCCAGCTCATCTGAGTCCTCTCCTCTCCACCACACTGTTTACACCCGTGGATCTGCATTGATGCATATCATAGCCTCCTTAGTCATTGTTTAGCCATTATACTTTGCAAGGGTAATTTTCCATTCCACTGTTTATATTGTATGTTAGCTTCTTCCCCCACTCCCCCCACCCCACCTCATTTTTAAGGGCAGAGAAAGACATGTTCGGTAATACAAGCAATAATACAGTTATAATTAAGACGGGAACATTTTGCCAAAAGGAGGATTTAGTTGTGATTTGTTAAATTCCATCCTGAGTGGAGTGTTTCAGAGCAAATTCATGGCTCTTTTACAAGCCTTGCTGAACAGAGCAGTGCCCTGGGTTTCTAGGCTCTGTGCCAATCTTGTGGGGTGAGGAGAACTTGGGGGTACATATTCTCCACGGCCTGGCTGCTGAAAAAGCTTCAAAGGGGCTTTCAGGGGATATCCAGGAAGATCTCCCATGATCTCTTCTTTGATCCTATATGCTGTTAAGTGGCTAGTCATTGCTACTAGGGGGTAGTGCCCATAACATGGGACTTAGTACCCTTTGCCTCCATGTGGAGACACACTTCTAGCCCAAGGGGGCAGGGACTCTTCTGTTTGAATGCGCCCTGATGTGGGTCTGGGGAAATTCCCCATGTTCTTCCTGGAACTCATTGTATTTTTCATGTCCTAGGATCAGACATAGTCCCTGGGTGGTCTAAACTGTTAACATGCTCAACTGTTAACCAAAAGGTTGGAGATTTGAGTCCATCCAGAAGTGCCTTGGAAGAAAGTCCTGATAATCTACTTCTGAAAAATCAGCCATTGAAAACGCTGTGGAGCATAGTTCTACTTTGACACACATGGGATCCCAATAAGTTGGAATCAACTTGATGGCAACTGGTAAACTGGTTAAAAGTTTGGACACACAAACTAGATAGAGTGGCAGCCCTAATGCTTAAGGGAAAAGGTCTCGGTGCCAAGGATTAGAGTTTAGAAGAGCTGAATTTTGCTGTGAACTTGAGCTTTACTCCCATGGAACATTTCCTTGCAGTCCTAATTGCCAGCCTAGCTAGAGCTTACATCCTGCTTGTTTTATGGTTGGGTGGTAATGTTGGAGTTGCGGACATGGCCGAGGGAGAAGTGGGAGGACTGTGTGTGGGTCCTTAGCCTGTTTGTACTCAGATCCATTCCTCACCCTTCCTTGGCTCTACTATGTGCCCTGGGGTGGGGAGGGGGAAGAAGGAGGGACCATTTTCAAGTTGCATTTCCCAGGCTCCTGGATCAACTGGCATCCAGCTCAGTTCAGTCAGTGGGAGGCACTGGATAGAGACTAGAGGTAAGACAGAAGGAAGAGAGGTGCCATGTTACCTCTCCTTTATCTTCCCTGCCTTGGGTGGCTTCTCCAATAGCTGCTGCTTTACCTACTGGACTTCAACTCTGCTAGATAGATCTGCTGTGGTGCCAGCTTCTGTCTGGTAACTCCAGCTCCTGGGTTCTGAAAACTCCATCTCTTCATCTGTCCCTCTAGTCTAGGGGTTGTAGAGACTTCTTGCCATTGCTGCTCTCTGATTTACCTCATTGTCTTCTGACTTCTCAGCTCTTCCATTGCCTGTGTAACTAATTCCTCATACTAAAACCCCTCTGTTTTAGATACTCAAGAATTTTTCTTTAATTTTTGGACACTGACTGATACACAGAGATTTACCTTTAGAAGTAAAGCTGGGTGAGCATTCTCTCTGGATAAGTTTATGTATTTATTTTTGATGATTCAGAGACATGCATAATGAACATGAGTTCCTAAGTATAAGTCTACTTGTGACTTTCTACATAGTTATACAAATGTGTGCACCTTCTTTTTCCACATCAGAGTTTGATGAAGCAGAATATCAAAAGGTCTTTTAATGTAAAAGATTTTTAAGAGTAAAGAAAGAAAAAGAACTAAAGATGGCTAGATCTTTTTTCTCTTCTTTCTTTTGAAATAAGAAAACCAGTCTTTTTCCCTCTGTGATTTGAATATGATTCAAACTGTCTCTTCTAACTCAGGCCCTTGGCTTCCAAAGTGATGGAGAGAGAGAGATTGAAAGAGAGAGAGATCAGCCCAGCAGGCAGCAAACCTGATGTGCAAACATTATGTGTGAACATTGTGTGCTTGGGTGAGCTGGGATTATTCAGTTGAGAAGACATGAAACCTCCTCACCTTATCTGGGCTTGGGGATCAGACTTTATTGGAAGCAGAAATTCAGGGGAGAGAAAGAATAAAAGGGGAAGGAGCCAGACAAAGGAGAGGAAAGTGGGAGACCAAGCATTTTCTCCTTTGGTGACAGGAAGCTGTTCCTTTGTCAGGAAAATGCTTCATATTTTTGAGGGCTGGACTACTTGTTTATGCTCAGGTGTGAAGCTGGCTTAGCAAGTGAGTTTAGCTTGCCTGTGTGCTTTTGCAAATATGTTTTCTGCTTAGCAAATTCAGTATGGAAACGTTCTAGGTAAGCAGAAGAGAAAATAATATAAAAAAAGTTGATTTAGCAGAAAGTCAGAGTAGAGTAGAGAATCAAGAATGAAAAGAGGAGAGTCCATGTTCAGGGCTTTAAAAAAATCTGTCTGAGTGTGTATGATACTAATTTAGACCAGCTGGGGTGATCTAACAGGGACCCCATGGCCAGAGCTGCAGTTCCTCTGTGGAGAGCACATTTCCCCTGGAAATGTGTACTCAGGTGCAGCTGAAGGGTCTGAGGTCATGGCTGAGTCTCTGGCCAAGATCCTCTCAGGCTTCAGCCTCTGCTTCCTCTAGAGTCCATTGGTCCAGAGCCATCCTTCTGAGGCCAGAGCCAGACCATGAGCAAGTTAAATGTGCATGAGGACAGCATGCATCATCCTTAGAGACCAGTGGATCTGCTAATCCAGAAGTTGTCTTTCTTCTTGGAGAAGTGATTGTCTTTTTCCCTCTCCTTTCTTCCATTGCCTCTGAGAGCTTGGGCAGTAAATTTCTCTGTGATGAGTGGTGTGGAAGCTCTTCAGAGAGGCAGAGATGAGACAAACTGTTCCTCAGACCACCCCTCCACCTCCTTCTGCTCTTTCAAAGCTTTGTTGGGTGTTGGATTCATCTAGAATCCAGGGAGCTGTGCTTCCTAAAAAACGTCAAGAAGACCCACTCGTCTTGGGTCAGCACAATAAAGAGCAAGGATAGGAAGGGAGAAATAGAAAAAGGAAGGAAAAATTTTAAGGAGAGGGAGCACATTATAGACTCTTACCCCTGGAAGGGACTGGAAAGCCCATCTCAGTCTTTTTGCTACATTTACTCCAACAATGCACATCTTTTTGAGTTTACCAGGGGACTGTTAGCCCTGGAAGAGCTATCTTGGTTTCTTTTGTTCACTATTGTATCCCTAGCTCATTCCAGTGCCTGGGATGCAATGGATGTACAATAAATATCTGTGAATTGAATTGACTTGAATGTGCTCAGCAAGGAGGATTGATGGCTATTCTCAAAGATTTTACAGTTTCATTAGGAAATAAGATTAATACAAAAATAAATCATTAATATCAATTTTTATGAATATTTAAAGTGAGAATCATAAACTACAGGCCTTATGAGCATTTCAGAGAAAAATCACTATAAATTGGGGTGGCCAGCAAAAGGTTTGTAGGTGAATGGGATTTGATCTGGGCACAGGAAAGAGGGAGGATTTAAACAGAGAAAGAGAACGGTGAGAATATTAATCACGAGAATTACAGGGTAAGATTTATGTTGTAGAAGCTTAATTTGTCAGTCTAGTGTGGATCTTAGCTTGGAGGGTGCACCAGATGAGAATTAACAAGAGCCTGAACTCATAGTTCTAGGGATGCAGAAAAAGTGATGCATTTGGGAGACATTCCGGACGTAGAGTTGAGAAAGCCTGGGGACTGATATGGAGGACATGAGGGGAAAGGAAACTCAGATGATTCTCTGGTTTCTGGTTTGGGAGATTAGGTGGATGGTGGTATTGTCTCCAAGCATGAGACTGAAAGGGAGTTATGGATTTGGAGAAAGAGAAAGATAATGAGTTGAGTGTTAAACAAGCTGAGTTGACATGCTTTAGGCCATATGGTGAAGATTATCAGGTGGCCTGGAGTTCAGGAGAGGTTTCTGAACTGGAGAAAGAGATTTGGGACCGTCAGCTTATGAGTGATGGCAGAAACTATTGAGATTGGTGGGGTCACTTGGTACATGTCTAGAGCAGAGGGCTGACACTGAAGAGGAAGGCAGTCTTATGCAAGAGACTGAAGGAAAGTGGAGAGGTAAAGGGCAGCAGGCAAAGCCAGCAATTATCAAAATTGTGCTGGAGAATGGAATAAATATGAAGGGTTGATGAATAAATATGGGGAAAGTCTCTAAGAAGAACTGACCTGGAGACATTTTGATAAACATGAATGAGTTGGACAGGCAGAGACAGGGCCCTCAGGCAGTGTGTTATCAGAGATAATGTGCTTGGAATGGTAACACACCCTGACCCAAAGACTCTTGTGGCCTGTCTCCCAGCTCCCTAACACAGTTTCCCTCAAGATTGAAGAACAGCGCTTTCTGCTGCAGCTGTCAGAATCCTGAGATTTCTCTCCTTTAACCTCACATTCTTCAGCAAGGCAGTGGGTTGCTGCAAAGGAATACTACTGAGATGAACCATCCTAGTCAGGGCTTGGGTCATTTATTCATTCATCCATCAACTATTAATTGAGCACATACTATATGCCAAGAACTGCTCAGGTTTAGGGAATACAGTAGTGAATAAAGTATATTTTTCTCTCACCCCTAGTCATGTAACTCTAAAACTTTGATGCTTATGCCAGTCCCTAACTATCCCCAATCTAGCACAAGGAACTCATAGCACAAGAGCTATTGTTCTTTTACAAATTATACTACTCAAAGCCTGCCATGCTCAAAGCATATGGGCATTATTTTACATTTGTTCAAAAAATAACTTCTTTTGACCTTGCAGAAAAATAGGCCTAGAGATTTCAGGGGATAGCCAGGGAGGAAGATATCTGCTAAATGAAGCCCTGATTGGCTAACATTTCCTTTAGTCTGAGTATCTAAATGAGTTATTATTGTCTCACCATCCTCACTTTGAAGGAACATTCTGGTTATATTTCTTCTAAGACTGATTTGTTCATTCTTTTGGCAGTCCATAGTATATTCAATATTCTTTGCCAACACCACAGTTCAAACACATCAATTCTTCTTCTGCCTTCCTTTTTCATTATCCAACTTTTACATGCATAAGAGGTGATTGAAAAGACCATGGCTTGGGCCAGACACACCTTAGTCACCGCAATTGGACCGATAAACAACATCATGATAAATGGAGAAGAAACTGAAGTTGTCAATGATTAATTCTACTTGGATAAACGATCAGCATCCATAAAGGCAGCAGTCAAGAAATCAAACAATTTGGGCAAATCTGCTGCAAAACACCTCTTTAAAGTTTTAAAAAACAAAAATGTCACTTTTGGTTATTGTGTTAGGCTGCGTTCTCTAGAGAAACAAAACCAGTGAGAGAGAGGGAGAGAGATTTAATCAAGGAAATGGCTCATGCAGTTGTAGGGGCTTGCAAGTCCCACGTCTGTGGGTCAGATGTCAGGCTGGAGACTTCTCCTGACTCACATAGCTGCAGGAGTTGATGAATCCAAGATCAGCAGGTAAAATGGCAGCCTGCTGGCTCAAGTCCCAAGAACTGGAGGTCAGATGATGACGAGCTGGTTGCAGGATCCAGAGTGAGCAAAAGCCAGTGAGCTTTGCAAGAAAGTCCATATGTATATTGGATGCAGGCACAACCCCAAGGAAACTCCCCTTACAACTGATTGGCTGATCACATCAGATCACAAAATGAAGGATGCCTACATCATTACAGAACTGCCAAATTACATCATTATATAACTGCCAAGCTACATCATTACATAACTGCAAAACCACTGAGAATCATTGCCCAGCCAAACTGACACACAACCTTAACCATCATAGTTCACCCCTTATCAGCTTGGCATCTGTACACATCTTAAATCATACATGATCTCTAAATAAAGACAAAGTCACATTTGCAACTAACATGATACAACTAACAAGCACACAACTGAAAATGCACTAGCCCCATTTACATCTTTTATTTTTTAAGTGAAGAAAACAAAACCTTTGATGCCCACATACAAGGAAGAAATACTCATAACAATTAAAGTCCTTGTTTCTGCAACTGGTCATGTGATCTTAACTAGTATTTAGAACTATTTTCTTCTACTACTCATTCCACATTCCCTTTGCCCTCAGCAAGTACCTCAGCTGGTTGTGGTTCTTTGCCTGGTGGGGTGACCCAAACTTTCATTCCTGAAGGGTCTGGGCCATTAGTAGTCATGTTGGAATTGGGTCATTGTAGTTTTCCATTGGCTTTAATCACAGGACACAGTAGTACTAAAAGGTGTCCTAAGGGGTCTCCTGTATTCCAGACATACTCTTCTTACCTCCATTATGTAATATAAATCTGATTTCCCCTTGATAATCAGGATCAATAACATCAGCCAATACAGTAACTTCCTTCTTTGTCTGTTGATCCAGAGGCATGCGGAGCCCAAAGCGGCCAAGTGGCATTCTTAACTTCCAGTTCAATTGAATCAATGTTGTGTCTCCTGGTGGAAACATTGCTTATTTTGGAGCTAAGACCTCTAGACCCACAGAGCATAAGTTCACAGGGACAGGAAGCAAAATTTTTGTGTGCGGTTCACTGGGATAATAGTGAGTGGTGCCACTCCCATTTCCACCCCTTGATTACTGGACGTGTGAATCCTGGATATGGGAGAAATAGCACCATATATTGGACACTGGTTTAGAGCACATACAAACCCTGGAGAACACTACCTCAACACGTCAAGGTATTGCCACCTAGCTGGTGCCATAGCTGTGTCTTTGGAAGGTCATTCGATCATTCTATTAAGGCAGATTGGAAGAAATACAGTCAAAATGCTCCTTAGAAGAGGGGATGGTAGGACTTTATCTCACATACTTCGGACATGTTATCAGGAGGGACCAGTCCCTGGAGAAGGACATCATGCTTGGTAAAGTAGAGGGTGAATAAAAAAGAGGAAGACCCTCTATGAGGTGGATTGACACAGTGGCTGCAACAATGAGCTGAAACACAGCGATGATTACGAGGATGGTGCTTGACTGGGCAGTGTTGTACATGGGGTCACTATGAGTTGGAACCTGCTTGACGGCACCTAATAACATCAAACCAGCAGCTTCAGGATGACGGGGAACATGGTAAGGTCAGTGAATTCCATGAGCATATGCCCATTGCCACACTTTATTTACTGTGAAGTGAGTCCCTTGATCTGAGGTGATGCTGTGCGTGATACCATGATGGTAGATAAGGCATTCTGTAAGTCCATGGATGATAGTTTTGACAGAAGCATTGCATGCAGGGAATGCAAATCTGCATCCAGAGTAAATGTCTATCCCAGTAAGAACAAAACAATGCCCTTTCCATGACAGAAGTGGTCCAGTGTAATCAAGCTGACACCAGGTTGCTGGCTGATTGCCCCGAGGAATGGTGCTATATTGGAGACTCAGTGTTGGTGTCTGCCACTAGCAGGTTGGGCACTCAGTAGTTGCAGTAGCCAAGTCAGCCTTGGTGAGTGGAAGTCCATGTTGCTGAGTCCATGCATAACCTCCATCTCTGCAATTATGGCTATTTTGTCCATGAGCCCATTGGGCAATGACAGGAGTGGCTGGGGAAAGAGGATGAGTGGTTTCCACAGAACGAGTCATACTATCCACTTGATTGTTAAAATCTTCCTCTGCCAAGGTCAACTTTTGGTGAGCATTCAAATGAGACACACATAACTTAATTTCTTTGGCCCATTTTGAGAGGTCTATCCACATACATCTTCCCCATACATCCTTGTCACCAATTTTCCAACCATGTTCCTTCCAAGTCCCCGACCATCTTGCCAAACAATTAGCCACAGCCCATGAATCAGTATATAATCATACATCTGGTCATTTCTCCTTCTAAGCAAAGTGAACAACCAAGTGCGCTGCTTGAAGTTCTGCCCACTGGGAGGATTTCCCTTCACCACTGTCTTTCAGGGATGCCTCAGAAAGTGGCTGTAGTGCTACGGCTGTCCACTTTCGAGTGGTGCTTGCATATCTCACAGAACCATCTGTAAACCAGGCACGAGTTTTCTCTTCCTCACTCAGCTGATCATAAGGAATTCTCCATGAGGCCACAGGTGCAGATTGGGAAAGGCAGGTAATGTGACAGGAGTAGCGACCATGGGCATTTGGGCCACTTCCTCATGCAACTTATTTGTGTTTTCAGTTCCAGCTTGGTCCCAATTTTGTATGTACCACTTCCATTTAATGATGGAGTGCTGCTGTGCATATCTGACTTTATGGTTCTGTGGGTCAGACAACACCCAGTCCAACACGGACAGCTCAGGTCACATGGTGACTTGGTGACATGGTTAAGTGCTAAGTCTCTACTATGGCCCAGTAACAAGCCAAAAGTAGAGCATTATCTGCAGAGGATGACAGGGCTTTGCTTCAGATTCCTAAGGGTTTGAGCTGTGATTCACCTAACAGCATCTCTATCTGCCACTGACAATTTAAGCACTATTGGATCAGCCAGATCATCATATGGTCCAAGTGGCAAAGTCACTTGCACAGCAGCCTGAACCTGTTGCAGAACCTTCCCTTTTTCTAGGCCCCACTCAAAACTGGCAGCTTTTCAAGTCACTTGATAAATAGGATGGAGTAGCACAGCTAAGTGAGAGATATGTTGCCTCCAAACTCCAAAATGGCCCACCAGGCTTTTGTGCCTTCTTTTTAGTTTTGGGAGGAGCCAGATGCAATAACTTATCCTTCACTTTAGAATGAGTATCTTGACATGCCCCACATCACTGGATCCCAAAAAATTTCACTGAGATGGAAGACACTTCAATTTTTATCCGATTAATTTCCCACCTTCTAGCACCGCAAATATTTTACCAATAAGTCCATAGTCATTGACACCTCTTCCTTACAAGGTCAAATCAGCATAATGTCATCAATGTAATGGACCAGTGTGATGGCTTGTGGAAGGTAAAGGCAATCAAGTTCCCTCTGTACTAAATTATGACATAAGACTGGAGAGTTGATATACTTCTGAGGTAGGACAGTGAAAGTATATTGCTGGCCTTGCCAGCTGAAGGCAAACTGCTTCTGGTTAATCTTTGACACAGGTATGGAGAAAAAGACATTAGCCAGATCAATTGCTGCATACCAGGTACCAAGAGATACATTAACTTGCTCAAGTAAAAAAAACACATCTGAAACAGCAGCTGCAATTGGAGTCACTATCTGGTTAAGTTTTCAATAATCCACTGTCATTCTCCAAGATCCATCTATTTTTTGCACAGGCCAAATAGACTAGTTGAATGGTGATGTGGTGGGAATCACTACCCCTGCATCCTTCAAGTCCTTGACGGTGGCAGTAATCTCAGCAATCCCTCCAGGAATGCAGTATTGCATTTGGTTTACTATTTTCCTAGGTAGGGGCAGTTCTAATGGCTTCCACTTTGCCTTTCTTACCATAATGACCCTTATCCCACATGTGTGGGGTTCTGCCAGTTGCTGAGTATGTCTATTCCAATTATGCATTCTGGAACTGGGGAAATCACTACAAGATGGGTTAGGGGATCCACTGGACCCACTATGAGATGAACCTGAGCTAAGACTCAATTAATAACCTGACCTCCATACACGCACACAGTGACTGGTGGGCCACTGTGACATTTTGGATCTCCTGGAATTAATGTCAGTTCAGAGCAAATATCCCGTAATCCCCAAAAAGTCTGATTATTTCCTTCTCCCCAGTGAACAGTCACTCTCATAAAAGGCTATAGACCTTTGGGGAAGGCCGAGGGAAAGATTAACAGTATAAATTTTTGGCAGAGTAGTGGGACCCTTCCTCAAGGGGACCCGGCCTGTCCTTCATTCAAGGGGTTGTGAGTCTGTAAATTGGCTCAAGTCTGGGAATTGATTTAAGTGGCCATGACACTATCTTGTGGCTATTTGAGTTAGACTGCCATTTACTTGACCTAGAATTCTTCTGCTTATACAGATAAAGTAAATATTTAGTAGATTTCCTATCTATTTCACTCTTTGGGACATCATGACTAAACAACCAACACCGTAAATTCATAGGAGTCAGACTATTCTGATTACTGCTTTGAATCCGCTGTCCATTATGGTAACCACGCCCACATTGTCTTTGTCATTTGAGTGCCACCTCTTGGCCTCAACCACCATGGGGTCCAATCAGCCCCATTGTAGATAGGTGTCTTAATTCAGTTAGGGCAGTTCAAACTGTCAAATCTGACTTACATAAAATAGCAATCATAGCAGTCTTCAAGGATGCTGGAGCTCCCTTCACAAATTTGTTCCTCACAGTTGTGGTAAAAGGTATGTCCTCTGGGCACTCAATGCGTGGGTCTATGGGTCTAACCTGATGAATCCACTCTAGTATGCCCATTATCCTAAGCCTTTGGATACCTTCTTCTACGGTATACCAAGGGAGGTCTAGTACTTCACCTTGATTTAGTGTAGACCACCGTGTAATCCTTGCTTGAGTAAACCAACCAAATAAACTATTAGATCCTTTCCTAATCTCTTGAGCTGCAACATTAAATGAAGGACCTGTGCTTAGTGGACTCATATCAAGAAACTCAGACTGATCCAACTTTGTGTTCCTTGCACCATTATCCCACACCCCTAACAGTCATTCCCACACATATTCCCCAGGTTGCTGTTTGTACATATTAGAAAACTCAAGCAGTTCTTTTGGAGAGTAGTGTACCTCCTCCTGGGTCACACTTTGTACCTCACCTTTAGGGGTTCTCTGGCACTTAAGTCTAGTTATAGTTCTTGAAGCAAAGATGGGTGGTGGGGATGTATTCTAAGAACATTCAGCAATGTATTGTATATGTCATTACATAACTTTCAAATTATATCATTACATAACTGCCAAACCATTGAGAATCACAGCCCAGCCAAGTTGAGACACATAACTTTTACCATCACAGTTAATATTAACATAAGTGAAATACTTGGGAAACAAGCAGGGTCCCCACAGAAGTCTTCCAGCAGGTTTTTACCTTGTTCAGAAGACCTGGGTGGTGGTAAGGTGGTGGAGAGGGCTCTGTTAACCTGCCAGAAGACAGTCTACTTGCTCCTGGTTAGGCACAGAAAGATTTATTTTGTAAACTTAGTAGCCCCCCTCCCCCAAGGTAGAGGAAAGCAATGTGGCCAAAAAAGCTGTACTACGCTTCAGGCTGTGGACAATGTGTTGTTCTAACTTGCCATGTTCTCCACCCGAGGTGATCCAGGGAGGCAAGCATACGTGAGGGATTCTGCTACCCGTGATAGCTCCAAGCAGAGGAGAGATCTGGAGTCAGCCCAGGATTCCAACAATACAATGAGCAAGTATAGAGATGTCCTAATTATTTGCAAAAATTCACAAAGTCTGAAAAAAAATTGTATTTTTCCTGTGCAGGAAATGTTGGAAAAGTAAGGGACATTTATTGAACACCCATTTTGGACCAAATCCTGGGCTTTTACCCAGAAGGGCTTCTCAGAGGCAGAGAATCAGGGTTATCTTTCTCTTTGGGGCCATGATGACCACTGAAGACACAAAGAACTTTGAGGCTCAAAAAAATCAGAAAGAGAACTTAAGGCATTGTTTGCAAACTGAAATGCTAGTTATCTCTCTTAAATTAGTGAAGGGGGAAGTGCGGGTACTGTGGCAAAATGAATAACACGCACCCAAGCTAGAGAGGAGAACAGGAGGTACTTATTGCTAGGTAGGTTCCTGTGTAGAAGTGTGGACCCAGTGTGGCCAGATCTTCTGATATTCCAAGACAAGACAGAAAGGCACTAATTATGTGAAATATCTTGATTTTTATATGTTGGTGATCAATTAAAAATTAATAGAGCAGACAAAATAAAACATATTTGTAGATGGGCCCAACCTGCCAATTTTTGGACCTGTCCTAATGGAAATCAGGCCACGTCATAACAGTCCATCCCAAGTAGAATTTCTTTTCTGCATTTTTTCATATAATAGAGGAGATTTTTATGAGTTTTTTTTTTTTTTTTT
>NW_004443977.1:8074569-8090385 GCF_000243295.1 Trichechus manatus latirostris
TCAACAGCACATAACAACAACAACAAGTTATATTGTTGCATAACAAATTACCCCCAAAATTAGCTGCTTAAAACAACAGATCTTTATTACATTATACTTTCTGTAGGCCAGTAAGCCAGGTCCCTCTTAGCTGGGTGACTCTGCCTTAAGGTCTCACGTATGGCTGCAATCAAGGTATCAGCTGGGGCTACAGTCTCATACGAAGGATTGACTCCAAACTCACTCACATGGTTGTTGGCAGGATTCAGTTACTCACAGATTGTTGGTCTGAGGGCCTCAGTTCCTTGCTGGCTGTTGACCAGAAGCCTACTTCCGGACCTCTCCACAGGGCAGCTTATAATATGGTAGCTGGCTTCCATCAGAGCAAGCAAGCAAGAGTGCAAGAAAGGGTGTGCAAGACAGAAGCCACAGTCTTTTTGTAATCTAATCTTGGAATTGATATCCGATCACTTTTTCCATATTCTATTCATTGCAGGAGAGTCGCTAGGTCCATCCCACAGGAAATTTCAGAAGTCATAGGACTGTTGTGGCAACAGAACCATGACAGGTGATTCCTTGAGCTTTCCTTCCTGCATATTTTTCAGTTTTCCTTTCTGACCTAGCAGAGCTACGAGGTCCTGGGAGTTTTCATCCTACCCCTTCCCAAGAAATTCCAGAAACTGCAAGCAATGTCTTATTTTATGTATTTCTTTAATTTGCCTTCACTCACCTACTTTCAATCAGAAAAAAGATCAGATTGATAAATGAATTTCAGAACTGAAATCCTTCCGGGATTAGAGGGAGTCATGGTGTCTTAGTCATCTATTGCTGCTGTAACAGAAATACCACAAATGGATGGCTTTAACAAAGAGAAAATCTATTCTTTCACAGTCTAGGAGGCTAGAAGTCTGAATTCAGGGTGCCAGCTCCAGGGGAAGGCTTTCTTTCTCTGTCAGCTCTTAGGGAAGGTCCTTGTCATAAATCTTGCCTGGTCAAGGAGTTTCTCAGTGTGGGGACCGCAGGTCCAAAGGAAGCTCTCTTCTCCTCACTCTTGTTTCTTGGTGGTATGAGGTCCCCCTGTCTCTCTGCTGACTTCTCTCTTTTATATCTCAAAAGAGATTGATTTAAAACACAAGCTAATCTTGTAAATTGAGTTCTGCCTCGTTAACATAACTGCCACTAACCCCACCTCATTAACATCATAGAGGTAGGATTTACAACACATAGGAAAATCACATCAGATGACAACATGGTGGAAAATCACACAATACTGGGAATCATGGACTAGCTAAATTGATACACATTTTTTGGGGGGACACAATTCAATCCGTAATGCATGTGAAGGATGATGCTGATGAGTAGAATGGTGGATTCTGAGTCAATGGAGCATGAAAGTTTTTCTGCACGGTGTCAAGATCAGATCAGCTTGGTGCTGTAGTGTATTGAGAATCTGAGAAGTGTAAGATATAGTGTTGCTACAGTGGGTTTTCTGATATATCTCAGGCACAGGTCAATGGAAGTGGTAAAGCTGGGATCAGAAATCCAAGTAGATCCTTAGTTGGATAAACCAAACAGACCCGAATAAGGAGAAAGACTAGGAATTAACATCCAGAAATAAGAATCTATGAATCTGAGATTATTCAAAGGGCTAAGAGACCAGGAGCACCATTGGCTGAGGTGGACACCAAAACCAACAGGCAGAGAGTCTTCAGGCAGGAATGACACCTTGGTTACTGGAGGCCCAAGGGCAGGCAATCAATAAGTCCAAGCAGGCAGAGAGCTGACTTCAGGGAAAACCTGGCAGGGACTGAATTAGAGGTCAGGGGCAGGGCACCCCAGCAGATGATAAGACTGGGCTCCAAGGAAGATTCCCCGGGGAAACTGGGAAACAAGCTTGGGTCTCAGTCACTGAGAACTCAGATACAAGACAGGGAAGCAACTTAGGAGAAAACTAGTGCTTAAGGCAGAGGCTTGATCAAGAAATAGGCAAGAACCTGATTATTGGGGAACAAGAGATCCACAGTGAAACTAGACCATAGCAAGACAGCAAGAGTAGACAAAAAGTTTACCACTGCCAGAAACTACAGTTGGTCTCAGAGTTTGGCATGGAGCTGAGACTACTGGTTGAGATCAGGCAATGTCACTTGCCAGGGTTAGAATAATGCCAGAACCCAGAGCCAGGACAGACATTAAACCCTGGCGACCCTGTGACCAATTTCAGTCAATACCCTCTGAGCCCTCATGGGAAAACCAGACAAATGCTGTTCTGAGAGGCAATTATGTTTCATTATTTCCTCCCCATGCTGGACATCAGCATGAAATTGTGGGCTTGGCCAAGCTTCCATTTGCCTCTGTTCCCTTTCCCTCTGGTGATGGGCAGGGCGAGAGAAAGCACACAAGGGGACAGAGCAACCCCTCTGCTCCCAGACAACCTAGAGGAGAGGGAGTGGGAAAGGGTGAGCCTCTGTATGTGACACACATGGCCCTTTCTACCTCTTCCCAAGCAACTCCCCCTGCCTGGGAGTACTCTTTCCCAATTTCTGCCAAGCCACATTCTCCACAGGACTCAAACATTTAGCTCTACTTTCTGCTTTTCCAGGAATCTTCCCAAATCTTCTCTTTCCCTCATCCCCTTTTATATCCCCCACACCACCCACAGCCCACCACCACCACCATCTTGCTTTTACTCACACTGTTTCTAATTATTTTCTCTACACCCCCCAACCCACAGACATTGGATGGAAAACCCCCCAGACAGGGTCATGGTAAACTCCAGTGCCTAAAGCTGGGCTCAGCCCACAATGGTTTCTCCAATAACACTGTTTAATGGACTCCCTGGTTGATGGGGAAAAAAATATCAAAGTGCCTTGCTGGGTCTCTTCGATCTGCCTGATTTGCATTAAATTTCTGGGCATAGGAGTTTCGGCAGATTTGCAGCATTTATTCTCCCTCTCTCTTTACATTTGTGCTTTATCGATGCAACTAAATTAGGAGCAGCTTGAGGGTAGAGGTCAGACTGCAAACGTTTTCTGTGTTGCTCATAGAAACTAGCCCAGTATGGGGCACCCGCTAAGTGCTAGAGCAGTCCTTGCTGAACCAAATGGAATTTTCCTGCAGTGAATGCCTTGTGCTTAGACTTTCATGATAAAACAGCCAGGAGGTTTACTGAATTTTCCACTATTTAACTGGCTATGTTGGGGTCATGTAGAAACAACCTTTAAGAGCATAATAACCTCAAAAGAATCTATCTCTGAAGTCAAGCTTGGTCATTAGTCTGTGGGTGGACGGCTGCTTACATTACGCACTTGCCTCTGTTCTTCCCAGGGGAAGGGAAGCTTTTGGAGACAGCATGACTTGGTTATCTATAAAGTTGAATTATGAAACCAGCCCTGTTGAACTTTACCTCTTACAAATTGACTAATTTTTTTTTCCTATAATGAATTAAACTCATTGAAGAATGCCAACCAGAGAAATTTTCCCAAACAAGTCCAGGCATTCTCAAAGAACACCATCACACCAGCCCTCAAAATCTTTTCCTGAACATGGACTAGTGGTTGGTACTTCGGATCTGGTAGTGGGAGGTGAGCATGGGGAGATCTTACCATCTCTGAATGCACATGGCTCTAGCTTGCAGCTCCTGCAAGCCAGCTTTGTTTGTTGAACAGATTAAGTGTGTTGGGGAATGCAGGCTGCAGAGATAGAGCTGAGGGTCACCAGAAATGCCATATCTGGCTTCTGTCCCACCTAAGTGCCTTACTCTTTCATCTGAGCAAGACATCAAGTCCCGCTGTTTGAGTTGGCTTTGCCCTTGCTCCATGATTTCAGCTCCTTGTCTCCACTCTCCAATGTGTGGGCTCATTTCCATCCTCTGAGTACCATTGTTTTTCTGACTTCAATAGTCATCTAACAAACCTTGGTAATAGGAACTTTGTATCATTATTTACTTTTATAATTATGTATGTCTTTCCCCTCCTCAATGCTTGAAGACATCAGATTGCAGTTGAAAGAATTGCGTGGGGGTAAAGCAAGAGCAACAACAACAAACCACTTCACTCCTCTGGGTGGAAACATGCAATTGTACCAAGAGGGATAAGGAAAAAACTGCTCATATTTGGAGAAAGAAGTTGGAAATAAGGGAGTGAGAACAGACAGGCTACTTAGCATCTGACGCAAGGGATATGTACAGTGCATTCGTTGGAAAAGTGAGGCTAGGAGGTCAAGGCTAGGGTAGACCTTTAGAATGGTGTCCCAAAGATCTGGGCTGACTTGAACTTTCTTTTTGGATTCTGGGTCCTTGTGGTGATGGTAGCTGCCATTCTGGATAGAGGCCGGAATTTAGGAAACTAGCTTGTTGATGAATTTAATTTCCAGCCCTTCTTAGTGTAAATTCCAAATTGAGCGTTGATACATGTTCCTGATCACAATGGCATTATCAAAATAACGCAGAGAGAGGCCAAGTGGGTGGTTCACTGGGGCTCTTACCTATAGCAATGATGGCAAAGCACCGAGGTCAGCTGGGTAAGTGGTCCTCTTCAGAGTTCCAGGAATTGTCATGGCTAAAATGCCTGTTACATTCCATAGTGGACATTAGTTGTTCTTACATCTCAGAAAGCATCTCTCTACATTTACTGGAACAACATCCTTATTTTCCTTTAAGAAACTGTCCTTTCTCCTATTCTCAGGGCATGTGAGGACAGGTGAGGTCACATGGTCTAGATCTGGCCAATCTGCTCATTCCATGCTGCTGGACTAAGCGGCTCAGTGGCAGGTAAAATGCCAAAATTTGTTCATTGAAAATTTATCATTGGAGTGTTGATGAAGGGGAAGTAAAAAAGATCCCCAATGATACTGTGTGAGGACCTGGATCCAGTCATGCCTAAACTTTTCACCTATATATCTCAAATAATTTCCTTATTTAGTTAAGCCAGTTTGAGTTGAGTTTCTGTCCTCGTTACTGAAAGAGTGACAAGTATTCATATTAAATCCAGGTCACCAGTGTAGTCTATTTCCTCTTCCAGACTGATTTTCCTTTTCTCACATAGCACTAGCACATGGCTGCAGATAGTAGGTGCTTCAAACCTATAGGAGGCATGAGAGAGAAAATGAACAATAACCAGAAGTTAATGGTTAAACTATAATTCTCCCGGTTCCACTGACCTTCCTCTGGCTATGGTCTAGGAAGTGGAATCCAACTCCTTCCAAACCCAAATTTTATTGTGACTTCTGAAGCAGCGTTCCAGATTAAACCCAATCTCCAGTGGGCTTAAGAGAAGGTGAGTGGTCTCTGTCAGCTCTCTGTGGGAATTCCCCTTGAATATCAGTTTCAGAATGTACAGCCAAACAGGCAATTGGATTTCGGAGGGCCCGCGATTTTCTCTGGATGCTACTGAAGACACCGGATGGAAGCAATTCATGCCAAAACATTTTTTACTATCATCTTTCAGAGACTAAGTTGACACCACAACCAATGATCTCTGAGTAGGGAGGGATGGGTGGCCTTGGCCATGATTTTTGGATATGCTGCACATTTCAAGATTACAGTGTCATTTTAAATTAACCTGTTGGAATGTGGCTTCCCCAGAGGACATTACCTTGAACTCTGAGTAAGAGCAGTGCAGGAGGTCCCCAACTTAAGGAACTGGTGATGTTCCAAAGGTCATTTCTATGTCTTGGTGTTTCTACAAGATGATGAATTCCAGAATATTCTAAGATCCAATATTGTAATTGGTTATTAGCTTCCTAACATATTGCACTGCTTCTCAATGAAGCCTTATTTGATTATTTTAATCAAGAGTAACTTTTCTTTCCTTTTATATGTCACACAAATGTTATAGGGGTTTTATTGATTTTTCTGCTGTTGTTTTAATCTTATACTCAAGTAACTGTGCAATCAGGGAGCATTTGGCTATTTCCCGCATTACATGTTAACAAATTGAAGCAGAGGCAACAAGTTGCACCCTGTTCTATCCCTCAACATTGTTTACAGTGTGTCCCATGTAGTAGGTGCCTAATAAATGCCTGTTCATGGAATGCCCAACATTTCACCATTTATATCATTTTCCCTCTGTGGAAAACATAGCTCCTGGGTTCCAATCAACCTGTGGTTGGAAAATGAATAGCCCCTCTTCAGTCTAATCAGTTCTTTCTCAATATTCATTCTTTGAATAATTACTGGGTGTTTTCCTAAATGTCATGTACTATTCTAGGACTTGGGGGCCTAAAAGCAAACAAGAGGGAGATGGTCCTTGCCTTTAAAGGGATTACAGTTTTGAATCACTGAAGAGTGGACAACAGGCCATAGAGTGGCTAAATTCTTCTTAGTTCTGATCAAACTGAACCCCACAGTATAAAGTGACTTGCCCAAGACTTTACGATGAATGAGAGGAAGTTCTTCTCCCACCAATGTCATTACTGGCCCTCATCCAAGTGTCATGGTTTGAATTAAGTCCCCCCAAAAATGTGTGTATCAATTTGGCTGGGCCATGATTCCCAGAATTGTGTGGTTGGCATCCATTTTGTTATTGTAATTTTATGTTAAAGAGGATTAGGGTGGGATTGTAACACCACTTTTACCCTGGTCACATCCCTGATCCAATATAAAGGGAGTTTCCCTGGAGTGTGGCCTGCACCACCTTTTATCTCTCAAGAGATAAAAGGAAAGGGAAGCAAGCAGAGAATTGAGGACCTCACACCATCAAGAAAGCAGTGCCAGGAGCAGAGTGCATCCTTTGGACAGGGGTCCCTGTGCAGAGAAGCTCCTAGTCCAGGGGAACTCCGAAGACAAGAAGGTCAACAGAGAGAAAAAGCCTTCCCCTGGAGCTGACGCCCTGAATTTGGACTTTTAGCTTACTTTGACTGTGAGGAAATAAACTTCTCTTCATTAAAACCATCCGCTTGTGGTATTTCTGTTGTAGCAGCACTAGATGACCAAGACACCAAGCTTCTCCCTCCACTGAAAAGTTCTCCAGCATTCCTCAGAGGCTCCATTAGGCCTTAGCCAAGACTAACTCTCAAGAGCTATTTGTTTTCCTATTTTCCCATTTATTTGGAAATAGTTACCTCTCACCTTTCTATTAAATTGATGCATTTGAATTATGGTTTTAGCAATGAATATTGACTATACCATGGACTGCCAGAAGAATGAATAAATCTATCTTGGAAGAAGTACAGCCGTAATGCTCCTTACAAGTGAGGATGGTAAGACTTCGTCTCATGTACTTTGGAGACGTTAGCAGGAGGGACCAGTTGCTGGAGAAGGATATCATGCTTGGTAAGTAGAGGGTCAGTGAAAAAGAGGAAGACCCTCAATAAGATGAACTGACACAGTAGCTGCAACAATGGGCTCAAATATAGTAATGATTGTGAGGATGGCGCAAGACTGGGCAGTGCTTCAGTCTGTTGTACATAGGGTTTCTGGGTCAGAACTGACTCAGTGGCACCTAACAACAACAGCAACACTTTTCTAAACAGGAAGTCATTGTTAATCTTTTCCCCTAGGAACCTGACAGTAAGTACTCTCCAGAGGAAAAATCAGGACACATGTCAGTCAGGATCTCAGAAGCTCTGTATTCTCTTTCTGTTCTTTGGGTGGACATGGGATGTTTCCTTAAAGGAGCAGCTGTTAAGATTGCCTCACCTCAGTCATGCATGAAGCTGGTCTGCAGGCAGCCTCAAAACACCTCTTGATCTAGAATTATGACTACCATCATCCCCTAATAGGTCCTGGCCCATGAAAATCTAGCACAGTGGGAATGGGCAATGAAAAATGGAGAACAGAGAATATTTAGCTTCTTTCTAGCTGATTTTCTTTGTCTGCTTTGCAGTTTCTGCTATGCACTGGACTAATGGAAGAGAGTGAGTAGAGTATCATGGAATTGTCCATCGCGTGAAGGTGTCATGGGATATTGGTCTGTTAGGACCGTTAGGAATTTCAGCCTGAAACTAGTTAACCTTAGAGCAGACCATTCGATTTTGGAGTTATGTGCAAAGGACAGTACTTATAGATGAGATCAAGTCCATTTTGACTCTGGGTGACCATCCTCAGGGATATATAATTATCTCAATTAGAAATGTGTTGGCTTCAAGGTCAAAAACTTAACTTTCCTCAGTGCCTTAGTCTGGGTTTCCTGGGAAGTGAGTGTGAGACAAAGACTTCAGCACAAGTAGTTTCTTGCAAGTGTGAGCCCAGGGAGATGGAGAAAAAGACAGGCAGAAAGAAGTATGGAAGGATGGAAGGCAATCCAAGGATGTGTTAAAGAGTTGACCACCACTAAGGTGACTGGTGTTTGATACTGGTCGGACTTTCTGGAGAATCTTACACAATGTGTCTCAGAAGCATCTACTTAGGGGATGAAATGGGGAAGAATTAATCCATCGCCTTTCATTCTTCTTTGGTCAAAGATGGTCCCATAGGCATTAACTTTCCCATACTTCCAGCATGCATACACTCCAGGACAATGCAGGTTTCACCATTGTCCCACCCCACAGCAACAGGGCAGAATATGAGAAGTATAAAGCACAGGGCTGAGACGAGGCGCGGCCCAACCGTACCTGTACAAAACCAGTCAAAGTCTTCATGGAGTTGATTGGCACAGCAATGGTTGGAGAAAGAGTAGAAGATTTTGGAATAGTGCACAAGAAATGTCCGATACACTTGGGGACGCTGCAGAGGATGTGTCATTTTCTGTGGTCTCCTTTCTAATTTTGGTAAGAAAGCCTGCCTTCCACTGTAGCAGCTGAAAGTACCAACACCCTCGAAGCTAAGAAGACTGGGAAAACAAGTGAGGACATCTGAGCCCACTTTTTACCAATTGGATGGAGGAACGACCCTAGGCCTAGATGTGAAGCTAGAGCAGTGAAAAATAAGAACCACCCAGATAACCTTCTGGTGTCAGAAATTCAGCCAGGTCTCAGGTAGAACAGGAAAGAAAATAATTTATCTCCCCTGGCTGTTCTGCTCAACCATTTCATTTTCTGTTGTCTTCTGACAGGCTTCCTCTGCTAGCTCATTATGCATAAGCCCCCTTCCTCATTTCTTACAGGGCTGCTTTACTTAGGTCCAGGGCCCACACTACCTTCTCTCTGTGGCTGTCGGCATTAACCCCTGATACAGAGATTCTGATTGGTCCACCTATTACGTTGAGTCAAGCCATAAGTCTCTCTCCAGCTCACAGATTGGCTGTCCTTGGGTCAGGTGTCCATTCTGGTCCAGTAAGTTGTGTTTGGGTTTGAGGTCAGAGAGCATACATAAAACATAGGCACATAGAGAATAGAGATTGGGAGTAGAGATTCCCCAGAAGAGAGGGCAGAGAGACACAATGGAATATTTCAGTAAAGTATTCGTGACTGGATGTTATGGTCTGGACCAAGAGTCAAGAGATGCAAGCTCAAGGTATGCTTTGGTCACATAGACTCTGTGACTCCAGGAAAATCAGGCAACTTCTCCAATCTTCAAATTCTTCACATAGAAAAGAAGGGGCATGGAGCAGAAGGTCTCTAAAACACCTCCCAGCTCTAGGACCTGCAGGACTCATTCAGAACCAAACTCATCCTCACACAATGGAGGCAAAGTTGTATGGTCACAATTTTGGCCTTTCAGGTAGGTGGGTTATAAGAAGACTCGGACAGCACTAGAGACATCATCTTTCCCCAGGAGAGCTCCCTGGCTGAAAGTCCACCAGCAGCCCCTCATCTAATTCTCCATAACACATAGGAGCTCACTATTCCCTCCTCTCTTCCTCCTTAGGGGCATAAGCAAATTGTAGGTAGCTCTGTTATCCGTAATGCAGAAGGACTTTGGGACCCTCAGCCTAAGTCCAAGTGGCCCCAGCTTTTATCCTTACTGAAGAAAATGTGTTCGTCTGCTCCTTTTACATGCTTGCTCCCATTTGGCCTTCAGTAAAAGTAGGGTCAGAGGAATGAGGCCTCTTAAAAGAGGTGGGGGCCACGGCATCGGTCGGAAAACAATACTTAGAAAGGTGAGTCAGTTCTTTCCATATGGGTAGCTTAGGTGACTGGCTTACTATGGTTCTTTCATACCTGTGTCAGCTGATCTCCATCCTTCCTTCTCTTTTGGACTAATATTAGTTGAATTGAAGCAATCAGTATCACTGTCTTCAGATTGTAGTTTTAAATACCCCTCAGTGATTTCAAGTTGGAATGGGCCCTCTTTCCATTCATCCTGATGCTGCTAAAGAAAGTATTGATGGGGTCACAGCACTCAACAACACATTTCTCACTAGGAAGTTTCTCTTTTAGGAAACAGAAGCATAGAAGTGACCTTGCTCCACTGTCTGACCCCAATAAAAGCAGCACATCCTTCAACTTATAAAAGCAGGAGTCGTTCCTTCTCCAGGGAAAGATATACCCTTGGTCACTAAGTCTAGTGTCTAAGTCATATAACCTTATCAAGTAGAAAACCATTCTAGGGTCTATCCACAGGCTATTTTGCTGTTTAGTAAGGTTATATTTTCCTTTTCTGAACCCTTCTAAGGTGGGGGGAACATTTATTATGCTCCTTACAGAAACTCCCAGGGCTGGAACCACAGTGTGCTCTTGTTTCCAAGCCAGGGCTTATACTTATGCATGCAGGTAGAGAGATCATTTGTTCCTCAATCATCTCTACCTTTTCTAACACTGTTCATGAAGTTTCTTAGCCACTTCAGGTCAGATAATTGAGTCAGGGTAACAATCCCTCTTCTAGAAAATCCAAACCTATGGAGAGAGAACTCAGTTGCCTGCACCTGCTAGGTGCTTCAGATAGCACATACTCCCTCTTGTTAATAGTTCCAGAAGATCCACCTGGCCCCACAAGAGGCCTGCATGGACAACAGCCACTTCCTTCAAGGGCACCTTGTCTGCTGACTTCTTGCCTCCAGAAAGTTTCTGAGAAGGGGTGGTTACCAAGTCGCTGTGAATGGTACCACCCATAGAAGGGCTCAGGTTGTCCTTTACTTTTCTACCATAAGAGCTAAAACATGAGGAAAGGCTGCCAGGAAACAGGTGTGATGGGCTGCCTGACTAAGCAGAGGGGCAGGGATTGGGGTGAGGTGACAGGAAGCAGTCAACATTGTCTCTGTTTTAACTCCACCCACAATTCTGGCCGAAGAGACAATATTGTCCCTGGCAAAGATAAGTATAAGACTTGAAAGGGTCTTGGAGATCAAGTCCATCTTCTCATTATACTGATATGACCCTGAGGCCCAGAGAAGGGAAGTGACCTTCCCAGAATATGAATTCGTGGCAGAGCCTGGCTTGCAGCCCAGGCCCAATTTGGGCATGGAGTTCTATTAGACTACGTTGCCTTCTGCATCACAACCCCTGCTCCCAAAAAAGAAGGAGGACCTGAAGCACAAAGCAGCTTCAGGAAGATTCTTTCCAGCTGTTGACACTTGGTTGACACCAATCAGCCAAGGGTCTTCCCTCAACATGCACTACTTAGAGGCCTTCAGGTTTAAGAGGCTAAGACCAAGTTTGAGGGCCATTTCCTCAGCTTTCTTTACCATCCTTCCTTCCTCCATCCATAGTCACCCTTCCCCTGGCACAGGACTAATCCAGCATAGAAGATAATGAAACTCAGTGGCAGAGGCATTGGGGTTGTGTGGCATACTAGGCATTGCTCTGGAAAAATTTTGCCTATTTCACAATTCTGTTAAGCACAGACCATAATTTTCACCCTAATTTCCAACTTCTCCTCCCTACCTCACCCACCCTTGTTAGTACCTATAGAATTGCTTTGATGATACCTCATCACTTTTTGTTGTCTACCTTGCAGCACGGACCCTATCTTCAAGGTGTCATGAAATCCTTACTCAGGCTTCCCTTTTCCAGACCATGCCAAAAAGTATTAAAAGAAAGAATAACACGTACAAGAGGGAGCCTTTAATGAAAACATGATAGAACTCGAGGTAATCTTAGATAATGTGCTATCCAACTCCTTATTCTATCGATGGGGAAACTGAGACCCTGAGATGGCATCAGTATTAGTCTTGTAAGGCTACTGTAATAAAGTACCACAAACCGGGATGGCTTAAAACAATAGAAGAGTATTCTTTCACAGATGTCTAGGGTAGAGGCCTGAAATAAAGTAGCACCATGCTCACTCTGAAGACTCTAAGGAAAGATCCTTCCTTGCCTCCTCCTAGCTTCTGGGGCTTGGTGGGAATCCTTGGCATTCCCTGGCTTGCAGCTGCGTCACTCCAGTCTCTGCCTCCATCATCACATGGTGTTCTTCCTGTGTGTCTGTGTCTCTTATAAGAATACCAGTGATTGAATTTAGGGTCTCCTCTAATCCAGTATAAGCTCATGTTAACTTGATTACATCTGTAAAGCCCCTCTTTCCAAATAAGGTCACGTTCACAAGTACCAGGGGTTAGGACTTCAACATTTCTTTTTGAGGAACATAATTTAACCCACTAAACTATCTAAGTTCTGATGTAATTAGCAGAATGTAATAGTAGCTTTAAGCACAAAATGAAGTATTTTAGACATAAAAGGGACAATATGTTTCTAGCAATGTGTTTCTGAGAAGAGGAAGTACTAACCATGTAATAGAGGGTGATTGGATATTAGGTGGCCGTATTCGCATTTTGATAAATTCTAAAACGTCTCTCTCATTTTCTCTGATATCATACTGTATGGTCATTTTTACACTACAAACATGTTACAGTGGTGTCTTAGTCATCTAGTGCTGCCATAACAGAAATACCACAAGTGGATGGTTTTAACAAAGAGAAATTTATTTCCTCACAGTCAAAGTAGGCTAAAAGTCCAAATTCAGGGTGTCAGCTCCAGGGGAAGGCTTTTTCTCTCTGTCGGCCTTCTTCTCTTTGGTGTTCCCCTGGACTAGGAGCTGCTCAGCGCAGGGGCCCCAGTCCAAAGGACGCGCTCAGCTCCTGGCACTGCTTTCTTGATGGTATGAGGTCGCCCTGTCTCACTGTTCACTTCTGTCTTTTATATCTCAAGAGATTGCCTCAGGACACAGTCCAGTCTTGTAGATCAGGTCCTGCCTTACTAACACAACTGCCACCCATCCTCCCTCGTGAACATCATAGAGGCAGGTTTACAACATAGAGGAAAATCACTCAGTACCAGGAATCATGGCCTAGCCAAATTGATACACACATTTTTGGGAGGACATAATTCAATCCATGACAAGTGGATATCAGTTACAGGGCTATGAATGACACCAAGACTGAAAGATTTAATTCTTAATGCTCTTTAGTTTGAAAACATGATATAATTATTTAAAAAAATTTTTTTTGGAGGCAAGATATGGGCCAACCTAAGAGTTGCCATATGAACCTATTGTTCCTAGCAAATGAGTCAGCTGAGATGGAAACATTAATTTCCCTGATGTGTCAGTATCACTCTGAAAGGAAGGTATTAACCCAAGGGATTGGCACATGCTGTTATAAAGGAGGCCCTGACACTACCTGCTTGGCTTAGCCAAGGTTTTCCCAGTTGACATCTGAGCATCTTCCTAGCTCTTTGTCACTCACCCACCAGTGGATAGCTCTTCATCTGACCTCTTGTCTGAGATGGACGTATCTAATTTGAAGCAGAAAGTCAGTTTATTATTTTAGCCGAAGAAATGCAATTATCAAGCTGACCAATATTTCTGTCTCAGCATAACCAGGAAACCATTTCTGTCTCAACATTACCATAGTAGTTTATGATGTGCCTAGCCTTGTTCTTGGAAAATTATAGGGGATGCACAGAAATGCAAGGCATGGTATCTTGTACAAAGATCTGGACATTCAGTGTAGCAGATGAAGACACTAAAATCACAAGAGTTAAATGATAATTATGGTACCTAATAATTTGAGGACTGTCAAAAGAAAATACAAAATAAGGGTGACATTGCAGGATATTTAGGAAGCTAAATGGTTCATGAAGAAAGTGAGCTTTTGGTTGGGTCTTTGAGAAGAGCAGACCATGGAGAACGGTAGTTGTAGGGGACAAGAAGCATGAGATGTGGAAGGGAGAGTAATTGCTCAACCATGTAGTATGGGCAGGATGATCCTTACTGAAGAAGTTGAAAACGTGATCTTCCAGCCCTGTAGGTTCCTCTAGCTATGTGAGGAGTTGTGAGGGAACCCCAGTAGCCTGCATGCCTGAAATCACCAACCACTGTCAGATCATAACAACAGCCCTTCCCTAGGCAAACTAACACTATGATACAAACAGAGCCATCATCCTGGTCCCCTGGCCTTCCAATCTCTTCTTCTGCCTCCAAGCTCTCTTGGAACCTCACTGGAGCCTGGTGGCAGCAGACTGGCCTGGCATGGATTAAGTGAGGAAGGGCCCTACCTAATATGAGAGGGTGGCAAGTTTGGACATGAGGGCACTGGGCCTAAACTCTGTCACAGGCTTCTTACCAAACTATAAATTAAAACAGCTCCAAAAAGTCCAGATGGATTCACCTAAAATGCAGTAAAATATTAAAAAAAAAAAAAAAAAAGGCTCCATGGGGATGGAGTGAGGAGGTAGGGGCTTGGGCACCAAGAGTTGCCACTAATCCTTTGTTTTTTTTCCTCTAAAACCAAGGTCAGCCGCCCAAATAAACATGGCGCCCCACTGAGATGGTTCCTTAATCAAATGGCTCTCAGCAGCTTGACTCAGAATCGCCTGGACAGGACAGAAGGAAACACAGGACTGGCCCAGCCTTTGCCAAATAGGTTTTCCAGAGTTGATCCATCATTCTGCCCAGAGTAGCAGAGAGTGAAAAATAGATCAGGCACCACCTGATGTGAGATGGGAACTTCCCTGGAGATGGGAGCAGGTGAAGGAGAGAAGAACAGAGAAGGGGTGTCAGGGATGCCGGCAGGCAGCGAGCTTCCGGGTTCAAATGGGAAGGGTGAGATGCTGGCTTGGGGAAAAGCTGGCACTGCCTGTCTCCAGGCAGGGCTCTTTTAGGGCTCTGGGCAAGGCCCGTGGATTTGGGAGCTGCCCCAGGCTGGCAATAGTGCCAAAACTCCATTCACCCTGTGAAATGTATTAATTAGTGAGTGGTTTTGGCTGAGAGAAGGTTGCTGTAGCTTCAGATGGATATAGCAGAAAAGAAGTAAGTTCACCGACAGATGTCTCTTACAAATCTCAGCAGCACTTAGGCTGTGGTGCGCCAGAGAAGACCTTCCACTGGAGAGAAGGTGAGACCAGCCAAGGTAGATGGTGAAAATTCAGACAGCTGTACATTTTGTACAAATCTGCCACCCAGGGCAGCATAAACACAAACGCAAGCCCAACAGTACTTGTGCTGTGGATAAGTAAGATTATTGGAAACAAAACAAACAAACAAAAAGCGTGCAAATAGCTGCTAACCAAAAGGTTGGTGGTTTGAGGCCACCCAGAGATGCCTTTGAAGAAAGCCCGGGTGATTTACTTCCAAAAAATCAGCCATTGAAAACCCTATGAAGCATCGTTCTACTCTGACACACATGGGATCACCATGAATCAGCGTCAACTCCATGACAACTGGTTTTAAGCTTCTACTCTTTCTGCTGTCACTTCCTTTTCTGAAATGGCTGTTGAAACATGTTGGGAGGATCTTTGAGAGCAAGTCCATTAGCATGGCATGTCAGAGCTAGAAGAAGTCTTCAAGATTTCCTGGTCTCACTTTAACTATCAGTCAGCAAGCTAAGGTCCAGAGAGAGGAATAGACTTTTGCTAGACCAAGTGGCTCCTAACCCTAGCTCCTAACCCTCTCTGCCTTCCCATCTCACCTCCAGACAGAAGCTGCCCGCTTAGTCTCTTGTATCTACTTGAGCTAAGAGGCACACTCCTCACGAGTATCACTTTATGTCCCACAGTCCAGTCCAATCCCTGTCTGAGGAGTTG
>NW_004443977.1:8091082-8092518 GCF_000243295.1 Trichechus manatus latirostris
TCCTTCTGTGACTGACTAAATTCACTGAGCATGATGACCTCCAACTTCTTCCATGTTATAAGATGTTTCACAGCTTCATCTTTGATCTTTATTGTTGCATAGTATTCCATTGTGTGGATATACCATAATTTGTTTATCCATTCATCCGTTGATGGGCACCTAGGTTGTTTCCATCTTTTTGCTGTTGTGAACAGTGCTGCAGTGAACATGGGTGGGCATATATCTATTCATGTGACAGCTCTTATTTCTCTAGGATATATTCCAAGAAGCAGGATAGCTGAACCGTATGGTGCCTCTATTTCTACCTTTTTGAGGAAGCTGCAAATCAATTTCCAAAGTGGTTGTACCATTTTACACTCCAACCAAGAGTGTTTAAGTGTTCCAGTCTCTCCACGACCTCTCCAGCATTTGTTACTTTGTGTTTTTTGGATTAATGCTAGCCTTGTTAGGGTGAGATGATATCACATTGTAGTTTTGATCTGCATTTCTCTAATGGCTAATGACTGGGAATATATCTTCATGTCTCTCTTAACTGCCTGAATATCTTCTTTGGTGAAGTGCCTGTTCATATCCTTTGCCAATTTTTTTAATTGGGTTATTTGTCTTTTTGTTGTTGAGGTTTTGCAGTATTTTGTAGATTTTAGAAATTAGACACTGATCAGATTTGTTGTAGCCAAAAATTTTTTCCCAGTCTATAGGCTGTCTTTTAACTCTTTTGGTGAAGTATTTTGACGAGCATAAGTGTTTGATTTTTAGGAGCTTCCAGTTATCTAGTCTCTCTTCTGGTGTTTGTGCATTGTTATTTATGGTTCATATTCCATTCATGCCATGTATTAAAGCTCCTACTGTTGTCCTTATTTTTGCTTCCATGATCTTTATCGTTTTTGATTGTATATTTAAGTCTTTGATCCATTTTGAGTTAGTTTTTGTGCATGGAGTGAGGTATGAGTCTTATTTCAGTTGTTTGTAGATGGATATCCAGTTATGCCAGCACCATTTGTTAAAAAGACTGTCTTTTCCCCAATTAACAGACTTTGGACCTTTGTCAAATATCAGCTGCTCATAGGTGGATGAATTTATGTCTAGATTCTCAATTCTGTTCTATTGGTCTATGTATCTGTTGTTGTACCAGTACCAGGCTGTTTTGACTACTGTGGTGGTATACTAGATTCTAAAGTCGGGTAGGGTGAGGCCTCCCACTTTGTTCTTCTTCTTGAGTAATGCTTTACTTATTCAGGGCCTCTTCCCTCTCCATATGAAGTTGGCGATTTGTTTCTCTATCTCATTAAAAAATGCCATTGGAATTTGGATTGGGATTGCATTGTATCTGTAGATTGCTTTGGGTAGAATTGACTTTTTCACAATGTTGAGTCTACCTATCCATGAGCAAGGTATGTTTTTCCACTTATGCAGGTCTCTTTTGGTTTCTTGCAGTA
>NW_004443977.1:8096487-8116310 GCF_000243295.1 Trichechus manatus latirostris
TTCACAGCTGAAACAGTTGAAGTTAGACTTCCAGTATATACCCTGTTGTAATGTGGTAATGAGGGCCTATGCTGTTGAGATGGGCCCACACAAGTCTATGCAGGGGGAAAAAGTACTCCAAGTCTGTGGATCCCTTATGCCTGTGCCTAGGCAAAGGAGCTGTGCCTACCCTATGTTCCTGGCTTAGGGGAGCTGGCAGTTTATTTTTTCCTCTGTTTGTTAATTTGTTCACTCTCCAAGGCAGGGAGAATGGCTCTGGGCATGTGACGGATCCTACTTCTGGCCCAGGGGACTTGGCAATTGCTGAAGCCGGTCTGGGACCCAGTGCGGAGCAGGAAGCAGGGAGGTAAATGGGAGAGAGGTTTTTCCCTGAGGGGGGTGTTTTTGATCCACGCGGTAGGCCGCACTCAGTTACTTATCTTTCCCCCATCCAGGGCTGCTTCTCACTGGTTCTGGGTGGCCATGTAGACTTTCTGGTGCTGGGTCTCTCCTGGTGCAGAAAATGAACCTCTGGAGCACCGCCACTTGCCTGCCTCACCACTCACCCCTGAGCTGATCAGTCCTGAAGCGCTCAGGCTCTCTTTGAGTCATGTCTGACAACTCCTCTCTGCTTCCGAACCACGTCTCCCTCCCCCTGTTCTCAGTCCAGTTCCTCAACTATGCCTTTGATGTTCAGGGCTCCCAGACTGCCATATATAATCAATTCACTTGTTCTTTCAGGTCTTTGTTGTAAGAGGGTCCACTGGAAGTGTTGGACTACTCTGCCATCTTGGCCCTGCCTCTCTGGCAGAATCTTTATGAGTGAGAGTAAAGGTTGAGAGAAAGATAGGGAATTAAGTTGTAAGGAGGAAAAAAGAGAAGACAGAAAGAAAGAGAACAGAAGGCAATTAATTGAATGTTTAATACATGCCAGGCTCAGTAGTGCTGGTTATTTCATTTAGTTGTCAAAATCATTCTGTGATTATCCATATGTTTACAGCTGCAGTTGCAAAATTTACACATGAGCACACAGCCAGAAAGCGGCAGAGAATGAATTACATCAGGTGTGTTTGGCTTGAAGGGCCAAATGCTTCTCACTCTAGAAAATAAAATCAGTTGCCATTGAGTTGACCCTGGCTCATGGTGACCCCATGTGTGTCAGAGTAGAACTGTGCTCCATAAGGTTTTCAATGGCTGATTTTTCAGAAGTAGATTGCCAGGCCTTTCTTCCCAGGTGCCTCCTGGTAGACTCGAACCTCTAACCTTTTGGTTAGCAGCCAAGTGCATTAACCATTTTTTACCATCCAGGGACTCCTTGTCATGGATTGAATTGTGTCCCCCAAAAAATGTGTGTAGCAACTTGGCTAGGTCATGATTCCCAGTATTGTATGATTGTGTTACCTGATGTGATTTCCTTATGTGTTGTAAACTCTATCACTATGATGAGATTATATGTGATCTCCTTATGTGTTGTAAATTCTATCACTGTGATGAGGGTTATACTGATGAGGTTGACAAGATTAGTGTCTTAATGCAATCTCTTTTGAGATATAAAAGAGAGACGAGAGCAGAGACACAGGGGAACCTCATACCACCAAGAAAGCAGTGCAGGGAGCAAAGATGTCCTTTGGACCTGAGGTTCCTGTGCTGAGATGCACCCAGACCAAGGGAAGACTGATGCATCACAAGGACCTTCCAGACCAAGAGAAGATTGATGACACAGACCTTCCTCCAGAGCTGATGGAGAAAGCTTTCCCCTGGAGCTGATGCCCTGAATTTGGACTGTGAGAGAATAAAATTCTCTTTGTTAAAAGCACCCACTTGTGGTATTTCTGTTAGAGCAGCACTAGATGACTAAGACACTCCTATAATAGACACTAAATATGGTGTCTATACAGCATAGAAAAGAAGGCAAGAAAGAAGAATTGTTTGCGGATAGGACCAATTTAGAAAGAGGGCTATGGAAAAGAGGAGGGGGGCTTGGAGGGACCCTGGGTCCTGATGCTGACCTTATCTTGATAATCATTTCTTCATTTATTGGGCAAGCATTTATCACAAATCTACTATGAACCAGACTCTGTTCTAGGCATGGGGATTACAGTAGAGATTGGAAGAGTTGAGCTTCCTACCCTTACAGCCCGTTGCCATGGTTTTGATAGGAGTTCACCAATACCATAGCCTGGGTTGAAGAAATAAGAGAAGATCAAGTCAGGGTAAGTGCTCTGAAGAAAGCCACAGAAGATCTGGGACAGGGAATGAGGGTCACCTTAGCAAAGATGTTTGGGTAGTTGAGAAGGTCCTCTCTGGAGAGGTAACATTTGATCTGAGACATGAATCACCAGTTACTGGACATGTGAAGTTGCAGATGAAGAATTTTCTTGGAAATGGACAGCACCGTTTACCCTGACTTTATTGCTAGCTGTGAGACCCATTCAGGCTGATTAACTTGAGCAGTGGCACACCAAGATGTTGGGGGTAGGAGTTGAGACTGGCTCTCCCTGGTGGGCTATAGAGGTCTGTAAAGAATTTAAAAACAATATTCAAACTAAATTTAGTCACTTTGAATTTTATTATCAGGATGCTCCAGCAATTCTAACAATGTCAATGATAAATACACCTCCCTGTGGGGCAGACCTAGTCAGTTCTCAGGTAGTGCAAACAGTTAACTTTCAGCTGTTACCCAAAAGGTTAGAGGTTCAAGTCCACCCACAGGCATTATGGAAGAAAGGCCTGGCCATCTACTTCTGAAAAAATCAGCCATTGAAAACCCTATGGAGCACAATTCTACTCTGACACAGATGAGGTTGCCATGAGTTGAAATTGACTCAGTGGTTACTGGTGGGGTGGACCACTCCCAACCCACCCCTCAGCACACCATTGCCTGACTGTGCCTCCCCTTCCTCCACTGAAGATTGGAGAAGGTGATGCCTACCTCCAGGGACAAACCCAGAGAGCAGGACCTGGTACTCGGGGGTTGCCCTTAAACCTTTTATAGGGCAGATCATTTTAGGTGACTCTGGCCCCTAGGCCCCTCCCTATTCTTGAAATGATGATTCAGTCAAGGTCATGGAGCCTTATGGACCTTCTGGAATTGCTCCAAAACTCTGACCAGTGCCTGGAGAAAGACAACTCACAGGATTGCCCAGTCCCTTTGGCCCATGGCCACAGCCCACCTGGCTGCACTTCCTTCTTGGGGTAATTGCTGTGAGAAGAGTTTCCCATTCGAGAAAGGAAGTCTGTATTTTCTCTCTTCGGATGTCAGTGTGACCAGCCCGTGGTAAAGGTCAGTTGCATCAGTCTCTTAAACGGCAATTAAGCTATTGTCTGAGCAGACCAGAGGCATCTGGAGTGTAGGCTCCACTCAAACCTTTGGACCTGGGAGAGGCTGGGAAAAGAAGAGCAAGGAGGGGGGCACAGGGGACAGGACATGGTTTCAGGAAACTGAGCAAAACACCCTGAGCTGTAAAAGCAGATGCGTCAGCAGACGAGGGGAGTCATTTCACTAAAGCCTCAGTGAGGTGGGAAAAATACCAGGCTTTGCCCATTCCCGACAGTCAGACATTCCTCCCTCCATAGTCCTCTCTCCCCCTTGTTCTCTCTCTCCCTTAATCCTCCTCTCCCTTATAAACTTTCTCTTTCTCATTGTCTTGCTCTCTCTCATTCTCTCTCTCCCTCAATTCCTCTCTCCTTCAACGTCTCCTCTTCTCTCATCCAGTTTTCCTCTCTCTTTCGTTCTGTCTTCCTTTCCTTATCTCTATTTTCTTCCCTCTCCCTCTCCCTCATTCTCTCTCACATTTTCTTCCTCATTTTAATTTTGTACGGCACTGACCTGGGAGTCTAACACGCTGAGTTGACATTTCATCTCCAACACTTTCTTAGCTCTTGGTCGTAGACAAGTTCCCTTAGATTTGGTTCTCCTCATCTAAAAGTGAAGAAAATAATACCTAGCTCAAATACTGGTTGGGAGAAATCAAACAGAAAACATTTATAAAACATGAAACCTGTAACAGATGCTTGATCGATGATAGCTTCCTTTCCTAATGAGGCACAGGGAAGTCTTAGCATAGTGCTTGGCACCCAATGAGCACTCAATACAGCTTCACAAAATTCCAATAATGGAGCTAGTAGTATTGTCACCATTTTTTATGATAGGAAAACAGAGACGCAAAGAAGTTAAGTAACTTGGTGTCCAGAGTTAGCTAAACTACAAAGATTAAGGGCACGGTCTACACAACACCTACAAAGAGTATGGTCAGCTACAAAGTTAGAAGAAACAATCCCCAAGACTACCCTCATTTTTGACACCAACTGCAAGTTTGGGGAATTCCCAAAACCACCTTCAGCTTCAGGAATTCTGCAGAAGATCTCATAGAACTCACAGAAAGCTTCTATATTCATGGTTACAGTTTATTATAGGGAAAGGATACAAATTAAAATCAGCCAAAGAGACAAAAGGGGCAGAGTCTGGAGGATTCCAAACATCAAGCTTCTGTGGGTCTCTCCCATGGAGTCAGGTTGCACTACACCCCCAGTATCAATGTGTAACAATATACAAGGTGTATTGCTAAGCAGGGAAGCCCACTGGAACTTGGGTGTAGAGAGCTTTTATTGGGACTTTATTACACAGGCATGATTGAGTGGTTGGTTTCCTACATGATTTATCTCAGTCTCCAGGTCAACTGATATCATGAGACCCAAAGCCCTCACCCTAAAACACATGGTTGGTCTTTCTGGCTTGGCCAGCCACACCCTCAGATCCCATGTGGCCAGCCCCCACTCTAAACAAAGACACCTCTATCAGGTATGACACAGATTGCTTTCCAGAATTGAGGGCAAAGTCTAGACCTCTCTTTGGCAAAGGCCACATTCTTTACTACACACTTGGACAAGTATTTTTTAAAGCCTATTTTTTTTTAAAGAAATAAATTCCATCTGTGATATCACCAGCCAAGGTGACTTGTTAAGATTTCTTCTTATTCTGTCTCCCAAACACCCCATGGACCATTTTCTGGATCTCCAATATTATAGGGTTTAAATTATGACTCCAAGTTATGATAACCTAAAACCATATTCTTCCAATTACTGTGTAATTCCTGAAGAATTGGAAACTCAAACTTTCTCATTCAGTATAAGAAAACGCAAAAACTATAAGACTTCCCATCCCCTTTTCCCAACCAGTCTCCTCTTCTCTAGGCTGAGTCATCTGACTCCTTTCATCTTTTTTAGACACTGTCATCGAACACTCCTTTCATTGTCATTATGGTTTCTGCTCCAGCGCTTCTCTGATGCTCAGGATCAAATGCTCTTCTTTGTCTTTTGGAAGAGATCTTCTCCAGCACCGTGTATCCAAAATGCAGAGAGGGCAAACAGAGATACCTCTCAGTATTCTATTTTTTAATTTTTTTTTATCTTGATGAAATTTTCCAGTGTTTATGTTGTTGTACACCAAGTGGAAGCATTAGTCACAATTTATGTAGGCTGGTTTCACGTAACAATTCTATGGTGTTTATAACTGCCATGTACGCCTCTCTCGGAAATTGAAGAGATGCACCATTTGAGGTGACACACACATCCCCTATTCTGTTCATTTCCTTTGTAGTTCAAATCACAATTTACAACTGAGTGTTTGTGTTTTTTGTCTGTCTTCGTTACCAGGCTCTAAGCTCTATGAGGGCAGGGGTTATGTCTGTTTACTTCACCCAAATTTAGTTATATTTTGCTGTTGTTAGCTGCTGACGAGTTGACCTCTTAACTCATGGCCACCCTGACTCATGACAACCCCACATACAATAAAACAAAATGCTGCCAGATCCTGTGCCATTTCCATGATAGGTTGCAGATTGGACTGCTAGGGTTTTCTTTGTGATTTTCAGAAGTGGATCACCTGGCCTTTCTTCCTCATCTGTCTTCGTCTGGAATCTCTGTTGAAACCTTTGCAGCATCATAGCAAAACGCAAGCCACCACTGACATACAAGTGGTGGCTGTGCATGAGGTGCATCGGCCAGGAATCAAACCTGGGTCCCGGCATGGAAGGCGAGACTTCTACCCCTGAACCAACACCCTCCAGTACCTTACATGCTATGACTCAATAGTGTCAGTTCTGGCTGCATGTTAGAATTCTCAGGGGAGTTAACGAACAACAACTGATGGATGCTTGTTCAGACGTTCTGAATTGATTGGTCTGGAGCGGCACCTGTGCGTCTGTCATTCTAAAAGCTCTGCTTTTGACTCTAACGTGTTGTCCAGGTTGAGAGCCACTGATCTTAGGCATGATGACTTATTGCTCCGTAAATTTTGCCTGCCTATGTCCTCTCACGGCGCTAGTTTCTGTTCCTGCAATGGTGGCTATGCCCAACTCCTCATGTACCCGCACTGGCCTGACACTTTCCTCAAGCCCACCCTAACACATCTCTCCTTTGCTTTAAACTAGTGTTTATGGCTTGCTACCTCCAGGATGCAGCTCCTGATGAAAACTGCCGGACTCTGTGCCTCCTGTGTAATTCATAACCCAGCCCTCCTCCTTAAAATTCTTTTCTACTATTTTCCACAGGCATGTGCTTCTGTTGGCAGTTCCATAAGTGTGAGTGATCTTGACCATAAGCTCTTTGAACTTTGCTGTAGCCCAAATGCTAAGGTGGCAGGAGCTGCCTCCATTCCCACAGTTTGAGTTTTTCAACTTGCAAGTGGAACAAGAGGGGGTTCTGGTCCAACACGAATGTGAGACATAAACAGAGGGGTGGGCAGGTGGGTGGAGCAAGCATCTGGATTCTTGGCATATATCAGAAGACCAGAGTGACTGGGAATGTTGAATGTGGAACAGAAAAGGGCTATCATGGCCTTTTCCTGGCTTTGAATATTTGAAGAACCAGCCTATGGTTATCTCTTCAGGAGGAGTCAGAAAGTGTACTGTTTACCTAATAACAATTAGCTCCTGATGCTTAGCTAAGCACTGTTGCATGTACACACACACAATTGTTTAACCCAAATACAAGGCCATTTCACTGGGGGTTACCCCAAATAGAAACCGTGCTTTAGAGCATCAGCAGGGGGTCAGGATGAGGAGTAGTTTGCTAGAGCTTTCGTTTGGGGTTAAGGATTACCCTACCACCATGGCCAGGGATGCTGGCCAACCTCAGGTTTCCTTCCAAACTCTTCCAATTTGATTATTCTCCTCTCCCCGGACTCGATGATTTTGTGTGGTTGTTTTGTGTCTTCCAAACAAACTGCATTTATTTATTAATTATATGTACTTTTCCCCACGACATGCATGTTAGAACCAGGAGTACAGATTCATGACGCCTCCTCCAGCTTGGATTCTGGGTTGTCAGCCAGGTTCACCTGGAAGCCAATCATTTATGCAGTGCTAAGTGTATGTGTTTAGAATCATTACCTTAGCAAAAGATGATCAACTAATGGAGTTCCTGGACTTCATAGGTGTCTTGGGAAAAGTTGAAGCAAAAAAAATGTTAAATACACAAATGCCAAGGACTTCCATGCTGTCAGTAGCTTAAAGCCCCTCATTATAGCCTGTGTGAGCTTCAAGCTTGGTGACTTGTGACCACTGCCCACAGGGCAGAGCAGGAAGTAAGGACTTGGGTAAGGTGGAGCACTCTCAGAAGGCATATAGGACCTGAGAGGTCCTTCCTGCTCTGGGCTGCAGTTGGTTTTCCTCCTCTGCCCAGAGTCACTGTAATTTGTTCTTAGTTCTGTCAGTTTTCCTGCTTCTCGCCCCTCAGACTTCCCTTCTCTTCCAGAACGTTCTCTCTCTCTCTTTTTTTTTTTTAATGCCTGGGTCTCAAATCCTCACTCTGCCTCCCTCTCACTCAGCAGTACCCTCCTCCTCTGAAGGGCCCTTGGGGATACTCCCTGGGTGAAGTCAGCCACAAGTCCAAGGGGTTCAAATGGGCCATATCTTTATCTGTCAGGACCTATAGACTCATTTACTCATTAATTCACTTAAAGACACTTTGAGGAAAAATTAAATGTCAGGCACCATGCTGGACATGGACACTCAAACTTGGAGCTCACTGTCTGGAGAAGAGGTAGAAAACTGGATGCCTTCAGCCCTTGAAACTTTGTGGGGAGATTTCACCTCAAATTCTGGATTCTTTTTAAAAGTCCTGAAGATGTAGCACCATTGGTCTTCACACATTCCCACTCACACCCTAAGCATATCTCCCCCTTTAATAAGGCACAGACTCTTTGGTTTGCCTCAGTTTCCACCCTCCCTACTGTCTCAGGCCTGGCCAGCTTCATTCCTGTTTGTGATTTGCCTGGCCATAGAGGAGTCTGAGCTTTTCAGGCCTGCTAGATGACACTGGGAGGCCTGGTGGCACAGTTGTTAAGAGCTCGGCTACTAACCGAAAGGTCAGCAGTTCAAATCCACTAGCCGTTCCTTGAAAACCCTATGGGGAAGTTCTACTCTGTCCTATAGCGTCGCTAGGCGATAGGTTAGATGACACTGATGGGGCCATTCACCCAGAATGAGACAGTGATGGAAAGTCTTGAAAACTAAAGGCATATCAGAAACTGGCAGGCATGTTGGTGTAACAGGAATTAAAGTTAGACATTAAGGAACCATCTCTAGCGGCCAGGAAAGCCTACGACTGAGGCCCAAAGGAAAACTACTGAGGCTCCTTCCCTAAAGAATCTTAAGGAAGGGTAGGCCAGCTGCCTGACACGAGCTCAGTGAAGTTTTGTCCTGAGGCTAGAATAATTTCTCCCAGTTCCTTGGAGCCATAAGATTCTTATTCTATGGAAAACATAAAGTCACTCAGCCTTAACTCTGGGATGCTTATTTGAGTTGATTCCTTTAGAAAGCATATTGTTAAATAACCCTGGCTCCCCTGTGCCTCCCACGGGTATTGGTGGTCCAGTGGTAGAATTCTCACCTTCCATGCAGGAGATCCAGGTTTGATTCACAGTCTCAGGGGCAGCTACCACCTGTCTGTCAGTCCGTCATTGGAGGCTTGAGTGTTGTTATGATGCTGAACAGGTTTCAGCAGAGCTTCCAGACTAAGATAGACTAGGGAGAAAGCCCTGGTGATCTACTTCTGAAAAATCAGCCACTGAAAACCCTGTGAATTTCAAAGGTCTAATCCTGTTGTTCATGGGGTCTCAGTGAGGTGAGCCCCAACATGACGGCAGTTAACAAGCAACACCTGCCTCCCAACACATTCTTTTCCTTTGTACCCAGCGAAAAAAAAACAATTTGAAGGACTTTTTTTTCTGCTATAAAGTGTGGTCTGTGTTGTGTAGAGTGGGGGAAGAGAGGACTAGAGGGTGAAGATGGGGCAGGAGTGGTAACCGTGGCCAGGGTGCTCTCACAGGCAGATCTTGATCGGCAAGAGAGGCAGGCATCTTTGTAGAGACATCTCTCCCTTGGACAAACCAGGTTGTGTTTTAATGCCAGTGGATTCTGTGTTTTCACTGAAAAATAAAAAGGATTTAATTAATCTAGGAAAGCAATATGGGCTAGCCTGGGTGCCAAGTCATGCAAGATAGAACTGTAATATGTTTTATGTGAAAGCTGGGAAACATCTTGGTGGAAGGAGGGCCGTTAGGGAGACGGGGGAGGCACTGAGTGGGATGAAGATGTTTGAGGGCTCCATTAAAAGAAATAAAAGACCCATTGCCATCAACTCCACATTAACCGTTTGCACCACCCAGGATCCCGTAGCGGAGGTGATCTTCATGACTATTGGAGTAAACCAAGCAATATCCCAGGGTAGCTTCCCAGAACATGGGGTAGAGCACCAGTGCCAGTGCCAAGCCTTCAGTATTTTTCAGAAGGAGACTGGGATTTGAAAAAAAATAAGAAAAGAAAGAAAGAAAGAAAAAATGAAGGAAGAAGATAAAGAGAATGTCAGTGTGGGCTGATGAAAACAGAGCCCCGTGCTGAGGCAGGACTAAAATGGAGCATATTAGTCCTGGGCCAACTGCCTCCAGGCACCTGTGCCCACCTCACTGAGAAGTGTAGAACTAGCTCAAGTAGCTGTAGCCAGGGACTTGGTCCTATATATGCTTTTCTGGTGGTTGTTTTCTTCCCCTCTTCTTGGCTTAAAAAACGCCCGCAGAGTCATATGAATAAACCAATCAGCAGGGTAAGCACTTGCCAAGGGCACCTGCAAAACTAAGGCACCAAATATAAATAGGGAGACATTGGCTGAACCTAAAGAGAAGTGATTTAAATGTCAACATATGCTATACACTTGCCAGGGTTTATGGCTTTTTTGGGTAATAACCAGGCTGGGTGCCTCTGGATGTTCACCTGAGGCTCGTGCCTCCTGGACTGGCAGGGGTAGGGGACCAGGATTCACCAGTAAGAGGAGCCACCTCAACATGGCCCTACATAGCTAGAGCAGGCAAGACTTTGAATGCTTCCAAGGAGCCCTGGACAAGGTATTGTTCTTTCTTTCGTTTTTTTGATTGAGGCAAAATTCCTATAACAGAATTAACTATTTTAAAGTGTACAATTCAGCGACGTTTAGAACATTCACAATGTTGTACAACCACCACGTCTTTCTAGCCCCAAAACATTTTTATTACCCCAAAGTGAAACTCCATGCCCATTAAGCAATTACTCCCCTAGCCTCTGGCAACCACTAATCCATTTTTTCTCTATCTCTTTGTATTTGCCTATTCTGAATATTTCATATAAATGGAACCACGTAATGTGGCCTTTTCTGTCCGGCTTTTTCACTCGGCATAATGTTTTCAAGGTTCATCCACACTGAAGCACATATCAGAGCTTCATTTCTCTTTATAATTGAGTAATGTTCCATTGTATGGATATACCACAATTTGTTTATTCATTCTTCATTGATGGACATTTGGGTTGTTTCCACCTTTTGGCTATTGAGAATAGTGCTGCCATGAACATTTGTGTACAAGCTTTTTTATTTGAACATCTGTTTTCAATTATTTTAGGGATATATCTAGCAGTGCAATTCCTGGGTCATATGGTAATTCTATGTTTAACTTTTTGAAGAATTGCCAAATTGTTTTCCATGAACGCAACGTACGAGCGTTCTAATTTCTCCACATCTTCACTGTCTGAGTCATCTAGTTCTTCTATAACAGAAATGCCACAAGTGGATGGCTTTAACAAAGAGAAATTTATTTCCTCACAGTCTAGTAGGTTAGAAGTCCAAATTCAGGGCATCAGCTCCAGGGGAAGGCTTTCTCTCTCTGTTGGCTCTAGAGGAAGGTCCTTCTCATCAATCTTCAGCTGGACTAGGAGCTCCTCTGTACAGAAGCCCTGCGTCCAAAGGACTTGATCTGCTCCCGGTGCTGCTTTCTTGGTGGTATGAGGTCCCCATGTATCTTTGCTCGACTCTCTTTTATATCTCAACAGAGATTGGCTTAAGACACTATCTAGTCTTGTAGATCTCATCAATAACTGCCGCTAATCCATCTCACTAGCATCATAGTCATAGGATTTACAACATATAGGGAAGTCACATCAGATGACAAAATGGTAGACAATCACACAATACTGGGAATCATGACCTAGCCAAGTTGACAGATATTTTCAGGGGACACAACACAATCCATGACGTTCACCAACCCTATTTTCCTTTTATTATTATATTCTTATTACGACCATCATAGTGGGTATGAAGTGGTACCTCACTGTGGTTTTGAGTGTTTAAGTGCTCGGCTATTAATCCAAAGGTTGGTGGTTCAAACCCACCAGTCGCTCTGCAGGAGAAAGATGTGGCAGTCTGCTTCTGTAAAGATTTACAGCCTTGGAAACCCTATAGAGGCAGTTCTACTCTGTCCTGTAGGGTCGCTATGAGTCAGAATTGACTCAACGACAATGGGTTTTTGGTTTAATGACTAATAATACTGAGCATCTTTTCATGTAGTTGTTGGCTACTTGTATATCTTTGGAGAAATATCTATTCAAGTCCTTTGCACATTTTTTAGTTGAGTTGTTAATCTTTTTGTTGTTCAGTTGTAAGTATTCTTTATATATTTTGGATACTAGAACTTTATCATATATATGACTTGCAAATATTTCCCCCCCATTCTATAGATTGTCTTCTCTCTTTCTTGATAGTGTCTTTTGGTGCACAATAGGTGTATTATTCATTTTTAAAGTATAATTATCGTACACAGAGTCCTGGTGGTGCAATGGTTAAGCACTCAGCTGCTAACTAAAAGGTCGGAGGTTCGAACCCACTAGTGGCTCCTTGGGAGAAAAGACCTGGTGATCTGCTCTGGTAAAGATTGTAGCCTGGGAAACCCTATGGAGCAGTCCTACTCTGTCCTATAGGGTCGTTAAGAGTCATAATGGACTCGATGGCACACAACAATGACAAATTCTTATACAGTTGCTGAAAATGGGGCCCAGAGATTGGAACCAGTTTGCCTAAGTCACACAGCTACTACTACTAGGACCAAAGTAAATGCAGCCTTTTCAACTGTGGAGAAGCCATTCTCTGAGCCTAAAACAAGGCAGTGGCTTTTCTGTCTTGAGAAATGCACTGGAAACCATCCTTCCAAGGTTTGGGGTCCCTGGTAAGTCATGAGCTGAAAAGGTCCTAAGGACACTGGGGTGATGACCAGAACTTAGCCACAGCTCTGGACTCAGAACAGAGGCACATGGGAGTGAATGTTAGGAGCTTTTGACTTATTAACTTCCTGTGAACTGATATATGGAACCCCTGGGTGGTGCACATGGTTAATACGCTCAGCTGCTACCCAAAAAGTTGGAGGTTTGAGTCTACCCAGGGGGTACCTGAGAAGAAAGGCCTGATAATCTACTTCTGAAAAATCAGCCATTGAAAACTCTATGGAGCACAGTTCTACTCTGACACACACAGGATCATCGTAAATTGGAGTCGACTCATAGCAACTGGTTTGGCTTTTAGACTGAATATGGAGGGGGTGAAGTTAAGAGGTCCTTCTCATCTCATGGAGGCAATGGTTTGAGTCTTCTCACCATCTCCAATCCAGCAACAAGTGCATATGAGATTCCTAGCAGGTGTCCTGGAATGCAAGAGTCACCCTATAGAGCTAGAAAAGAAGACTCTGGTTTTTTCTGTCATGACTTTTGATAAATGTGCGCAGGAAATGTCAGAACCCTGGTGCTGTAAGCTCTGTGACCTTAGCAGGGGACTTGCCTCTGCAAGCCTGGTTTTCATCAGTAACACAAGGGGGTTGGCATAGACGGTTTGCTAAGCAATCTTTGGACCACAGTATTTTATAATTCTGTGTTCTGCGACCGCTGTCTTCTTTGGAAGGCTCTTCAATCATAATTTTCATTACTATTGCCTTTGTTCGTATTAATAATAGCTTTTTATTATTACTCCTCAGATCAGTCTGGCTGGAGCACTCAGTTCTGACAAGGACAGCAGCCAAGCCATTGCAAACAGTCATTGTCGGAACAGGAATTCTGTAGGGACTGGAACGGCAATCACTAAGTGTCTCTTCCCACCCCCCAGAAGCAGGCAACTTTTTCTCCTGGGTCTGGGCAGGAGTCTGGGAAGAGCCCAGGCTGCAGGAGGAGGGAGGCATGACTTTATTCTTCCAGGATAAAGGGTCACGTGCCCTATTTTTTTGCTCAGGGGAGATACCAGCTCACTTAAACTTTTTACACTTGCCAGCTGATTTGGGAAGGCGTTTTAAGAGGCAGCATAGAGAGGTGGTTATGAAGAACACAAGCTCTAGAGCCAGAATGTAGGATTTCCTACTCCAGCTCCTCCACTTGATGAGATGTGCATCCTCGGAGAAGTTACTTAATTCTCTGTGCCTCAGTTTTCTTATCTGTAAAATGGGGATAATGCTAGGACCTCCTTCACAGAGCTGTTGTAAGGTTTGAGTGAATTAATACATGGTAGAACAAGGCTTGATTCACAGTAAGAACTTAAACTATATTAGCTACTGTGATGATCTCCTCAACCTCCTTGTTATACAAACAATAGAACTGAGGCCCAGAGAGGGAGAGAAGGACTTGACCATGAGCACTAGGCCAGTGGTGGCAGAGTTGTATGAACCTTAGTTCTCCTGATTTAGTGCTGGTCTTATGGGTCATGCTACCTCCCCAGGCTTCCAACAACACACTCCAAATAATCTTTCTAAGCCTATCTCCCTTTCTTCCAGCACAAACCCACAGGGAGGGCCTTCCCAGTGCTTCCCGCACACACCCAACATTCCTGCCTCCCTGTCTCTACCCTTCCTGCTTTTCTCACCTTCAGGGAACACACCCAAGCCTGCCTTCTCTGTGAACACTTCCCAGACCTCTCCAACACACAAAACCAAACCAAACTAGTTGCCTTTGAGTTGATTCTAACTCCTGGTGACCCCATGTTTTGCCAAGTAGAACCGTTCCATAGGATTTTTCAAGGCTGTGTTCCAACACACCCATAGCCATTGCTGTAGAGTTGATTCTAATTCATAGTGACCCTATAGGTCACAGTAGAACTCCCCATAGGCTTTCCAAAGCTGTAACCCTTACGGAAGCAGACTGCCACATCTTTCTCCCACGGAGCAGCTGGCAGATTCAAACTGCTGACTTTTCGGTTAGCAGTCAAGCACTTAACCACTGCGCCGCCAGGGATCCTTCTCCAACACACCAAACCAAAAATCAAACCCATTTCTATTGAGTTGATTCTGACTCATAGCAACCCTATAGGACAGAGTAGAATTGTCCCACAGGTTTCCAAGGAGTGGCTGGTGGATTCCAACTGACCCCTTGGTTAGCAGCCCAGCTCTCAACCATTGCACCACCAGGGCTCCCTCCAACACATAGCCCCCTCTAAATCCTTTTGTTCCTTATAGTCTGTGCTTCTCATTGAGAAATGATCACATAAGGCCTTTTGGTGTGGGTCATCTTTGCATGGTAAATGCCACCTAGTCTCTGCTGTTGAAGGCTTTGTTAGGGACAGTTTCATTCAGGACTTAATACATATTGACCTTCACCCACTCTTGTTGGCCAGCCTCCCTGCTTGACTTCCGAAGGGCTCCTTAGCCTATCCTAACTCTCCCCTTTGTCTACTGCAGCATGAATGGGGTGGTAGTGGGGCCCACTGCTCTGCCCTCTTTCTCATACTCTATGTTCCAGAGCTAACTGCCTTGGGCGTTCAGACCAAGACCACAGCCCCCAAAACTGCAGCTCGTTTCCTGATGAAAATCCAGCCAGGTTGCCAGGCTGAAGAAGAGCGCCGTGGGAACTCAACTCCAATTCAGAGCAAACTGGGGATCTCTGTGATTCCAAGACGGCACAGTTCTTTCTTTTAAGCCCTTGTAAGAGAAATCATTCAAGATAGGGCTGGAATTAAAATAGTTTCTCCAGTATACAACTATGTGTTGACTTTTCTTGAGGAATGAAGCTAGGGAGCAAAGAACTTTGATTTCAACTGCAGTTTTTCAACTGCACAAGACATTTTAAAACTCTTCTTATTATAATTACATTTATATCGTGGCCACTCTCACCAGGGGTTGCAGCACTGGCTTTCTTTTTCACTCATGTTAATACTGAGCACAAATTTTAATTATGTAAGGAATGATAGTAGCCAGAAAGGCAGCTGGTATGAATATATTTATTTCCTTTAGCATATCAGAATGTGATAACTTTCTTTAAAGCAGTGAATTTGTTAGTAGACCTAGTAGCAGAATCTGGGGGTCCTTAGATGGCCAAGTACATGTTTTGCTCTCCAGTATCTCTGGCAAGTCAGTGGCCTTAAAAAAAACAAACAGTTGCTCCAACTCTGTGAATGTTGGAGTAGAGCTGTACTCCACAGGGTTTTCAATGACTGATTTTTTGGAAGTGGATCACCAGGCCTTTCTTCTGAGGTACATGTAGGTGGACTGGAACCTCTAACCTTTGGGTTAGTAGCTGAGCATGTTAACCATTTGACCACCCAGGGACTCTGTTCAGTAACTTAAACCAAAAAAACCAAACTCATTGCCTTCAAGTCTATTTCGACTCAGAGCAACTCTTTAGGACAGAGTAGAACTGCCCCATAGGGTTTCCGAGGAACGGCTGGTGGATACGAACCGCGGACCTTTTGGTTAGCAGTCAAATGCTTAACCACTGCATCCCCAGGGCTCTTCAGTGACCTTATTGAGTCCTTAATCACGTTAGGACTTTCCTCAACAGTAAACGTGGTTGATGACACCTGCCCTTCAAATTTCCCAAAACAACTATAAAGATAAAATGAAATAGGCTATAAAGCATAAAGCATTAAATCACAATGTAATTGTGAATTTAAATTGATCTGTCTACAACTTCGTGACTTCATCTTGCCAGAATACTCCACAGAGAAAATCTGACACTGGTTCTATTACCCTGTTTCTCTTCAACCTTTGGACCTGCTCACCTGCATTGCTTCCTTCTATTCTCTCTCTGGAGCCCTGGTGGCACAGTGGTTAAGAGCTCGGCTGCTATCCAAAAGGTTAGCAGTTCTGATTCACCAGCCGCTACTTGGAAAGCCTATGGGGCAGTTCTATTCTATCCTATAGGGTTGCTATCTGTCAGAATTGACTTGACGGCAATGGATTTGGTTTGGTATTCTCTCTCTACCATTGGCTGACATGCGCTCACCATCTATCACCACTAGGTGAAATTATTTTCCCCCCACCACATTCTTGTCCATGCATTTGCAAGTATTTTCATTCAATTTGGGGGCTCTGAGCCTCATCATTTACCTTCCCATTCCTTGCCCTCCCCTATCATTCAGAAAGGCTTTGTCTGTGAACCTGGACTCTGCTACCCTCCCCAACTTTGCTATTTACGGGCTGGCTGTCCCATTGCCTCTTTTCCTGGATAGGCTCTTGTTATCTCAGCTGCTCGGGATATTTGCATTGCTTCCCCATCCCAGTACTGGCTCCACCTGCCTCCCTTCCTCTCCCACGCTGATGAGAGCCCACATTTTATCTTGCTGGTGACAGGTCCCAGCCAAAGCCCATCAGGCTGAGGCTACAGGCCCCACTCCGAAGCAGGGGTCCTGCTTCTTCCTCCCTGGGCCTTGTCCTGGGCAGCCATTCAGAAATAAGGGGCCAATCTGCAGTTTTCCCTCCATCTTCTTTCCAGATAAATCTGTTAGTCGGCTAGGAGAGGAAATATCAAAACACAACACGAGGCTGCACATTCCTCTGTAGAGAGCCAAGAGAGTTGGTGTCAGAAGGGGCTTTGGGGAGCACCTAGTTCAGCCCCCTCATTTCACAGTGAGGAGGCAGAGATGGGAGGTGAAATGACCAGCCTGAGGTCACTGTGCTTTTGACTGATCCTTCCCAGGTCTGTGCTAGGTACTGGATATCAAAGATGATTAGGCTATGGTTCCTGTTCTGAGCTGCTCACTGTCATGGGGGTAGTGGGATCGGAGGGAGGAAACATCCATTGTATTGAATGGACAAGTATTGCTACCAGCTCTTTAGGCAATTGTTAAGCACCCTTCTCCTGTTGTTTTTCTTTTAACTAACTCCCCTCCCCTTCCCCCAAAGGAATCCAACATCTCCCTAGGGTCTGTCTCCCAACCAATCCAGGGGTAGATCTCTAAGTGTTATCAGAGGGATCTTCCAGTCATGTCCTTCTTACCCCAAGCTACTTCTTTCCTCTTCCTATGCCTCTCTTTGAGGTTTATGAGGATCTTTTGTGGGAAGAGAATAGCTGGAAAAGATAACCGATTCCCTGCTCTTCTCAAGGACTGGAGACACTGTCACCAGACTCAACACTTTTGGTCAGCTGAGGACCTCTGGAAATGAAAAGGAAATTCTTCCAAAAAAGACTTGGCCTCATTGGTTTATAATATCTACTCTGTTGTTATAAATTTCTTGGAAGATCCAAAGGGTAACATTAGCTACCAAAGAAGCTCCATTCTATTCTGCTTTTCATTTCCTGAGTCCTCGTTCCCCAGGAGGGAGTGCCACACGAGGGATGAAGAGAAGCTGGGGCAAAGATGTTGTCTTAATTACCTAGTGCTGCTATAACAGAAATACCACAAGTGGATGGCTTTAACTAAGAGAAATTTATTCTCTCACAGTCTAGGAGGCTGGAAGTCCGAGTTCAGGGTCCCAGCTCCAGAGGAAAACTTTCTTTCTCTGTTTGCTCTGGGGGAAGGTCCTTATCATCAATCTTCCCCTGGTCTAGGAGTTTCTCAGTGCAGGAACCCAGGTCCAAAGGATGTGCTGTGCTCCTGGCCCTGCTTTCTTGGTGGGTATGAGGTCCCCCGTCTCTCTAATCACTTCTCTCTTTTATGTCTCAAAAGAGATTGACTTAAGACACAACCTGATCTTGTATATTGAGTCCTGCCTCATTAAGATAACTGCTGCTAATTCCACCTCATTAACATCATACCAAAAAAAAAAAAAAAATAACAAACCTGTTGCCATAGAGTCGATTCCAACTCATAGCGGCCCTATAGGACAGAGTAGAACTGCCCCATAGAGTTTCCAAGGAGTGCCTGGTGGATTCGAACTGCGGACCTTTATGGTTAGCAGTCATAGCATTTATCCACTTTGCCACCAGGGTTTCCCATTAACGTCATAGAGGTAGGATTTACAACACGTAGGAAAATCACTTCAGATGACAAAATGGTGGACAATCACATAATACTGAGAATCATGGACTAGCCAAATTGACACACATTTTTTGTGGGGGACACAATTCAATCCATAACAGGTATCTTTTGAGAGGTTGAGAAATTGGTAGGAAAACACATGATGATTGATGTGTTTGAATCATTTGGCAAATATCTTTTGAGGCTTATGTATCAGTTACCTATTACTGCATAACAAATCACCTCAAAGCTTATTGGCTTAAAACAACAACCACTTTATTGATTATGATTCTGCGGGTAAGTATTTGTATAGGGCTGAACAGGATGGCTTGTTTTTGCTCCAGCTGGGGCTGGAGGATCCAAAATGGCATCAATTACATGTCTAAAGCCTTGGTGCTGTTGTTGGCTGGGGCACTTCAGTTCTCCACATGGCCTCTGTATCTAGCAAGATGGTCTGGGCTTCTGTCTTAGGGTGGGTTCTCTACAGAAGCAAAACCAGTGAAGCATATATGTGTATATATATATATATATATATAGAGAGAGAGAGAGAGAGAGAGAGAGAGAGATTTAACTCAAGGAAATGGCTCATGTTGTTGTAGAGGCTGGAAAGTCCCAAATCTGTGAGTCAGTCTTCAGGCTGGAGGCTTCTCCTGACTCACGTAGCTGCAGGGGCTGACAAACCCAAGATTGGCAGGTAAGACAGCAGGCTGCTGGCTCACAGGCTGTGGAGCCTGACAAATCCCAAGACTGGCAGCCAACGTGACAGGCAGCTGGCTCAAGTCCCAAGAACTGGAGGCTAGATGATGATGAGCTGGATGCAGGATCCAGAGCAAGCAATATATTGGATGCAGGCCACACCCCTGAAGAAACTCCCCTTACAACTGATTGGCTGATCATATCAGATCACATCAAGGAGGATGACTCCATCATTACATAACTGCCAAACCACTGAGCATCGTGGTTCAGCCAAGATGACACACAACCTTAACCATCATAGCTTCTTTACCTGGTGACTGAGTTTAGGGGGAAGAAAAAGCCTCGGTGTGAAAATACTTGCCATGTTTCTGCTTGTATCACATTTTCTGATGTCTCTTGGCCAAAGCAAGTGACATGGCCAAGCCTAGTGTCAGTATGAGAGGGATTGCACAAAGGTGTGAATACCATGAGGTGTGATTTATTAAGGACCATATGCTCAGCCTAGGATACACCGATGATTAACAAATAATTACTTGGGGTACAGACTGTAAGTGAGCTCTGTAGATGATGTGCCCTCCACCCTAGCTGGCAAGACTCCCTGAATCTCATCCCGTCCATCAATACCTTCCTTCCACCCTACT
>NW_004443977.1:8116533-8119387 GCF_000243295.1 Trichechus manatus latirostris
GAGTAAGTGTCTCAGAGAAATAATATTGAAGCCCTCTGGTCAAATGGAATGGGTAATTAACCTTAGTACGGCACAGCAGAATGGTTCAGAGTGTAGATCTTCGAGCCAGTCTTTCTAAGACAGGTACTTGCTAACTTTGGGGAAATGACTTACGCCCTCTAAGCTACAGTTTCCTTGTATGGATAATGGGAACAATACTGATCAAGACTTTTGAGGATCCAATGCCAAGACTTTTGAGGATCAAATGCTAATGCATGCTAAATCTTATCACTGTGCCTGGTATCTAGTAAAGGCCTGCAAATGTAACTGTTTTTGTTGGCACTAACACATATTCACCCCATATCTCCACTACTCCCCTTAAAAAAATGAAACACATAAATAGGCATATCACTAATCACTGAATCCTTCAGTACATAAGAGTAGAAAAAAAAGAGAAGAAAAAAGTGAGAAAGGGGGAGGAAAGAAGACATTAGACTAAAATCATGGAAGAAGAGATAAAAAAGGAGGAGGAGGGGGGACACGGAGAAAGACAGAGACAAAAAGAGACAGCAAGGCTGAGTGCACACATACTTTCTGACCAGAGATCATTTTCCGAGAAGGAGTCACATCTCTGGGGTTACCCAAAGCTCGCTTGGCTCCTTGCAAAACTAAAGTATTTGCCAGTGGAAGAGGCCGAGGGGTGTGTGTCGGAGAGCAAACGGATTTTGCCACCCAAGGTGTCTGTACCAACTTGGATAGGATCACATGGAAAAAAGGAAATGGAGTGGGGGCAGGGGAGGGAAAAATTTCTGAGTGAGGTTGACTGGTTGGCTAGGAATTCAACCATGAGACCTGGCCTATTAGCGAGTCTGCAAATAACATATACAGTTTCCTCTGCATTTCCAGCTCATCCTGAAGGAAAAACAGCCCAGCAGGGCAACATACACTTTTCCCGTCTAAGTCTCTTTCAGTGAACACTTCACCTTTGTGGCTGTGTGGCCTCTTTCTTCCACTCAGACCTCAAGTCTGGTTGCCGATACTGGTGGAAAGCGAACTTCTTGCCAAGGATAAGCAGAAGCAGAGTGGCCTGAGGTTAACATCTTTGGTCCAAGCTACATTCATTGCCATGGAGGTGATTCCACCACTGGGGTTGCAGACTTCCATCCTTGTGTAGATGGAAGAATTAGGTAATGACATGATTCAAAAATGAGATACAGACAGTATGAAAACCCCCTTCTCTAAGTTATGGAGTCCAAGATATTGTACCTGTCTTAGTCATCTAGTGCTGCTATAGCAGAAATATCACAAGTGGATGGATGGCTTTAACAAAGAGAAGTTTATTTCCTCGTGGTAAAGTAGGCTAAAAGTCCAAATTCAGGGTGTCAGCTCCAGGGGAAGGCTTTCTCTCTCTGTCAGCCTTCTCATCAATGTTCCCCCAGACTAAGAGCTTCTCTGCCCAGGGACCCCAGGTCTAAAGGACACACTCTGTTCCCAATACTGCTTTCTTGGTGGTATGAGGTCTTCAGCTATCTGCTTGCTTCCCTTTCCTTTTATCTCTTGTAAGATAGAAGGTGGTGCAGGCCACACCCCAGGGAAACAGCCTTTACAATGGATCAGGGATGTGACATTGGTAAGGGTGTTACAATCCCACTCTAATCCTCTTTAGCATAAAATTACAATCACAAAATGGAGGACTACCACACAATACTGGGAATCATAGCCCAGCCAAACTGATACACACATTTTTTGGGGGACATAATTCAATCCATGATAGGACCATAAAAACTCTCACTGTGGCAGTAGAAGTCACAAGAAATCTGTCTGTATGTCAGCAGCTCCAGACCTTCCATCCTGGCTATTGCCACTGGCCACAGTTCATGCTCTATCATCTGAGGAGCCCACTAAATTGTTTGGGATGATGTATTTCTTTTGTTCATGTATTAGCATCTTGTAGTCCAACAAGATTTAGAATTAAGGATAGAAAATTTAGATAATCAAATTTGTATGATTAATATTTTTATATTTAGAAATCTGTATTTTTGTATTTTATATTCTTCTGTTTAAGATAATTTGGTCTATTAGAGTTACAGATAAGCCTGGTAATTCCAATATCCAATCAGTAATTGAATTACTCAATTTAGGTTTAAATCTTAATTTATATAGCACTAGAAAACTTAAGAATCACTAATTTTAAAGGGTAGATTATTAGATTTTTAGGAATAGTTTAAGTAACTGAGAAAACTTATCAAAGTTCTTTTGAATGAAATCAAATATACTAAATTTATCAATGCAGTTCAGAAGGTATTTTTAAATAAAATTTGTAATTGTGAGTAAATATTAATCAAAGTTCCCTAAAAAAAATGATAGTTAAACTTGCTACATCCATAATTAGAATTACAAGATTTATAGGTTGAAAGTAATAGATTAAAAGAGAACTCTTGTTGTTAGGTGCCGTCAAGTTGGTTGCCACTCATAGTGACCCTATGTACAACAGAACAAAACACTGCCTGTGTGCATCATCCTAAAAATTGTTATGCTTGAGCCCACTGTTGCAGCCAGTGTGCAATCCATCTCCTTGAGAGTCTTACTCTTTTTCGCTGAGCCTCTACTTTAGCAAGCATGATATCTTTCTCCAGGGACTGGTCCCTCTTGATAACATGTCCAAAGTATGTGAGATGAAGTCTCACCATCCTTGCTTTTAAGAAGTATTCTGGCTATACTTCTTCCAAGACAGATGCGTTTGTTCTTCTGGCACCCATAGTATATGCAATATTCTTCGTCAACACCATAATTCAAAGGTGTCAATTCTTTTTCAGTCTTCTTTATTCATTGTCCAGCTTTTGCATGCATATGAGGCAATTGAAAATACCATGGC
>NW_004443977.1:8119904-8135045 GCF_000243295.1 Trichechus manatus latirostris
ACATTGAAAATTATTTTGATCATGATGATTGTTAATTTAATAGTTTTCTATTGCTGTGTAATAAATTACTACAAACTGAACAGCCTAAAACAATACTTATTTATTATCCATAGTTTTTATGGGTCAGTAGTTGACGCACAGCTGGGTCCTTTGCTCAGGGTTTCAGAAAGTTGCAATCAAGATTTAGCCAGGGTTGAAGTCTCATCTGAGGTTCAGGATCCTCTTCCAGATTCACATTGTCATTGGCAAAATTCATTTCTTTGCCAACTATAGAACCTGTGGTGCCTTGCTTCTTCAAGGCCAGCAGGAGAAAGCATTACTGACTTCTAGACTGTTTTAAAGGATTCATCTAATCAGGTTAGGCCTACGCAGGATACTCTGCCTTTTGATTCACTTAAAATCAACTGATTAGGGACCTTATTACATCTGTAATTATAATCCTGTAACACTTTACTGCACATAAATAAATCCGTCTTTCCATCTTTCTGTCTTTCCATCCTTCTCTAGACAGCGAGACTCTTGGAGGCAGAAAGGATTTCTTATTTATTATGGTAACCTCAGGTGAAAATTCCTTCACCTTTGCCATGTAGTGTAACCAAATCACAGCAGTATCATCCATCATATTCATAGGCCCCCCCCTCACACTCAAGCAAAGGGGATTATGCAGGATGTATATACCAGAGGGCAGGAATGTTGAGGGTCATCTTAGAGTTCTGCCTATCACAGTTAATAGCAGTATCTTCCTTCTTTCTTTGGTGTAGACCTTAGATGGCATCACTTCTACCACTCTCTTGCTGTGCTATAGCCAACTCAATATGTCCAATTAGAACTCATCTCTCCCTCATCCTTAGCATAGTTGCCCCACCCCACCTCCCATATCCCATCACTCAGAGTATGATTGATGCAATCTCCTCACCATTTCCTGACTACATCCCTTCCTCTCCAGTAACACTGCTTCCACCTTGGTTCTTTCAGAGCCTTATCTCTCACTGGCATGTTATAGATGCCACCTACCTGGTTGCCCTGCCTCCAGTATTACCCTCAATTCCTTCTCCATACTGCAGCCAGGTGAGTCTTCCTCAAGTGCAAATCTGATGATGTCATTTCTCTACTTAAAACCTATGGCCCAATGGATATAATTCAGATTTCTTACTTGTTTATGTTCTTCCTAATCTAGCCCCTACCTTATCTCTAACTTTACTTCCCCTCAAAATCTCTTGCATTCCCTACTCCCCATATGTTTGTCAGGTTCCAATCATTCAAAACTGCTGTAACTCTCCAAACAGGCCAGACAGTTTCTCACTTCAGTACTTGGTTTAATGACTCTCTCTGCCTGGTATTTCTGTCCCACAGTGTCCATCTGGTAAACCCACAAAGACTTGGCATAAGTTTCAACTTCTCTCTGAGGCCTCCCCTACCCTTCACTGGTAGATTTAACCACCTCTATTTTTTGCCCCTGGTCCCTCATAGCCTGTATAGTCATTATAATCCTGTAACACTTCACTGCACATAAGTAAATCCATCTTTCTTCTTTCTGTCTTTCCATGCTTCTCTAGACAGCAAGACCCTTGGAGGCAGAAAAGATTTCTTATTTATTATGGTAACCACAGTACTTGCCATAGTGTTGAGGCCACAGTAGTTAATTCATGCTTTTTAATGAAGGATGGGAGCAAGAAATGAATAAATGCTTCAACTGTCAGAGTTTCAGCTTTCTTAATGAAGCTGATATTATCTGTTATCCATGGCATGGCTAAGGTAAGGACTAACTAGCTCTTTTTTAAAAAAATATTTTATTGTGTTTTTGATGAAAGTTTACTTAGCAAATTAGGTTCCCTGGTGGCACAGTGGTTGAGAACTACGGCATGCTACAGCTGTTAACCAAAAGGTCAGCAGTGTGAATCCGCCTTGGAATGCTCCTTGGAAACCCTATGGAGCAGTGCTACTCTGTCCTATAGGGTCGCTATGAGTCGGAATTGAGTCGACGGCAATTTTTTTTTTAATACACGTTGTTCAGTGACATTGGTTACATATTTCACAATATATCAGCATTCTGATTATTTTTCGTCTCAGAGCAGAAGTGGCAGTTCCTACCCTTGGCTGCGAAGGAGCACAAGCTCAATGTCTGGGAGGAGAGGCCTTGATAAACAGCTGTCCCTAGAGCATTACTAAGATCAGTCATCTGTCATCTCCAATACTGCTCAATAGTTCACTGAGGATAGTGTAGGAGGGGGACGTTGCCCAGCCTGATAGATAGCTCAGCCCTTTTCATCTACATGAGAGGGCAGCGAGGCTAAAAATAAACAGGCTTTCAAGGTGAGCTGTAATGATGCAACCTGCTGAGACCTGAGCCCACATCAGGATTGATCATGTCAGCTTTCACACCTCAGGTGGAACCTACAGCTCCACTCAAGCCTGGACACAGAAGGACTGGAGGGACCAAGTTTCCATGATTTAGTGGTAATGGTAAAGTGAGTCCTTTCATATGGAGGCTTATCTGAATGAACTCAATGGAGTTGGCCCTAGAAGGTGGGTGTCTTAGGAAAATATTAATCATTTGCTGGGAGTGTTGCAGGTCCTATAGCATTCTGCTACACAAGTTGCCTTCTTCTGGCCAGTCCCTCTGAACTCTCACATGTGGGCAACATCTCCTTTTTGTAACCCAAAACTCATTGCCATTGAATCGATTTTGACTCATAGGGACACTACAGGACAGAGTAGATCTGTCTCACAGAGTTTTCAAGACTGTAAATCTTTATAGAAGCAGACTGCCACATCTTTCTCTCATGGTGTAGCTGGTGGGTTCGAACTGCTGACCTTCCGGTTAGCAGCTGAGCGCTTTACCACGGTGCTACCAGAGCTCCTTCCTTTTTGTAAAGGTCGGGTTACTTCCCCCCTATGCCTGTCCTTCACTTAGAGCTGTGTTTTCAAACTCTGCAGCACATCAGAATCATCCAGGGATCCATTAAAAATTCCAATGACAATGTTACACCCAAGATAAATCAGAACCTCTGAGGTTGAAACCCAGCCTTCGGTGATTTTTAAAGTTCCCCAGGTGATTCCAACGTGTTGCCCAGTTGTGAGCACTGACTCCAGGCGTCCACATTTGAAGTTTCCTAAGTTCTCCCTTTTTGCACTGTTCCCCCACAGCTAAGTCCCCATTCTCTAAGACTCCTTTTGAGTCATTCACCCCTGGTAAGTCTTCCCATCCTACTTAGAGTCCGGGCCTGGGTTTATGCTCCTTATACTCCTTCAGAATTTCAGAGCCAGAAGGGAACCCAGAGTTCATCTGACTCTTTGTTCACTGTATCGGTGGAACAATTGAGGTCCAGGAGTAGAACATCAGGTAGTTAGGTGAGGTGGGGCAGGGACCTGGGTCATTTCTTGCTATAACTGATTTATAGACCCTAAAAATCCACCCAATGGTCCCTGACCCCCTCTGGGAAAATTAACAATCAACTTGATTCACTTTCTGGAAAGACAAGCTGTGGTCAGATCATGGAGGGCCTTGAGATCCATATTAAGGAATTAAGATGGTAGGTAGTAGGGAGCCACTGAAGATTTCAGAGCAGCAGAGTATCATGACTAGTGCTTAACTTTAAGATTATTGCTCTGACAGTGGTGGTTAGGATGGAGAAGTGAAGGGAGACTGTTGACAGTGAAACAGATTGAAACAGAAATCCAAGACAGAAGTATAAACAAGCAATTCTGAAGGAGGTGAGAAGCAAAGGGAAGGATAGATGTGACGAGTACTGGGGAGATAACCAGTAGATGTACCTTTGTCCTCTTTTTCTCCATCTCACAAACTGATGCATCACCAAGAGCTGAGTTTTCAAGGCTTAACACCTGAAAGAGTAGTGCTAACCCAAACTGTTGGCCACAACAGAAATGTAGAGACAGGATGTAGACCTAGTGAGGAGAAAAAAGTTGACGAACCTGAATACAAACATATGAGCCTTAGACTCTCACACTGGGTGTCTCATTGAAGACAGGGCCCAGCTTTTCATCCCAGAAAAGGTTGGTTTGTAGTGAGGTTGGTAGCTATTGGCCCATGGATTGACAGATTGGAACAGGAAGCAATAGGCCATGTGATCTTGGGACTTTTCCAGGAATCCTCAGCTTAACCTTGAAACCCTGTGTGAGGGTGCTGATGACTCTAAAGATCTGTGGGAAAGAGTTTACCAAACCAGTCAGGCTGCTCCCTTGGTGGCTTCTCCCTCAGCTTGGCTTGGCAGCCTGACTCTTTCCACTGCGATGGAATGGGGAAGAAAAGAGAGGAGAATACAATTCAGCCAGTAAGAAAAATGAAGTTTTGATTCATGCTACATATAGATGGATCTTGAAGACATTATGCTGAGTGAAATAAGTCAATCACAAAAGGTTTATTGTATGACCTCCCTCATATTAAAAGACAAGAACAGGCAAATGTATAGAGATCAAAGTTTATTAGTGGTCACCAGGGGAGGGAGACGGGGGAAAGTGGGTGGTTATTGCTTATGGAGTACTGAGTTTTGGTATATGGTCATGGAAAAATCACATTGATTAAGAGTAGGGTAGCACAGCCGATTACTGTTAAGTGCCGACTGGGCCTCATTAGGGTTCGGGGTCCTGGCTTGGCTTGGCAGGTAGGACCTGCATCAAAGCAGAGACCCAAATGCCGTGAGGAGGCATTCTTCCCCCACGTAACCTGGGACGGGGAGCTCAGGGAAGGCTGCGTGGGATGATCAGGGGGAAAAAAAGAATCACTCTTTGAAGTTACTTTCCTGGTTCATGGATCTCCAAGAGGAACACTTTTCACTCATTAGCCTGTCTAGACATACGGACTCATCATCTGGGCTGGCCTCTTCCTCCTCGAATTTTCCTTGTTCTGTCACTCATGCTGAGGATGGGGAACAAGGCTGAAAACTGACACCAGCAAATATGCACGTTTAGCACCAAGACTGTTCCAAGGATCTCTGATTTGAGGCTGAGGGATCCAACACCACATTTTTGAAGATTTCTGACTCTAGGTGGAGGGAGCAGTCAAGCTGAAGGAAAATGGGGAATTTAGGAAGATACATGGTTCTACTTTGAGGACTCTCTGTCACATGCGCCATTTAACCGTTACAATGAGTTACCTGCACGTTCTGTAAATAGGACTCTGAGCGTGCTGTGATGCAGAGCAGTGGGTAACCCAGGGATAGTGAGCTTCATCTACGAAGGGAATTAACTGTGGAGGGTGCTTGGCCATTAGATTCCTAGAGGCTTCCTGGACAGTGGATCCTTCACCACATGAACCCGTTCAATGCTGACATGGTGACTAAGCCTCTCCTTACCATTTGTCCACGGGACCACATGGCACATAGAACAACCACAGCCTTGGAGGACAAGCCCAAAGGCAGGAGTCAGGAAACAAAGCTCTGACCACTTTGTACTGTACAGAGTCATTGTCTTGGAGACAGGACAATGAAATGTGTAGGACCTCTAACCTCTCCATCTCACAAGAGTTAATAATTCAGAGGTGAAAATGATTTGAGCTCTTTAAAGAGTGACGCTATACACAAATGGTTACTGACCCATCCCCCTTTCCATCAATTTGGATTAGGAAATGAACTAAAACTACCACAGCAGCAGCAGTGCAGATGCAGGTTGGACTTCTGGACAAACCCATGCCAAGAAGCATTTGGTGAAAGAATAGTCAAGTACTCATTGAAACACCCACTTATATGATAGGTGCTTTAGGGTTAAAATAATCACTAAACCTACCTTTAACCTTAATCTGGGTTTTGAAGAAAACATCATCTTGCCTTGCACATAGTTGGAATTCAGTAATTGTTGAATTAAAGAATATAATTGAATTATAATTCAGCTGAGGGAAGGTCTGCATAGAGAATTAAAGTCAGTAATTGAATTATGATTCAATTTTCTGTAATGGTCCAAGAACCCTCAGTACCTCTGCAAAGCAGACTCAGGCTGCATTTTCTCGGGAGCCTGGGAAGGAATGACATGGCTTTAAGGAAATGTCTTCATAGAGAAAGGGGAATGACTAGATGGTTTTGAGGTCCCCAAGTCCCTTCCAATCCTAGAATTCAATGGCAAATCAGAATAGTATATGCAAGTCTGGATTCACAGTTTTCAAGGACAATCAAATGCTACATAGTTGGGGCATAAGGGGAAAAAAAAACAGCATCTGGAATTCCTAATTGCTTACCTCCTTCAGAGAGTAAGTTTAGCCAGCAGCATGGAGCTCTGGATGGGGAGTTAGGAGAACTTTTCATTCATTTCACTCACTCACTCATTCATTCATGCATCCATTCACTTAGTCATCAAATAATTATGAAACACATACAATATACTAGGTTCTGGACTTGGCACTGAGGATAGAGCAGTAAAGAAGACAAACAGTCTCTTGTCCTCAAGAAGCCTTTAGCTGAGGGAGGAAGGCACATATTGCAAACGGATGTTTAAAATATGATGGATATAATGATAGGGGAAGTGCAAGCTGTGATGGATTAACTTTCTCATGTAGTAAGATTTTTATTAGCTATAAATATGATTCAAACAAAGATTACATAGTGTCATATACATATTGTTACTATGACCTTACAAATGATATTTTCACAAATGTATCAGGATTTATACATATAAATGAGTGTTTTTCCAATAAGGACTCACTCTGGAAGCCCTTGTTTGTATTTCAATGATACTTCTCTGGTTACTGGTGTTTATTTCTTATTTCCCATTTTCATTAGACAAAACCAAAGAGTCACTGCCATCAAGTCAATTCCAACTCACAGTGACCCTATAGGACAGAGTAGAACTGCCCCATAAGGTTTCCAAGAAGTGACTGGTGAATTTGAAATGCTGATCTCTTGGTTAGCAGCCGAATGCTTACACACTGCACCACCAGGGCTCCATTTGTATTAGAGGCCAAATACATTCTCTTGACTATTCTTTGGCTTTTATCCTTTGATGATCAGTCTGGTTTCTTGAGTTGCTACGGGTTGACCATGACTTTGACTTTACCAGACTGTGTGAGCTTGGCAAGTTCTGTGACCTCTCTAGGCCTTAGTTTCTTAAACAGAAGAAGGTTCTCTGTGATTTTGTCCTGCTCAGATTTTTATCAAGCTGGTACCTTATTTCAGGGCTATTGTCTTGGAAGGGAAGTCTCAGAGGAAAGTAGGAGCCATCAACTTCTATGCTGGGAGATCATGCCTAGCTGCTGGGCGATCATGCCTAGCTGCTGGGCACCCTGCACCTGCATTAGCTAGTAAAGGGAGTGGCTCTTTTCCACTATTAGTTTTGCAGATAATTACAGGTGTAGACGTTATCATGTTTGGAGTTTGGCCAGTAGTCTGCAAGAGTTGCTCAGAGTGAATGTTACCTATCAGTGCTGGGATCTTCCCCAGGCACACAAAACAGGTGAGGTAGCTGGCATTTGTGATGATCTTGGCCCCAAAGCCATGTCATTCCTCCCCAGGGTCCTAAGAAAATGCAGCCCAAGTCTGCTTTGCAGAAGTACTGAAAGCCCCTGGACTGTTACAGGAAACGAGATGTTGAGAAGCTCAGGGACTGGCTGTGCATTCTTTCTCAAGTGTCAGGCGACACCTGTGTGCATCCCATTGATCACATCTGCCATAGACGGCCTACGCATGTCTGAGCCAGTGGCAGGAGTAGCCTTGGAGGCCATCTTTTGAATGTTTAAAACATCTTACTCTGTGACTTAGGATAAATTGTTTCAGTAGGATTATCAATGATTGTAAACCCAACCTATGTTACAGACCTGGTAAACTTTCTAAATTCTCTATTGCAGACCCAGGAGAGAAAAATAGGAGCGACAAAGAGAGAGTGTGTGTGCTGCTGAGATACCTGCCCTACTGCAGAGTAGCAGGGGGCAAAACTCAACATGATAAATATTTGTCTTAATAAACTATTGACTGCATATCAAGAAATCATAAACAAAACATTATAAAAAAATCTATTATCCCGGCCACATAAACCAGAGGCTTCATCAGCCTGAAAACAGAAGAACTAGACGGTGACCAGCTACCACCAAAGACCACCCTGACAGGGAACACAACGGAGAGACCCTGATGGAGCAGGAGAAAGGTGGGGTGCAGAACTCAAATTCTAGTGAGAAGACCAGATTTAATGTTCTGACTGAGACTGGAGGAACCCCAGAAAGCATGGCCCCTGGATTCTTTATCAGCCCAGAAATAAAACAATTTCCGAGGCCAACTCTTCAGACAGGAATTGGACTGGACTGTGGGACATAAAGTGATACTCGTGAGGAGTGTGCCTCTTAGCTCAAGTAGATACAAGAGACTAAACGGACAGCTTCTGTCCAGAGGTGAGATGGGAAGGCAGAGAGGGTTAGGAGCTGGCTGAATGGACATGGGGAATCAGGGGTGGAAAGGAAGAGTGTGCTGTTGCAGTATGGGGAGAGCAATCAGCGTCACATAACAATGTATGTATAAATTTTTGTATGGGAGACTAACTTGAAATGTAAGCTTCATTTAAACTACAACAATAAAAATTTTTTTTTTTTTTTTTTTTTTTAAATCTATTATCCCCCCTAGCTCTGATCCCTCTATCAGTTAGGAAACATTCAGTTATAAGTAACCTTCAGGGGTTTGTTTGTTTTTTTTTAAGTAAAATAAAAATGTATTAAAGTATCATAAAAGAAACTTTTTTTTTTTTTTTTGCTTCTGAGATAGTCTCCTAGTTGGCTTGGTAGCTCAGTATGTCACTAAGGACATAGGCTCATTTGATTTAAGTTCTTTAATTTGTCACCTCATGGTTGCAAGATAGATGTTGCATAATTGGACATCATGTCCTCAAAGGTCAGATACAAAAGAAAGGGATACAGAGTAGGGATTTTTCCCTCTTCATGCTTCTCTTTTATCAGGAAAGAAAAACTTTCCTAAAGCTTCCCAACAGTTTTTGCCACTGGTCAAACTGGGTTCCACGGACACCTCTAACTGCAAAAGAAGCTGAGAAAGTGTGACCTTTTTTTTTTTCAGTCCCTATTGTGTAATGTGGGCAAGGTAGGAGGGGTGTGGCATGGATAAAGCATGGCCGGACACACAGTGTCTGCCACAGCTTCTGGGCTGTCTTTGGATTAGGCCATTGGAGAATTAGGATCTTGGTTAAACATCAGCAACAGTAGCTGCTTCATCAGAAAGCTGGGCTCTTGATTCCTGTTCCTCTCCTCAGACCTCAAGAATAAATTACTTCAAGTATCTGCTTACATTCTTGCCCCACCTAGTAGATTGTGAGTTCCTTAAGGGAAAGGTGTAAGATTTATTTTTCACCCAGAGCCTGGCTCATGGAAAAAGTTTTTAAAAATTATGGGAGGAAATCACTAATTTATGGATAAATATTTATCGATTTAATTGATCAACCAACCAATCAATTAATTAATGGAGCACTCTATTTACAGAGACTCTACATACAATATTAGAAAAGCAAAACCTGGTCCTTAGGAGTGCTAAAGCAGGAAAAGTAAAATAAAGACATATTAAAATATTTTTTTAAAAAAACAGTGCCATCGAGTCAATTCTGACTCATGGCAACTCTGTGTGTGTGTTACAGTAGAACTGTGCTCCATAGGATTTCCAGTGGCTGATTTTTCAGAAGTAGATTGTCAGGCCTTTCTTCTGAGGTGCCTCTAGGTAGACTTAAACAGCCAACCTTCTGGTTAGCAGTCGAGTTCATTAACCATTTATACCACTCAAGGACTCTGTTAAAAAAAAGGTGGATACGTTTAACAGTTCCAGAGGTATAATCATTTACATGGTTATTTTAAGGAAGAACTCTTCCTTTCCTCTCCGTGTATTTTTGCCTTGGCTCCCAGAAAAGGAAATTTTGCCAATCCCTTTACCATAGATCCACATACCATACATGATTATAGTGATTTACAGTTTTCCAAAGGAATATGCAGTATCTTATTCAACCCACACAACAAACTGATGAGGTAAGCAGAGAAAAATTAGAAATCTCATATTTAATGTGATGGCACAAAAATTAATAGTATGGGATGGTTTACAGACTTAATCCTTCCTGACTTCATCAAAAAAAAATCCCGTAAATGCTAGCCCAATTTCCACCTCCTGAGCTCTGACAAGAGGAAACATTCTTTTTTGCTGGAAGAAAAAATAAATTGATATACATATTAGAGTACTTAGAGGGGGGAAGGGAGGAAAAAAGGACAGAAAGCAGCATGAATACAGAGTGAAAGTGGAAGCGCCACACTTCCCACTGGAAAGCAGAGTCAGAGTAGCTAAGAGAAGAAAATAGGTGGAAGAGGAAACAGAGTCTGAATAAGTGTTGCCGGGAACCACATATTTCCACATCTTTAATGTCTTCAAAGAGGCATGAATAATAAATCAAATCCCATTCTTATCACTCTTAGTTTTTGAACTTTGCTTTGCTTTTTAAATCTGAGTGCTCTGAGACTGAACCACATGGTGCTCTGAGTTTACTAGGGTTATGTACCGGTGAAGAATTAAGGTTCATAGCGATTAAGAGACTTCCCTTGCTCAACTCAGTTATCTAGTTAGTAGCACCTAACTTTGGCCTATCCCACAAAACAAGTACATACAATTGTTTTTTTTTATTGTTGCTTGTTTTTCTATTAGCTTGGATTTTGGGGGGTACGCATTTCTGCCTTGCCCCATTCATGGAGATATGTCAAGATTTCAGTTTGCCTCTATCAAGAAAATGCTTGGCAGTATCAGGAGTTTATTTAATTCTTTACTTCCTTTTCCTTTTCTTTATTGCCAGCATCTCACCTGAGACTTGTGGAACCCTCTGGGCTGTGTGTCTCAGAACTGATAATTAAATTTCTCAGAGTGTAAGTCACTGGGAAGCCAAGTGTGTGCTATTTGGTACAACCTCGGTGTCTCGCTTTTTCTGGGCACCCCTACCCTCTCCCAGGCCAAGTCACAGCTGAAGGCTTCACATCAGAGAGCAAGAGAATGAGGATCCACAGGGCAATCAGCTAACTAATCAGAGGTTTAGGATTAAAACTCACAATAGTTAATCTCCTGCCTGCTCTGCCCTGACGTTCTAGGTGAGGTTAGCCTGTTTGCTCACACCTTGTTAATTCAAATTGACCTAAAGGGAGAGATGTAGAAATGTCTTCATTGTATGTTTGTGCTTTAGAGAAGTCACAGATGTTTGTCACTGTCCATTGAAGGGTATAAGAAACTGGGCCTGGGTATACCCTGGCACAGACTGAGAGGTAGAGATTTGGATGCTTGGGTTCCTGTTTGAGAAAGGCAAAGGCCTGAGCTGGGGCCCAAACAGGTAATTCTTGGAGGTGGGGGAGTGGTGTCACTGTAGTAGCTCTTTGATATCTTGAAGGAGTGACTGTAGGCACAGGTAGAGGATGGATATGTTGCCTACCTGCCTCTCTCTACAGTGATTTTTTTTTTTTATTGGTAAGAGTGGAGTTAGTGGGAAAGAATTGCAAAAGAAACAGGGTTTCCAAAGAACCTGAGAATTTAGAGAGCTGGAATAAAAGAGAGAGGAAGGAGAAAATCAAAAGGTTCATTCCAGGGTTGCTGAGCACTGCCCTAACAGGACAGGCCAGTTTAGAGCATTCCAGGAAGACCTGGAGGAGGCTACTGCAATGAATCAGCTGTCGTGTAGTGAGGTGCTGACGTGGAGCAGCAGCGAGGGGAAGGAAGAGGGTGAAATGGAATGAAAGGAGAGTGGAAAGAAGGAAATAGAAGGCTTGAACCTCCTCCATGAGCATGGAAAATTTATATTGGGGCTGTTGATGTCACTTATTATAATTTATTGTAGTTGTGTGGATGTTCACACATGGGTGTGTACTCTCCATTCTCCGAGTTCCATGTAATCTGAGCTCTAATCAGATTGATGATCTGACAACAACAACAGCAATCACAACAACAGCTACAGAAAGCGGAAGGATTCCTGGGAGCTAAAGGGAGTCTAACATCTCCTTGGGGTGGAGGCAGAGCTTGGAGAAGAGAATTGAAAATGACCAAAAAGAAAAATTAACCTTTAGATTCACAAACTCGCCAGGCTAAACGGGACCATGGTCCAGTCATGGTGGTAAAATATCAAACATTATGATGTTTTGTTTTCTTTCTAACTGAACAACTACAATATAACATAGTAAGGAGCAGTGAGAGAGCTTGGCATATCTGGAAAACTGTGAATAGTCTTTATGGATAAGCTGAGGATCCTTTGGGAGAGATGTGGCTGGGGTGGGGGTTGTGGAGAGATGTCAGGCTGTGGAGGGCCCACAAGTCATGACAAAGATGGTGGATTTGCCCCACTAGACCTAGGGAACCCTTGATGATTCTGAGCAGGAGAGTTATATAATCAGATTTGAATTTTAGAAAAATCAGTCTCATGGCAGTCTGGCAAGTGCAGTAGGGATGGGAAGTAGGAGTAGATAAGGGAGATTAGTCTTCAGTCCATGACATTGACCTCTGAACTGCTGTAAGTTTCCAGAACTGATGAATCTTACTTGAGGCTGAATATAACCTCATTCTGACAGAGACAGATCCCTCAGAGATGAGACCAAAAGCCCCTTTAAGTTCAATGTCCATAAATCTAAGAAGGTGGGATATTCTCAGAAATCTAGTCAGAACTAATGATTAAAAAAACAAGGGCTTTAGGAAAAGCATTTCTGGGATTTTGTGCAAAACCCAATCTCTCAGGAAGAGTTCTGGATTCTGGGAGAAAATGGAAAAGGCAAAAGCCATCCATCACTGGGAAAAATCCCAACATTGCTAACTCCCCGTTCATAGATACATACACTCATCTCCCCCTAAAGGTCAGAGCAATCCGGCTGATAATTAGGATCGCTACTCACCTGTGTGGAAACCCTGATGGCACAGTGGTTAAAAGCTTGGCTGCTAACCAAAAGTTCGGCAGCTGGAATCCACCAGGCGCTCCTTGGAAACCCTGTGAGACATTTCTACTCTATCCTATAGGGTTGCTATGAGTCGGAATCAACTCAGCGGCAACGGGTTTTGTTTTGTTTTTTCCTCACCTGTGTAGAACTCCCCAGGTTTTACAATTCATTTCCACAAATATATTTCACTCCTTCCTCACAATTCCTTGTGAGTTTGGTCAGGTAAATTAACCCCCAAAGCCTCAACTTCCTCTCTGCTCAAAAGCGGGAGTGTTATGTAGCTTGCTCAAGGCCAGATGGCTGGTCAGCCCAGAGTCAGAAGCCACACTCAGGTCTCCTCGCTCCAAGCCAGCCCTTGCGGCATTGCCTAAGCTGCAGGCAAGACTTGAACATGCGTAGCCTGCGTGCTTGCTTGCCCAGGACGTTGGCAAGAGGGAAGCAGGCTGCCCTTGGCCTCTGCATATCACTGCTGTGTCCTTCAGCAGTCAGGTCACCGTGTAGGCAGGACTTAAGAAACTCCTCTGCCCACCACAGAAAGTGGTTAGAGGACCATGAATCTTGGGGAGAAGACTTAGGAGACTAAAACCTGCCAGAAGGAGAAAATATGGCTTTATTCCATGCATCACTTGGTTGTGGAGTCTTTCAACACTGATATACAGGGAGACTCTAACGAGGAGGACAACTAAACAATGGTAAATCATTAGAGACATGCCTGCACTCTTCTGGGCCTTGGAGATGGTGAGGAGTTCCCACAATATATGAACTCCTTGACTTTCTGGATCCTGCATTTTCATCAGGAAGAATACTCAATGACTGATTGATTGACTTATTGTCATATTTTATAAAAAGAATTTAAGTTGGGGTCAGAATGGTCAGACATCAGATGCTCTACTCATATGCTAATAGTAAAGGGCTACTTTTTGTCTAAGAGGATAAAGATGTTGTGGGTAAAGTGAAATGATATGTTGAGATAATTATGTGGAGATCTTGAAGAAAGGGGAATCCTGCCCTCTGGTATTGAAAGGAAAGGGGAGCTCTGGCTACTCTGAAAATACTCAATCTGGAAATCTGTAGATTTGTCTATTTCCTTCAAGATGCCCTACTAGAAGAGAGAATTGGGGAAGTCCTATCTGGAGGCCTGGAGATGGCATGGGAGGAAGGAGTGTCTTGTAAAGACACCTGAAAAACCCCTTAAGGATACCATAACTGGGGATGTGGTTGTTTTGGGATTTTATTCAATGAACCTGAATCCCACAATTAATACCATTAGGAAAAGCCCTGTGCCTCCCCAAATATTTGATGATGGGTGGATGACTTCAATTTGATGGGTTTAGTGGGAAAGAGGAGATAAGTCATACAATTTAAAGTTTCTCTAACTTGCTGGGGTGAGAGAGGAAAGGGAAGAGAGAGGTCAAGAAAAGAACAAGAGGATGGCTACTGAAGAGAATTGTAGAAGAAAATGAGCAGGAAGATACAGACTGTTGTTGTTGCGTACCATTGAGTCAATTTCGACTCATAGAGAGAGCATACATATATAAGCATATGTGTGCAACACAAATATACATTCTAAGGTAAGCCTAACAGGAAGAAGACTCTCCATGTGTGGGCAGAACTTTCCTCTGGGCAAAACTTTCATCTACAGTTAACCTCCTGGTGCCTCGAGTTCCACAAGATCATTGGGACAAGGGGGGCTTTGCTCTCTCAGGAAACAAATCATTATCTCATTCTGTGTCAGGACCCTGAATGTCTGTTGACGTCAGAACTGCTCACCCCACCTCCCAGTGGCCTTTTGGCAGATGCCTGCTCCCGGACCCCCTTGGAAGTCCCATCCTTCATGAAGACATTTTTACTGCCCTTATCTTCCTACAACAGACCCCTCTCCCAGGCTCTAGGAAATAAAAGTGCTAGGAATGACATGATGCCCTTGTGGAAAGATGAAGTCAGCTTTGTCCCTCCAAACGCAGGAGCCTGGGGTGATTGAGAGAGAATGTGAGTGGGACAAAGAGATGGGGAAGAGCAGGGCCTTCATCCAGCCTGGTGGCTGACCAGAAGGTTCTTGGCAACCCCATGCCCACATCGGGAACAGCAAAGACCCTCGTCTCAGGATTCTCGTTCACTGTACGGTCTTGGTTTGGTGTATCTGGACCCCTATTCTCCTCATGAGGTATCTCACCCAGGTCTGTTTCCCGAACTATAGACAAGATGGGGTGAGGGGTGGATCTTATCGAGAAAGTGTTCTGGGAACTTAGAGCAAAAGTGTTTGAAAATTA
>NW_004443977.1:8136537-8153567 GCF_000243295.1 Trichechus manatus latirostris
ATTTATCAAATGGTAGCCTACAATATAATTTATGTCACTGATAGTTTGAATTTCTTCCTTTTTCCCCTTAGCTCAGTTTTTCCACCTGAAAAAGTTAAAGGAATAATCACTAGAGTGGTACCTTAGTAATGGGCATTCAGTGTGTGGGGGGAAGTGAGTGAGAATGTCAACAGAAATTTCTATAGTTTATTGGAGCTATTATGTTTGTAGGAGTGTGGATGGCAGGGGGTGGACCAATGTGGATAATTACAAGCCCACAACCATCTGGGAATGCTCTGAGATTCCTGCTTACTGAGATATAGTAACCCTGAGAGGCAATAAGGCACAAAAAACCTCAAAGGGGAACATATCAGGAAGCAAGATGGAAACTGAGCTGGTGGACCACGCTCAACCAAAAGGAACCAGACTTGACCCACAAACTCTTAGCCCTTTTGGTTGCTAAGCTAGAAGTCCTGCCTGACCCAACTCCTCCGGAATGATGATGTACGTTGGGTGAACATAGTTTAGCAAACGATTTCCGAAGAGGTGTAAACTGTACTTCAAATAGCATGTCAGGGATCTGATCAGAGGCCTCACAGAACCATCAGGTGGTGCAGAGCCAGTGTTACACAGCGACACCATGTGGTAGTGCCTGGAACAACAACAAGGTTGGAAAATTATTAAGACTGGTCAGTTCTTTCTCTTTATATGGTTTTTGGAAGCCAGATAATTTCTTATTGGATTTTGGTACAATGTTTCTTGTAATTCAGGAACAGGAGGTATTAAAGGAAAGTGAAAGGAGAAACAGGGAAAGGGGAAAAAAAGAGAATGACTGCATTTTGTTCTTCAAGATGGAAAATATGGCATGCCAGTTATATATAAAAGACTCATTTAAGGTTAATTTTATCCATTCTCATGACTCCTTCTGGTAAAGTGGTGTTTGTGCTGTGGTGACATGATCTTTGGAGACTCAGTCTTAGACTGCAATTAAGAAAAAATATCTGCAAGTCAGGATTCCTAACCCCATTCTTGTGTTCAACCTTGGAACTGGACTTGGAGGTGGGTGGGGTCAGGCTCATCTTCCCTCAGACCTCCCAAATCACACACCTCCTGAGAAGTCTTTGGTGGAAAAAGACACCCTCACCCAGGAATACGGTATAGAATTTCTAAATCCCAATCATCATCTTCTCCATAAAGGATGGCTATGGAGCAGAGTCAGAGAATGAAGTCATGGACTTGAAGACCTGGATGGACTTGTATATACACAGGATGATTGATTTCTACCAAAGCAATAGGCAAATATCATAAATGATCATCTCGGGGAACTTAGATTAGACACAATAAATAATTTCCTGCCCCCCCAGTCGGGCTTTAAACATAGAATAGCTTTGTAACTACTTAAGACAATGTGGATCAGAGGCATCAAGAGGCATCAGAGGCAGAAGAATGAATGCAATGGCTCCTCTAGGTCTCTTTCAGCATCAGTGTTCAACAATTTTATGATCCCAGAGGAATGATTTGTCTGCAGCAGAACATATTTACAGCCTGCTTCCTCTCTCCTCCCCATCTCTCCACCCCCACCCAATTTTTATTCCTAAGGGATAGAGGCTTTGATAAAGGATAATAACCCAAGATGATGCAATGCGTTTGTTTTGGCCTCCACTTGGGTCTGTGTCTGTTATTAGAGGGTGGTGCTAAGTCTGGCTTTCCCACTGACTTGGTCCCCAAGATCAGGATCCACTCCACTAGTGCCATGACTCGCCTCCGAGTTAAGAGGTCTTCTTGAAATCATGGGCTATGGTTGGGTACTCAGGGTACCTTTGGGCCTGAGTAGCTCTCCAGGGTGCCTGCCCAGGCCGGAAGGGGTATGTGTTCTCTGTCTCCATCCTTCTTCATGTCTGCATGTGACATATCCGGATCTCTTTGTATCTTCCTACTGCTGTGTGAGTTTGTATATATTTCTGGCTCTGGAAAGGAATTCAATTACATGACAGTGTTACAATTAAATGCACTAAGTACTTAACTTTTTGCAAACACAGTGCTTGGAGTTGGTGGCCAGATATAGATATAATTACTTTAACATTTTTATATCAAATTATCTACTTTATTTTAGAGATAATAGAAAATATAGAAAAAAAAATACAAGCAGCTATAAATCCATTCCCAGAGATACATACTAACAATATTTGCCATATATCCTTTCATATGTATTCTATTCATACACATGTTCTAGAATAATATAAAAATAGGATCAAACTGACATTTTACTCTTTGATAACCTGCTTTTAAATTATTTTTTCTCCTAAACAGTATATAATGAATACATTTTAAAGTTCTGTAGCTCTAAGCTTAGATATGCTAGTCCCTTATGCTAGAACTGCACCGTCCAATAATAGCCAACAGCCATATGTGACTATTTAAATTCAGATTAATTAAAGTTAAGCAAAATTTAAAAAGTCAGTTCTTCAGTCCCGCTGGCCCAATTTCAAGTCTTTAATTGCCACATGTGGCTAGTGACCACAGCACAAATATAGACGTTTCCACCATCGCAGAAAGTGCAATCGGACAGTGCTGTTCTAGAAAGATGCATTTTCACAAGAGCCATCTTAAAGATAGAAGATCCTAAGAGCACCTGTATGCTGTATTTATAACTAATTTACAATCATTTATGAAGAAAAAACTGCCTAATTTTCAAATCAGCATTTTATTGTTTGCTCTCTTATTTATTTATTACTTTCATCTACCTGTTGGTGATACACTGAGCCACATCTGTATCTGAAGTATGTGACAAAGAGGTTGAAAATTACATAAGAAATTACTGAGCTTTTATAGAAAGCTGTTATGAGGTCTCTGCAATTAGAGAAAAGGACTCCAGCCAGAGTTGTTTTCTTTTGGAAAAGAGAGAGAAGGGAAATTCTTGGTGATTGACTGGTGTAATGGGGGTGGGGGGTAGGGGTGTGGAATTGGGGGAGAGGCAAAATATTTCCTCTTTCCTGAAATATCCTCCTGTTGGCCACCATAACTTGGAAAGAAATTATGGTTTGTTGACCCTGGTGAAGATTGAAATCTTTGGTGATCTAGGTGGTGTGGAAGGACAAACACCTGGACTAGAATTCAGGAGCCAGGATTGAATTCTTGCCTCCACCGTGACCCAGTCTTTCCCATCTTACTGTGGCAAGTTTTCCCTCTGAAAAGACATAGAATCTATATATTTATAAAATGCTTTCTTAAGCCCACACTTTCATTTGATACTCATAACAGTCCTGTGAATCGAGCTCATTTTCTACCTCACCATAAACAGCCTCAAGGGCTTTGGAGGTATGTCTAAAATTGCAGAGAAACAACCCTTCAGGCAGTCAACATGTTGAGTTTACCCAATGCCAAAAATCAAAACAAATGGTTCTGGAAGATTTCTCACCACGCTTCATGATCCCCTACTGATCAAGCAATTGTTTCGTGGAATTGACTGAACTGACTTTCCTGTCTTTAAAATAGACACAACAACCATATGAGGCCACCAATGTGTCTCACTTGGTTGTGAGTCTGCCCCCAGGTGGCAGAGACAGCAGCCATATTATATGGGATAAGCCTGACTGGGAGTCAGGAAAACCAAGAAACTCTTTCTGGGTGCCCTTGGGTCATGTTTCCTATCTTAGTTTCCTAGTGCTGCTGTAACAAAAAATTCCACAGGTTGGTGGCTTTAAAAGAACAGGAATATATTTCCTCACAGTTTTGGAGACTGAAAGTCCAAATCAGGGCATCAGCTCCAGGGTAGGACGCTTTTTATCAGTAGCCCTGGGTGTTCCTTGGCCTTCCTTGTCTAGATGTATCTTCACATGGAGTCTGTCTTCCCCCTGTGTGTTTGTCTGTCTTTTTGTGTGTATATAGGCAGTCTTCAACTTAGGACATATTCGAGTTATAATGAATCACAACTACAACCATTCTTTTTCTGTGTGTGTACATCTTATCATTAGTAATATATACTACTTACGATGTTGCAGTACATAATTTGCTGATGTTATCATTCTCATGCCAACCCCCAAAGACAAATAAAGATAGGATTTATAAAGACACTGATAATAAAAGGCAATGATAATGAAAACTTTTTTTTTTAAAGAAAAAAAGAAGTATTAGACTTTCATCAGAACCGACTTTAACAACAGAGTTGGTGGAATGGAACCCCATCATTAAGCCAGGGACTACCTGTACTCCTCTTCATAAAGCACCACTCTAAAGGGATTAGGTTTAGGACCCACCCTTCTTTGGTATGACCTCATTAACATAACAAAAGAAAACCTATTTCCAAATAGGATTCCATTCACAGATACAAGGGGTTAAGACTCCAACATATAGTTTTTGAATACAATTTAATCAATAACACCCTTATACAAGCCCTTGTGTCCTCATCTGGACACAGAAGGGGGCTGGCCTAGACCTGTTGTTTTCAAACTTGCTCCTGGGATCCTTCCATAGTGGTAGCGAGAAGAGTGACGTGCTGAGTCCACCACTCTTGCTTCAACCAGGGACCTCCATTTTTATTTGCTTCTCACTTGGGCTTCTGTGAGATTTTCATTGAATAAGAGTTCTTCACCTTTAAAAAAATGTTTGAAAGCAGCTAGTTTAGGTTATCTTTGAAGTCTGTTTCAGTCCCAGCGATTTAGAATCTAATATTTTTTAACTGCTGTAATTGTTAGAGTGGAGAATTTTCAAGGCAGTGTCTGTATCTAGACCTCTTACAATGAGCTCATATGGTGGGCTTTTGTCTAACTTGAGGGTGTAGCACCTTTACAAGATGTAATTCACATATCATATAATTTACCCATTTGAAGTGTACAATTCAATGGGTTTTAGTACATCCACAGAGTCATGGAATGATCACCACAATCAATTTTAGAATTTTATCTCCTTCAAAAGAAACCTCCTACCATTAGCAATCACTTATTTTTCCCCAGTCTCCGCCACTCTCAGCCCTAGGCTACCACTGATCTACTGCCTCTATGGCTTCACCTTCTGAATATTTCATACAAATGGAAACATGTAATATGTGTAATATGTGGTATCCTGATGATGAATGCACAGAAGAAATTTCCAAATTCTATTATAACAACCAGAATTATTTATGGGTTGCTCACTAGAGTACCGTGCTAAGTGCTTTCCCCATATTCTCTAACTGAATCCTCACCAAACTAAACCCGTTGCCTTTGAGTCAATTCCGACTCATAGCGACCCTATAGGACAGAGTAGAACTGCCCCATAGGGTTTCCAAGGAGCACCTGGTAGATTCAAACTGCCAACATTCTGGTTAGCAACTGATCTCTTAACCACTGCACCACCAAGGCTCCTGAATTCTCATAGCATCCCTCTAATGAAAGTACTATTAACATTCCCACTGCAGATGAGGAAACCGAAACACAACTGAGGTTCCAGGCAGTCAGCCTCCTGTATTATAAAAGCAACTTCAATTCCAGAGTTAACACTTATAACCATAGACCTTCCTGTTCACTTCAGGAGATCTCAACTGAGGGCCTACTGCGTGCTAGATGTTGTGATTTCTAGCCTAGCGGAGCTAACTTAGAAAATAATTTCACTGAGATTATTGTGCTCGATTACATATATTTATATACCATCCTCTTTTATGGGCATTTTATCTGATCTTTACAATTACAGATCTCTCAAAGACAGAGACACGACCACTTGCCTTATCCCCTTTTTTCTGTCCACCATTATATCTAGCACAGTTCTGGACTCATTTATTCATACATTTATTATTATTTTTTAACAAATGTCCACAAGCCTTGATGAGTTACAAGGTGCTGGAACACACAGATAAAAATGCATGCTGCTTGTCCTCAAGGCCCCTAAGTCTAAGCATTTACCGGCTAATAGATTACTTGGGAGTTACATTTTCCTTGGCATGTTACAACAGGCAGCCCTTGATGTCTGGTCCTTGTTGTCTCAGTGCCTTTTAACTGAGGACTGCAAACTCCAGTGCCTACAGGGCACAAGTAGACCATGCAAACGACGCTGACTACACATAATTCAGAAAGGAGTAGAACAGGGACAATGGCCAATGGGGAGCTCATGCTGAAAGGGAGGGGCCCTGTGACGTTTGCTCTCGGGGAGGGCAGGTCTTGTTGTGCCTCATCTTCTGATTTTTCCGTAGAAGCCAGCAATCCAGAATTTGATATGAATGCCTCCACTTTTTAATTGATAAAGACAAACTCAAGTTAAAATTTTTAAATAATGAGGATTAACCATAACAACAGATTCAACTCAGGCCCCAGACTCCCTGAATCTCTTCTCTCCTAGAGTTTCCAGCCCATTTCTTAGCAAGCCCTCAACCAGTAAGTTTTCTAGTGTCTCCCGTCTAATCCTCTGCACTAACATTTTTGTGTCTAAAGCTCCCTTCACATGTCCCCTCACCCCTGCCACTAGCTACCCAATGATTTTTACAAAGCATGACTTTTTTTTTGTTTATTTTAACAGATTACGATTTGAAGTTGGGTCTCTCCTCCACTACCCCTCTGGTTTTCTTTTTGGTTTTGTTTTCTTATATTGAATGCCCAGAGTTATAGTCTTTGGATAGGAAAAGATATAACAAATCAACTCACAGACTGAACATGAACCTCTGCTGATGTCCCAGCTATCAGTGTTTCAAGTAAATAAGATCGGTTTCATTTTTATAGAAAGCTGATAAGTAACTCTGCTGCAGGGAAAAATCTGGGCTCTCGATTTTTCTCTAGGCTTTCAGTCAAGGTCCAGGAAAGCAGGATCAGCCATGAGAAGGGTTCTCAGGAACTCGTTTTAAACACATGCGTGCCTCCACACGCTTGCGCTCTCAGCTTCTCTGCACAAATAGTTACCTGCACAAGGGATGTGACAGTATGGTTTTATTATCACTATTATTGGCTAAGGAAACCCTGGTGGCGTTGTGGTTAAGAGCTATAGCTGCTAACCAAAAGGTCGGCAGTTCGAATCCACCAGGCACTCCTTGGAAACCCTGGGGGGCAGTTCTACTCTGTGCTATAGGGTCATTATGAGTTGGAATCGACTTGACGGCAAAGGGTTTGGTTTGGTTCAGATTATGGGCTAATGTTTACTGAAAGCATCTATGTAGCAGATATTACGCTAAGCACTTTGTATGCATTATTCTCATGGATTACTCGTAATAAATGATGGAGTATGTGCCCCATTATTAGTCCTATGTATAATCATAGCAGTTATACCCCTGCTTTCAGTTTTGATGCTCACAGTAACATAGGAAAATTCAATTCAAGTTTAAGAGACCTTGAAAGTCCACATTGTTCATCCCCCAGCCTCCAGGCAGGATGGAATCCAACTCATTACAGAACTGCAAGAAAGAAAGAAAAAAATTACTTCCTTCTGCTTGTTTGTTTAAAGAATATCTTAACAATGAGCCCTCAGCCTCTTTCAGTTGTTCATTTTGGTGCATAATAATTGTGACAATCAGGAATTCTTTTATTTGATGTACAGCCCACAAATTGTCACATCTGGAATTTTATATTGTTCCTATTGAGATTTTGAAATAAATGATTTACTTATCCTGGGATCCTCCTTTTTTTGGTACACATATTTCTCTCTGAACTCACCAGAGTATCATATAAAATGAGAAATAATGTGTGTGTACTTCAGAAATAAATAAAAATAAAATATCTGCCTATTGTCTCTTTAGGCCAGTATGTTACTCAGGACAGGCATCAGAATCTTCCTATTTATCTGTAATTATCCTTTATTGCTCTTAAATGAGGTGGTGGTGGGGAAAGCTAAAGAATGCCAAGGGCTCTTTCTTGTAGACTGGATAGAGAACTTGGTATTGTCAAGCTCTAAAGCTTCCTGTATCCAAGTAGCTCTTCACTGAATCATCAGTCTCTACATCCTAGCCTTTGCGAGGGACTGCTCAGTTAATAGTTGCTGGGTCTCTCAACATTTTCTTCCCTCAAGCTTAAACCAAAAAACCAAAACAAACCTCTTGCTGTTGAGTCGATTCCAACTCATAGTAGCCCTATAGGACAGAGTAGAACTGCTCCATAGGGTTTCCAAGGAGCAGCTAGAGCTGAGCTCTTAAGCACTGCGCCACCAGGGCACCTCAAGCTTGGTTTTAGAAATTTCATTCCCTGTCTGCTAATCTAACAGATTTACTATCATCCAGAGATCTAAGGGTTTAAAAGAAAAGTCTCTTCATCTTTTAATTCTTTGTTCAGATTCTTTATTACAAAACGTAATAGAGACTTCACCAAACCCCATCTGGTGCATTACCATTAGTGGTTACCCATGGACACAACTGGCTGTCCTTTATTTTCAGGGCTCCTTCCCCCAGAACTGAAAAGATGCCATTGAAACCCTCCATCTCACCTCCAGCAATCCCTACACAACTTATTTTGTTGGGAAATAAAGGAAGGATAATTTTTTTCATTTTTATTTGACAAGCACTTCTACAATACTTGTTATGTGCCAGGAGCTGTTTTGCAGTATTAACTCATTTAATTCTTACTACAACCCAATAAGATTGGTATGATTATTATCCCCATTTTACAAATGAGAAAATTGAGGCACAGACAGGTGACAGGACTTGCCCTTGGTTATACAGCTCATCAGTGGTGGGACCAGGATCCTAGCCCAGGGAGTCTGGCTCTGGAGTCCTTCACTCTTAATCATCTCTTCAGGCTGAATCTCAATCCTGCTAATAATTCACCTCCTGTACTTGTCCTTTAATTGTTCAGATACTAAATTTTCTTAGTCCTCTGGGGAAGATTATATAATGAGATCCTTTTATTTATTCAAGTAAAGCCTCTGGTGTTCAGCTTGACTTTGGTCCTATTTGCTTAAGATTGAGAATACCTTGAGTGTCTGTTCAGCTCATGACTTTATGCTTAGAGTCACAGGGCTGCAGGGTGCTCCTAGGGCCCTGTACAACTGTTTTACAGAAGTTGAGGGTGGACATGATCAAAACAATCACCCTCTTCTGGGTCAAAGTCACACAAGGAAAGAAGAGAAACAGTTTAGTAATCAAGGGTGCTCAGTCAAACCACATAGTTTAGATTCTTAGAATCTAGTATCATCTGTGCCACCTATGATGAGTCACCTCCAAGCAGTCCTTGCCTTCTTATGGGCTGGAGCTTGATCTTGACAGTGAGGAATTTCAGCAGGAATGGATGTCCCTAGCTCCTTATACAGTCACAAAGCCACCTCTGCTGGACCCGGAGCCATGGAGTACCTGGACAGCATTCCTTCCTGCCTGTGAAGCATCCATGGTTTCCCAACACCCAAAGGAAGAGAGGAGAGAAAGAAAGGAAGGAAAGAAATCCTTTCCATTAACCCTCAAATCAGTCAACATCTGGACTGTCTTTCTGACTTCCCTCCAATATGTGTTCCACTTACTATACGCTAAAATTCACTTCTAACCTCATCATTCCTCCATGACTTACGATTGCCCCAAACTCCTAAGCATGGGAGATAAAGTCTTCCATAATCTGTCCTGCTTTTCCTTTCTGTTTTGCTTCTCAACCCTTTCCATGTTCCTACATTCTCTTTTTTTTCTTCTTCTTCCTCCTTTCTCTCTCTCTGTCTCAGTCATATTAGCCGGCTTGTAATTCTCTAAAACAAATGTTCTCTCCCTTGCCTCCTGATCTTTGCTCAAAATGTCCCCTTTGCCTGGAATTTCTTCCCTTATTCCCTTAATCTGCAGACTAACTCCTACTTAATATCTAGGATCCAACCTAGATTTCTTCCCAGAAGGCTATACCCTGTGCCTCATGCTTACCCCTGTAACATAACATTATAGCTCACAGTGTTTTACTCTCCAGTCTCAGTGTTCCCCCAGCCCCTTGCCCCAGGACTATAGGCTTCTTAAAAGAAGCGATGGTGTCCTCATCACTGTTATCTCTGCAAAGCACAGTGCCTGGAACGCACAAGATATTGGCAAATACTTGTTGGTGGCATCAATAGTATACAGCAGTGTAAGTTGGTACCCATCCCTAGCAAATGGGCTTAGTCAAAACTCCTCATGTTACAGATGAGGTTTCAGATCAGAAAAAGATCAAGTCATTTGCTACAGAGCTTGCAGCTATTAGGATTACAGCTGAGACTAGAACCCAGACCACCGGACTGCAAGCTTCTCAAAGACAAGGAACATGTCTTATTCATCCTGTGGCTCCTGTGCCCAGCATCAATGTCTGGAAAATAGGAGGCATCTAATGAATGAATGAATGAGTACACTGGGACCTAGTTCTTTCCACTACTTGGACAATGTGCGACAACAACTTAGTGATATGATATTTGGTGTGATCACTCTAGAAAACTAAGCTGAACAATTAGAGCCCTACAGTTCAGACTAGGGCTTCAACTACCTGCTGCAAGATTTGCCAGTCAAGCTGACCATTATCAAATTGCTTTGACTTCGTGCAGTATCGATGAAAATGGCATTTACCTCCTGAACTGATGAACTACGATAGCTGGTTTGGCATCTCATACAGACATGGCCCAGATATACTGTTACCACCATTCCAAAAGAAAGAGATTGGTGCTATTTTTAAAGTTCCCCTGGAAAGTAGATGATACGATTTCCCTTGTTTATCCATTCTGATGTCATTCAAACCTCCAGGGAGGAAAGTTCCTCTTTATATCCTGCTAAAATTGCTTCTGCTTTGTATTTGGAATGTCTCTGCCCGCAGGTCAGATCACAGCTGATAGGATAGGAAAGATAAGCCTTAGCCCCACTGTCTGCCCAATTTTCCTGGCTTGGTAGACAGTACAGATCAGAGTGAGTACGTGTCCGGATAGGGCTGACACAGACTACAGTGTGCTCTGCACGGACTGGTTTGCGCTGCCACCTGGGCAACACTTAATGGGGTTGCAAAGATGATGATGGATGGGGCAATCTTTCCTTTTCTTTTTTTAGTATCAACTTCAAAAGGTGACTATAAAATAGACTGCCTAGGCTTTAAATTTTAGCTCTCCACTGAAGTAACTTGCTCCAAAGTCCCCCAGCTATTACCTTCTCCAAACCATCTTTCCCATTTGTAAAACAGGTATCATCATCATCATCATAACTATTTTAGGTCTATGTTGTATATAATTCATATGACACACCTTATATAGTACCTAGCACAAAGTCCACACTAAATGCCACTCACACACACATTCTTCTCAACGCTCTAAGTAGCTCTAATGGGTAAATCAGGACCTGTGCTGTGACTTTTATTTAAATCACATTTTAAGACACTATTTTCTTGATTCATATCCTCTTCATCCCTCTATTGATTTGCAGCCCCTGGAAACTGCTCTGAGGGTGACTGTCCATTATCTTCCTCCAGGGCCTTCCAAAGCAAATTTCATACTGCCACAGCTTGTATTTTAACAGACTATCCAAATTTGGTAGACTTCTATCCAAGCACTATCATTTGGCATGATAACACAGAGACAGAGTTAATTTTTTTATGTAGAGGGAAGATATAAAGGCAGCAGTGGATCACCCACCTGCCTCCTGCTGCTTATCACTGCAGAGAGCACAGAAACAGACAGAGACCTGAGGCTGGGGAGATGGGGCAATCCAAGCATCAGACAAAAGCCATTCCCATGTTAATGGAGAGAGCATTTTAGCAAGTGTCAGACTAGGAAGAAAGGCCTGGTCATCTACTTCTGAAAACCAGCCAATGAAAACCCTATGGATCACAATTGTCCGATCTACGACCCATCGTGGGAATGACACAGGACTAGGCAACATTCTGTTTTATTGTGCATAGGGTCACCTGAGTCAAGGCCAACTTGGCACAGCTAACAACAATGACAATCAGTTGAAGAAAACCTTACATAGAAGTCAATTGAAAAAAAATCTTGGCACTCAAATGAGCTTTGAGCAATCATGTCAGCAAGGACTAAGTAGTTAAGGCCCCCAGAGAAGAAAGTCATGTTCTAGAGCATGCAGCAGGGGGCAGGGAGTTGTGTGTCTGACAGAGGTTCTGCTTTAGTAGGATCTGGAAGTAGGGAAATCCTACTTAGCCATGACAGTAAGTTTCCTAGCTACTCTGATCAGGGTTTTTACCAGATCCTGGGTCAGTGGGAGCTGTAGAACAACTGTCAGACCTCCAGTGTCTGGAAGTCACATTGTTGGGTATTTTGTGCTGAAATCATCGTTAGTGGTTTTCATTCCATGTTTGCAATGCATGCTTAATGAATACTTTTGTCAACTTTAATAATGTCCTGAGTAGGACAACCTCTCCAGCCTTGTTCGTTCTGGGAATCTATTTAAATCAAGATTTGCTACCAAACAACAAAAACCAAGGTAAGTAATACCCTTTGCTCTTTTACAGCATCTTAAGAAAATTTATTTTCTCTTTTCTGTCACAGTCAACATCGTAGATTTCTAAGTGAGGAAGTGATTGATTTAAGATCGTACCACCCAATTGTCACTAATACATAAAAGTAATTAAAGCATACAACAATATAAGACAGCATAGCATGGGTTCAGAGCCCCTGGGTGGTGCAAACGGTTAAGCGTTCAGCTGCTAACCAAAAGGTTGGCAGTTCAAATCCAACCAGAGGCACTTTGGAAGAAAGTCCTGGCAACCTACTTCCAAAAACTCACAGCCATTGAAAACCCTATGGACTGCAATTCTACCTTAACACACATGGGGGTCACCATGAATCAGAATTCACTCTACAGCAACTACTTTAAGCATGGATTTTGCCTCCCCAACTAGACTGTGATGTCTTTGAGAGTAGAGCGTTGCCAGCTTCTAAGGTCTGACTAGCAGAGCTAGGACTTCATCTGCTTCATGGTGGAGGTACATGGGTCTCTCCCTCCCTAGAGACATTGGTGGGCAGGATTTACTCCAGACCCTCTGCAATGCTTACCCATAGGTCCACCTGAAGTTTAGATGTGACGACTTTGATAGGGTCATTTAAACCTTAGGACACTCAAGAGTTCAGCAGCCTCCTGAGCTGTGTGGAGTGAGCAGGAGGTCCAGGGCTCATTGTATGGGTACCTAGAGTGGGTCACAGCCTTAGTCATGCTATTCTACTTTGTTTCCCATCATTCTCCCCATTGGAGAACTCGTGTTTACCCAAAGGAGGAGTTTACTCTGCTGCTACTGCTGTCGGCTTGGACTCCCTTGTGCCTCTTTCCAGGGATGGAGCCTTCTGCTTTTCCTTCATTCAGGCAGGAGGAGCGGTTTTGACAGGACAGAGGGGAAGATGGGGGAGGAGGCTGGCTCCCTGAGCAGGGCAATTTGGCAAGCATATTGGATCAATTAGGACACACCATAGGGTCGCGATGAGTCGGAATGGACTGGACGGCAACAGGTTTGGTTTTTCGGTTTAATGGGGTCTTATCCCACAGATCTGCCCTCATTTCAGTGTTGCCAGAAATGGTTAGTAATTAAAACAGGTTTTGACTAACAACGTATACTTTTCTAAAGCTCTTCATACTCAGAATTCCATTTGTGTATCAAATCAGCCTAGGACTGCAATTATTCCCATGTTAGAGATGGATTTCAGAGAAGTTATCAACTTTCCAAGGCTACACAGTAAGTGAGTAGGGACCAGAGCCCCTCAATGATAAGTTCTTATCTTTTGATGTTTTTATCCCCAGCATCTAGCACAGACCCAGGCTAACTGATAAGTAAATAAAGTAAATGAGTTGGGCTAGAACCCAGTCCTCTCTCCACTACTACAAGTTGCCAGATTTAGCAAACAAAAACACAGGAAGCCCAGTTAAATTTGAATTTTAGATGAAAAAGGAATTTTTTTCTTTTTTTTTAGCATGAGGATGTCCCAGATATTGCATGGGACAATCTCAATCTCTCTCTCTTTCTCCCCCTTCATAATTTGTTCAGTTCTTTATTTTAAAGGGATACTTTTTGGAGGAGGCGGGGCCAAGATGGTAGAGTAGTCAGACGCTTCCAGTGGACCCTCTTATAACAAAGACCCAAAAACATAAGTGATTTGATTATATATGGCAATCTGGGAGCCCTGAACATCAAAGGCAGAGTGGAGGATCCGGACTGAGTGGCAGGGGGAGGCAGAGACGGTTCAGAAGCAGTGAAGAGTTGCCAGACCTGACCTGGTGAGAGCCTGAGCCCTTCAGGCCTCAGCAGCTCATGGGTGAACTGTGAGGTAGGCAAGTGGCAGAGCCTGGGAGACGCGTTTTCCACACTGGGAGAGACCCAGCACCAGAGAGTCTACACAGTCACCCAGAACCAGTGAGAAGCAGCCCTCATCAGCAAAAGACAACTACTTGCATACGGCTTACTGCGCGGATCAAAAACACCCCCCTTAGGGAAAAACCTCTCTCCCATTTACCTCCCCACTCCCTGCTCTGCACTGGGTCCCAGACAGGCTTCAGCAATTGCCATTCTCCCTGCCTTGAAGAGTGAACAAATTAACAAACGGGGAAAAATAAACTGCCGGCTCCCCTAAGCCAGGAACCCAGGGTAGGCACAGCTCCCTTGCCTAGGCACAGCATAAGGGATCCATGGACTTTTAATGCCTTTCCTCCTGCGTAGACTCGTGTGGGCCCATCTCAACAGCGTAGGCCCATCTTCCTTCTCACAAGCTTTGTTGTCAACAACTACAATTCAGTAAAAACTCCAAAAGCTGATGTGTTTGACTTTCCACTCATTGAATACTTCAGTGAAACATTTCCAATATATTTTGAGTCAAACACCAACAAAATTTAGAGAAATTGCTTATAAAAATGTTGAATACCCTTTAAGAGTCTTAAGTTGAGCTACAAAGTAATTCTTTAACAGAATATGTCTAGTAGTTCTAGAATTCGACTCATGATGAGCAGCAGAGTGACATGTACTCTGCCGTGCTAATTGTTTTGTATTAAATATCAGATTTGCCACAAAAAATTGTAGTTAACTTGTTCTGTATATGTTAAATATTTCTAGTTTTTTCACTACAGTTATTATTTTTAATAACCTTTTTATTTTAGAGTAGTTTTATGTTTATAGAAAAGTTGCAAAGATAGCACAGAGAGTTACTGTATACCCAGCACCAAGTTTCCCCTATAGCCAATGTCTTACATTACCTTGGTACATTTGTCACAACTAAGAAATTAACACTACTTTTAACTCCACTCTTAATTCAGATTTTACCAGTTTTTCCATTAATGTTCTTCTTTGTTCCAGAATTGCATCTGGAATGCCACATTGCATTTAATCATCACGTCTCCTTAAGTCTCCTCTGGTGTATGACAATTTTTTAGTCTTTCCTAGCTTTTGATGACCTTGAAAGTTTTAAGAAGTCCTGTTCAGGTGTTCTGTAGAATGTTCCTTAATTTTGTTTTTTTCACGTGGGTAGACTAAGGTTCATTATATAATACTTGTCTTCTCGAGCCGCCCTTTGAAATCTTCTGTTCAGCACTTCAGCTTCATCATTTCTTCCTCTCACTTTAGCTACTCTACATTCAAGAGCAAGTTTTAGAGTTCCTTCTGAAATCCTATTTTGGCCTTTCTTTCTATCCTGTCTTTTTCATGACCTCTTGCTTTCTTCATGTATGATGTCCTTGATGTCATCCCACAACTTGTCTGGTCTTCAGTCATTAGTGTTTAATGCGTAAAATCTATTCTTGAGATGGTCTCTAAATTCAGGTGGGATATACTCAAGGTCATACTTTGGCTCTTGTGGACTTGTTTTAATTTTCTTCAGTTTCAACTTGAACTTGCATATGAGCAGTTGATGATCTGTTCTGCAGTCAGTCCCTGGCCTTGTTCTGACTGATGATATTGAGGTTCTCCATTGTCTCTTTCCACAGATGTAGTCAATCTGATTTCTTTACATTCCATTTGGTGAGGTCCACGTGTGTAGTTGCCATTTATGTTGTTGAGAGAAGATATTTCCAATGAATAGGTCATTGGTCTTGCAAAATCCTATCATGCAATCTCAGGCGTCTTTTCTATCACCAAGGCCATATTTTCCAACTACCGATCCTGCTTCTTTGTTTCCAACTTTCAAATTCCAATCACCAGTAATTATCAATGTCTCTTGATTGCATGTTTGATCAATTTCAGACTCCAGAAATTGGTAAAAATCTTTAATTTGTTCATCATTGGCATTAGTGGTTGATGAGTAAATTTGAATAATAGTCGTATTAACTGGTCTTCCTTGTAGGCATATGGGTATTATACTGTCACTGACAGCATTGTACTTCAGGATAGATCTTGAAATATTCTTTTTACAATGAATGCAACCCCATTCCTCTTCAAGTAAAGTATTATAATGAAATGTGTAAAGACCTGGAGTTAGAACACCAAAAGGGAAGAACATGCTCGGCATTTCTCAAGCTGAAAGAACTGAAGAAAGAATCAAGCCTCAAGTTGCAATTTTGAAGGATTCTATGGGCAAAATATTGAACAATGCAGGAAGCATCAAAAGAAGTTGAAAGGAATACACAGAGTCACTCTACCAAAATAAAAATTTGTCAACATTCAACAGTTTCAAGAGGTAGCCTATGATCAAGAACTGATGGTACTAAAGGAAGAAGTCCAAGCTTCACTGAAGGCACTGGCGAAAAACAAGGCTCCAGGAATTGATGGACTACCAATTGAGATGTTTCAACAAACAGATGCAACATTGGAAGCACTCACTCACTAAGAAATTTAAAAGACAGCTACCTGGCCAACTGACTGGAAGAGATCCGTATTTGTGCCCATTCCAAAGAAAGATGATTCAATAGAATGTGGAAATTATGAAACAATATTATTAATACCATACACAAGTAAAATTTTGCTGAAGATAATTCAAAAGCAGTGGCAGTGGTACATCAATAGGGAACTGCCAGAAATTTAAGCGAGATTCAGAAGAGGACGTGGAATGAGAGATACCATTGCTGATGTCAGATGGATCTTGGCTGAAAGCAGTGAATATCAGAAAGATGTTTACCTGTGTTTTATTGAGTATGGCAAGGCACTTGACTGTGTGGATCATAACAAATTATGGGTAACATTATGAAGAAGGGGAATTCCAGAACACTTAACTGTGATCACGTAGAACCTGTACGTAGACCAAGACGCAGTCATTCACACAGA
>NW_004443977.1:8154122-8155704 GCF_000243295.1 Trichechus manatus latirostris
CAATGAATAAGGAAGACCGAAGAAGAATTGATGCCTTTGAATTATGATGTTGGTGAAGAATATTGAATTTATCATGGACTGCCAGAAAAATGCACAAATCTGTCCTAGAAGAAGTACAGAATGTTCCTTAGAAGTGAGGGTGGCGAGGCACAGGACCGGGCAATGTTTTGTTCTGTTGTACATAAGGTCACTAATGAGTCAGAACTGCCTTGATGGCACCTAACAGCCAACAGACTAAGGTTACGGGTTTGGAGGAAGAATATCACAAAGATGAAGTGCCCTTCTCATCACGTCCTATGAGGGACGTATGCTGCATTACTAATGCAACCAAGATCATTTGGTTAATTTAGTATTTGCAAGGTTTCTGTAAAGTTACCTTTATCCTCCTTTCCCTACTCTCTTCCTTGGAAGCCAGTCACTAAGTGCAGCCTACGCTCAGGGCAGGGGCAGAGGCAGGGGCAGGGGCAGGAGCATGGAGGAAGGAGTATCTATGTAAACTATTTGGAATTATGTGAGGAAGATCTGTCTCCTCTCTTTCGTTTATTTATGTACTCAATTATTTATTTATATGAACATGGAGTAAGAGATGTTTATTTTATAATTTTGGGTTATAACCCAATACTACATTTTTAATTTTATTTCTCAAATTGTTCAGCTTTGGACATTGGGGGAATTTTCTATTGATTCCTAGGTCCCTTTGACATGCCCCCATCATTTTGTTTTTTGAGCATTTCCTTACTTTCTGGCGCTACAAGATGTTGTAGGCTATGGTTATTATTTTCAATGTTGGACTATTGAAGTTTGAACAAAATTATAAACTATCTGTGCATAACTGATTTCAAATGTATTTCTAGTCCACAGGTTTCTTAAATTAGTCATAACATTGTTTTTACCATGACGCTCTCCATATATACTTTGTATTCATATAATCACTGCAAGAATTAATTTGATATTCAGCATTACACTTTTTAACTGATTTTACAGCAGCATTCAAAATCAGGCCAGATGTTTCATTTTTGACAGAATGAACTTAAAAAAGCTTTAGTTTGAGTCCATGAATCAAATTTTTTTAAAGAGGAAAAAATGATGGATATTAACTGACTTTCTGTTTGAAGCACGTAATGACATTTACATAAAATTGACCTGATTTAACTGTTTGCCAAGTTCTCCCTCTGCTAATGAAGGCAACGCATAACTGCTTTCCTCCATTTCTCATACACCCATAAGAAAAACTGGAATCAAAAACGAGCAAAATTAATTTAGAGGAAGAGTCATTTGATCTAAATGAAAAGTCATGCTTCACCAAATGATATATAAACACACTGCAGCTGTACATGTTAAGTAGTCATCATTAGGCACAGTCTTTTCAAAATAATCACTAACTTTTGAGACAGAAGTCAGTCCTTCTTCAGCATATTTGTGTCTTCTGGTTTTCACGTAATTAGCGATATCACTACAGGCCCCATGATGAATGGATAATGTTGAAATGGTTAGTGTAACTTGCATTTCGGGCAAGAGACAGGTTCAAAATCAACTTTCTTGGGGAATAGAAATTCAACATCTAATTTTTCATTAAACTTAC
>NW_004443977.1:8156783-8158807 GCF_000243295.1 Trichechus manatus latirostris
CGTGAACACGAAGGACACTGGAAGTATAAAGTAGAACTCTCCCAATCTCTGGTTTATTTTAATGCAACTATTAATAATGACACTTTGTCAAAAAATGAAAAAATCCAAATCAAATCTCATTCAAGACAAAACTCCAGGACAATAAGCATAAACTGGGACCATCCCAGGCAAACTTGGAAATATGGCCAAACTATTTAAAAGGGCTCTGGTTCACCAGTGTGTACGCCTCTGTGGATTCCAAAGTTTTGGTAGGACTCATGGCACTTCTCTCTTTCAGAGTGCTAAGAACTCCTGCTTAAGGTTCACACCCTGGTGGAGTTTCTCTTTCAACTATCTAGCATCTGGTACCTTGTCCAATTATCTCCTGCCATGCTGTTCTTCTGAGAGGAGCCATTCAGGGGACTTTCCAGCTAAATGCCACGCCTCAGTGACCAGAACTCTGTCCCAAACCATGTGAGATGGCCTAGACAGCACAGAGATCTTGAAGGTTTCTCACTTCTCTTTCTCTTTCTCCCTTGCGACAGCTTCTTCCATAGGTCTTAAGCTGCCATGGCTTTCTTCCTTTCTCCTGGGCCTCATTTAACCTTTTAGGACTGAGGGTACCTCCCATGGAAAAGACCACTAGAGTTCAAGTCTTACCAAGGAGAAAAACAAAGAGCATCATGAGGAAAGTGAGATGAGTTTTACAAAGCTCTTTCTTCTCTCACTAAAGGATGAAGCTCATTCCTGGGAAAGGAAGTTATCAGGGCATTATACTACAGTAGCCTCATGGTTTGTACATGTGTGATGTTACCATTTTGTCCTTTGCTTTGAATACATATGACAGCTGGTCCCCAACTAGATAGAAAACAATGTGTGGGGTGGTGGGGTGGGGGTGGGGTGAAGCATATATAACCAACAATACTCATGTATTCAATTAACAACTTATTCAATACCTATCATGTGGCAGCTTCTAAGTTATTTCTTGGAGATACAAGCATATCTAGCACACCACCCCTGACCTCTTGAAGTTCATGGTCTAAATCAGACTCTCTCACTAAAACAAAAAACTGAAAATCAGACTCTCTAAGTTCAATTGTAATGATGCACATATTTTTGGGAGGAGTCTACTACATTGAATCTGAATGAGAACCAAATAAACCCACCAGCTGCACACATACCACACTCAGTCTTTTGGTCCAAGCCCATATACAACCTTGGGAATGGCTGCCCACTATGAGGAGCAATAATGCTGAACCAGGGTGTCTGGTTTACAGCTGGCGCTTGGTGGTTGAGAGAAATCATGGATTTTGGCTCTTGTGGTATTTACTCTCTCGAGTACATATGATAAGTTATGACAATCAACTGGATTTTTATGACAGACATAAATAGTAGTAAAACATACATTTTTGTTCGTATAATTTCCTCTCATTTTCAATGCTAGACTTCTTTTGGTTTAGGTCTTTCGATGGCTTGCCGCTGAGCCCAGATCATGTTTCATTAAGGGTTTACCCTGGGAATTGGGATTGTTCTTGCACCTCACTAGGAAAATGAAACCCTTCTCACAGGAACCAATGGGCCTAAAAAATATATTCCACAGATCTTCTGACCACGTCCTATATAAAAAGTGCTGTTCTCAATATGTCTAAAAGGACCTCTGCCCGGCTGTGTATCCCTTCCATTGAGTTCTCCCTTATCTCCACGTCTGGGTAGAATTCTGAGGAGAAACTTCTTAAATTGAGAGGCTAGCCTGGGTGACACTGAGTGGAGCTCTGTGCCCAATTGTGGAATCACAGAATATCAGAGATGGACAGAAAAACAAGGATCATCTGAATCTTGACCTCTTGCTTTACTAATGCAGAGATTAGGTGAGTGGCAGGGCAGATTCCAGAATCCAGGCTTTTCCATTATTAACTTCAGTGTTTCTTCCACTTGGCCACAGGCCCTTGGCAATGATCTCTTTTGCTCTCATTCGGACCCATATCAGTCTGGTCTTCAAAGGATTAAGGGGAAAAAATAAGAGTAATAAAACTTGAGTGAAGGAA
>NW_004443977.1:8159552-8160391 GCF_000243295.1 Trichechus manatus latirostris
GGTGGCCAAAATAGAGTGGGTCATATACTCAGAAGACCCTCAATAAAGGCTGTCCTCTCTGCATTCCCTGACAAATTTGAGTTTCCTATACAATTTTCATCACTGCTGCCCTTCCCTCCATAAAAATAAGTTCCATAGTTAATTTCTCTATATAATGAATAGTATGATTACATGATTCCACCAAAGTTAGACGTTACCAGTGAGAGAGTGCTAAAATTCCCTCCTCTCCATCATGGAGAACAGCAGAGACTTTATTTCTCTTTATTTAGCTATAAAACAAAGGTAGGGGGATGAATCTATGACTTCTTAAAGTTAATTTCAGACCTGAATACTCAGCAAAGAAGTGTGGTATTCATGTAATATGACCAACAAGTACCAACCAGAGGCATAAGGCTCACTTCTATATTCTACCCCTCCTGAACATCATTCCTAATTCTCCTCACAAGGGCTCTCCTTACCCTGAGTAGGAGTTGATGTTTCTTTCACTGACCCCATAACAAAACATGGGTTGGTAAAAGACAAACCTGGGCTCAAGTCCTGGAGGAAAAAAGTCAGACAGTGTCTGTGGTCCTGAGGGCCAGCTGAGGAGTGAGGAGCCATGGGAGGCCCGGACAGTGTAGGTAGGTTGCAAGGGCCAAAGAAGGGATAGTGTTGAAGAGTCTCTGTGGTGTCTAACACCCTAGGTCCATGGGATAGGATTGCCTTCTTCACCACAACTAAGTAAACCATGTGCCTGGAAACCAAGCATGGTCCCAAATGAAGGCTTTCATTGGCTGCAAATGAAATGTATTGTGGGTTTCAATCTAAAATCCATGGGCTCAAATTGTGAAAGAAATACT
>NW_004443977.1:8162386-8163493 GCF_000243295.1 Trichechus manatus latirostris
AATATTCCAATTGTCTTTTATATTTTTTAAGTTCTTAGGGTGAAAATTTTGCTGTTTACTGCATCTGGTGAATTCTTCTGCTCACATAACCCTTGTGAGCAAAAGTGAGAGTGGTAGGAACTGAGATCAAAAAGGCATTGGGGTCACACTATGCAGAACTTTGTAGAAGATGGAAAGGGTTTTGAGTTTTATTCTGGGCAGGCTGGGAAGCCATTGGAGGATTCTGAGCAGAGAAAGGGCTAATCTGAGCTCTGACCTATATTCATCTTATCCTAACCACTTATGGTCACTCAGGGTTGAGGCCACGGTAAGCTCTCTTTATACTATCAGTGGTGTGGTGCTCAGCGGGAGAAGTTGGCTAAGTGTTCAAAATCTAATGAGCTAACTATCCCATTGGCAAAATGAAAATGGCTTCCAATATACCCAAAGCTTTCCACTGAGGGGTTCTGATGGACAGCTCACCACCAGTGGAATGCAGGAAGGTGGTCAGTGACAAATGGCTGTCAATATAGGGGTTAGGAGTGGTGGGAGAAATATTACATTGATTCTGGCTGAGTCACCATTTTCTTCATCCTACCAGACATTAAGAGGGATATTTGACATTCCCCTTTCCACCAGATTCTACTGCCTTTCCCCCCGCCCTGAGTTTTTCCTTAACCTGATTCTTATTTTTATAATGTCCATTTTTAAGTATTAGGAATTATCTGACTTTACCCACATATATGAGTGGTGTATATGTATTTTTCTCTCTATCTGCCTGTTTGGGATTTCTTCTTGATAGTCTCTTAGAGCTGAGTAGACTTGTCCTTGGCCTTAACCTCTTGGCATCAGCTGAAGATGGTCCTCATATGACACTTTCTGAATGTTTATGGCCTAACCAATTGGATTAGGTAGAGTTATAGCCCTCATTTCCATGGTCAAGCCTCCAGCTATAATGGGAATGCCTTAGGCATTAATCCTTCTATTCTCAAAAAAGTGGTATCTCCTTTTCTAACACTCACTCTGGAAGACTGAATGGAGCCTGTTGGCTACATGATCCAGGAAGCACCCTGTGCTGCAAAGTTTGGGTCAAAACAGATGTGACTCTCTCCACCTCCACTTGACCAG